>NC_088777.1:600000-948261 GCF_954871325.1 Gordionus sp. m RMFG-2023
GTCCAGCCTAATCTATTTATTTCTCTCCAGTCTTTAGCCTTCACTAGAAACAGATTTAGACATCACAGCTAGAAATATAGATATCACCAACTATCTAAACATATAACATTAATCTCTAATATACCTAATAAATATTAACTTACCTCTATATATTAAATAAAGTCAAAAATTATTTAAAATGAAATATTTACTATTATGGGGTTTATTTTCTAAAATAAAAATTTAGAAAATATAATATGAATTCGAAACAAAAAAAATATTAAAGAATAATTAAAAAGATTAAACCATCTCTAAATTTATAGAGAATTTTTATGATCTTACTATGCTATCAACTATATATATATATAAAACAAGATATATTAAAGAACTATTTTTTGTATTTTTAACTATAAATATCAAACCATTCCAACTGCTTGCGAATCAAACTGTACACATGGATTATTTGGAGGAAAATGGCATAAAATATTGGAATTATAAGATATATCCAAGGGGGATTTATAAATATTTTGATCTTCTATGAATAATATTGTAGTTATACTTAAAATAATTAGGATCAAAGTGTACCTATAGCATTAGCACGTTCTAATCGTTTATTCGAATCCAAGCCACATATCACAATATAATCTACTAATGTTTTTTGATTTTTTTCCATTCACGCGCGGGATTAATATTTAAAAACTTTCAAATTTGCATAAATTAGGATTGGTGAAATGGTGTTAGTTAAGGTAGACAACTTTATAATTATATGTTGTAGCCCTATTTCTAGTGTTGTTAAACGGCTCTAAATGAGCCCATTTTTAAAAACTGCTAACTCAATATTTTAGCCAGAAAAATATTATCTAAACTCGAGATTTAGTTAATAGATGTTCAACTCTTTGTGGCACCTATGAATAAAATCTTAAGGCTTGCATAATATTTTTCCTAATAAAATATTGAGTTAGCCGTTTTTAAAAATCGGCTCGAAATGAGCCGATTAACAACACTACCTATGTCCAAGATCTCGCTCTATGGATTATCAAAATAAATAACCTAATATCATTATTTATGTTGTTTTTACAAAGATATTTTATCTATTTTGAAGCTATATGGATTAACCTATTATATTGTAAAGTGCGGCTTACAATAAGCAGTTAAGTTTAGGGTATGTGTAACTATATGATTATTGTTCTTCTATTTATAGTAATTTTGTTACAATAATGGATTTACATATAACAAGGTGTGCAATGTGAGGGGAGTACGGGGGACAAAGCTTCTGCTTTTTTTTATTAGCCTCTTTTCGAATTTTGAGGAGGATTTTAAAATGTTAAATTTTAATCTATTTTCTAAATTATTATTTTTTAAATTTGATATATAAATATGAATCTCTAATATCTTTTATATATTATTTATAAAATATTTTTAAATCGTGTTAGGTCATCAAATTATGATCAAATAATTTGAATTTCGAGTTATATTTTAAATAACCTGTTGGTAATAACGAGTTCGCTTCGCACTAATCAATATATGAAAATTAAATCATCTGGCAAATATGATTAATCATACACTCATAAAAACATACCTCAAAAAAATGTGAAAGCTGTTTTTTTTTAATTTTTAATTATGTCAAAATTATATGAAACTGGTTTCCAGGCATATAGAGACCATGAAACTGGTATTAAGCAAACGATATTAGTTTTAGGAGGTGCAATTATAGTAGGACATGGTATATGGTACTTAAAAGCTCATTACTTCAAGTAATTTATTGAAATATTTTCAATAAAAAATTGCATTTACATATAAATTATATTTATAGGAAAAAGACAAAAGCTTCAAAAGATATTGTTATTTTACACCAAATACCCCGAGCTAAATATATACCTAATTTATCATATCATTCCATGAAAATTGAAACATTCTTAAGGATGGCTAATATTTCATATGAAGTAATTATAGTATTTAATATTTGATTTCTCCATTCAACATTTTAAAAAAAAAATTATATCATGATGTATATGTGTAAATCAAAATTTACAAAAATTATATAAATATAGATAACATATCTTATCTGCCCCGTTGAGGTTACTTCTGATAATATTTAATATAATTCTATAATTCCAAATAAATAAAAATTATTATAATGATCCTGGTCATTTATTATGGGCTAGCACATTCTTGGCTAAGCACATTCCCACAATATTGTCTAGATTACCTAGGGGAACCTGATTAGCGGTACACTTCTTCCTGATAGCCTTAATTATTACTATTTATAAGATGGCAATAATTCAACTTTTATGGGAAATGTTATCATACTTATTTTCACATCTCAAATGGCAATTTTAACATATTTTAAAAGTGTTAGGTAATGGCAAGGGATCTTTATATAATTAAACATCATAATGTACGATTTCAAAGCTAATTTATCAAAAAATCCTTCTAAATCGTTTTTAGTGCCCTTTAGGCT
This sequence comes from Gordionus sp. m RMFG-2023, assembly GCF_954871325.1. Taxonomy (NCBI): domain Eukaryota; kingdom Metazoa; phylum Nematomorpha; class Gordioida; order Chordodea; family Parachordodidae; genus Gordionus; species Gordionus sp. m RMFG-2023. The sequence continues at coordinate 602,441 of NC_088777.1, forward strand.
GATAAATTTGATTAGGGTTTTTGCCAGGTTTCAGAATAAATCGCTTAAAACGACAATAAGCTAAGTGCAAATATTTATGGAATATTTTTTCATCAATTCCTTGAATCATAATTGCTATATTTGAGGGAAGCAAAAAGGTCCATTTAATACGTATCCCTCTTATACCATTACTATAATAATTATCGTAATTAACTTACGTTTCATTAAAATTTGTATTTTAAATATAAATGGTAAAATTTTGTCAAATATTGTTTTAAATTGGTTCAATGTTGAATTATTTATTTTTTTAAATAAAAATATTTTAATAAGCCTTTAAGGAACATCTATAAATTAAATTTTTTTTTCTTCTTTTTTTAAAAAAAATAATAATAAACTCATTGATATATGATCGATCATATGTTATATTAAAAAAAATTTATGATTGATTGACATTAGGTTTGAAAAGAATTAAATCGAATTGATTTAAATCAGAGATCCCTTCAATTTTTTTCGAAAATTTTATAATTTAAGCCTAGAGAAAAAACGCCATTGAATTTTTAATAAAGTTTTATAGTTGCGATCTGATTGGCCTTTTCGGACGAACAAAATATCAGTTCGCTTTTTAAATGCTAAAATTTGTCTGATACCATTTGAATAACTTTTTTTTGCGTTTTGCACAAGCAACGCAAACGCAGAATTAGTTCGCACTAAATGAAGGTCAATTTATTTTCTCGTATCGATTTATATTCCTTCACATTAAATTTGATTCCCCGAAACGAAATTTTGAAAGTAATTAAGGCTATAAAAAATAAATTGACAACAATACAAGAAAGAAAGAAAGAAAGAAAGAAAGAAAGAAAGAAAGGAGGAAAGAAAGAAAGAAAGAAAGAAAGAAAGAAAGGAGGAAAGAAAGAAAGAAAAAGAAATGGGTATTATCCTAATAAAACGGAATACGCGAATCGAATAACGGATTATTTGTTGTAAAACGAATTGTATGATTTACTATTCGTATTCGTACACGAATAGTAAAAATATACTATTCGTATTCGGACGGTATAATTCCGAATAGTGAAATTATTCAATCTGTTTAAAAGAATCGAATACAAATTATTCGTTATTCGATTCGCATTCGCTTTCGAACATAATAAGCCAATACCGCAAGTGCCTCGGTGGCGTATCCCCTCTTTAAATCGATTTTCCTTTTCTTTAAAATTATAATTGTTAGTCATTGTATCTTTTCTTTTTAGAGGTAAAATAAAAATTTCATTAAATTATTTGAATGGATCCAAACCGACCCTGGACCGAACTAACCGGTAATTCTTATTGAAAACTGAACTGCTTCAATGCTTCTGAACCGGTTCTGGCCTCATGATTTCCTGTTTATAAAACATACTAATATATCGCTAAAATTCTAATTTAATCTATCCCCAATTGTTTTAAAGAATATATTATCAATCGATTTTCGATTGATAAATGTCATTCAAAATTTTTTATGTAAACTTTTTGGTATATCGCCATTACACAACATATGGGATTCCTGTCTAAAATTAAACTCTAACGGAAAAAAAGGAATTTCGAAAAATATCGATTAGTAAACTTTTTTGAAAATAGAAAATAAATTTTTAGAAGTTTTCAAATTTTTCGAAATTTTTTAAAAAAGATTTAGGACATAGCCTTTAACAAAACATAAAAAAATTAGTAATTTATTTATCATTGTAAATTTTATTTTTTCCATGTTTATATATAAACGAAAAAAAAAAATTTTTTTGAATATTTTTTTTATTTTTATCGAAGCACAAAATTTGAAAAGCTGCAATTATTTTATTTATATTTTATCGATTAATTTTTATTTTTCTTTCTTTTAATTTTACATTCTCATTTACAACATGTTTTTATTTCTATTTCTAATTGGTAGTGTTGTGTTATGACCTGTCGGCTCAGCCAAGTTGTCATGCTAAAAAAAATATGGCATCTCTCTTATCATTAAGTTGAGGCTAAACTTGGACGTTTAAGTCATCCTGACCACGTCATATTGGAGTTAGCCAAAGTTAGGTGATTTAACATCACTACTAATTGGATTTCTAACCCTGTGTCTAAAGAGGTGGGGGGGAGGTGTTAATAAAATGTTTAGCATCTAAACGTTATTGATTGAAAAAAATTTAGATAGCGTCTTAATTTTATCCTTAAAAAAAATACTAAATAAAATTGTTGTTTTTGGAGTAGCGTCTGCGGACCAGTCGATGAATGCATGCTGAGTTCGAATCCAGCAAGGACCAGGGTTCCTTTTTTCCTGAAGTGGGGTTGCACGTTACGGGGTACGATTTATACATAATATATTAATAAATAAGTGGGGTTTAAAATAAAAATTTCGTCGTTGTTTAGAAAATTGTTACATGACGACCAGAGCTACGCTATACATCATTACCCGTGTCCAAACACGAATTAATAAGCCTAATTTTTTTTTTAATGGAAAAGTAAAAGTTTTTGGCCAATAGAATTCCATTTTGAATGTATTCTTCTTCCTTCCTTTTTTTAAAAAATATTATTTGCATTTCATTTAAAAAAATTTTTTTCTTTCTCAATTTTCTTTATTGAGCTGTTTTTTTTTCAAAAAAAAATATATTACCACGCTTCCATTGAGTATTGAATCGATTTCATGGACAAATATATATATATGACGCATTAAACTCGAGTAGTCTATAACTGTTTCCATAGACAAAAGTTTTATAAATCATGGTTAAAGAAATATTGTACAAGAGAAACCTCAGGATCAAAGTGCCAATTCTAAACTATCTTCCCTTCTTTACTTCTACGAGGAATTATAAAAAAAATACCTTAAAAATTTGTTGTTGTTTATGTTTGGAATAATTTAGAATATAAAGTCTGGGGGGAGCCTATTAGAATCTGGTGGAATATATGGTTCCACTTGGCTGAATTCGATATTAACGATTTTAAACCATATAAATTTTATCTATTCGTTTGATTACCTCTTTGGCAATCTCATCTTTCGTTCCTATTCTATCTATATTTTTAAAGCTCTTCTTTCTTACTTTATACCGTCAAGAAAATTTTCTTAACTTATTAAAAATCAATTGGGAAAACGCGAACAAATTTTTTTTTTTTTAATATTACTATTAAAATCGGGTTTAAAGAACCTTAACCATAACAACGCGCCAAATATCAGTGGCGATAATACTGAACATAGATTGGCGAGTTTATCAAATGCGTGCGCATATACATTGAAGTCAGCTGTGACTGATGTAATTGGCTCTAGTGGTAAGAACGAAAGGGCATTTCGTCTAAACGTCTTTCAATGGCGGGCGGACTTTAAGTGTGCGTATATTAACGCATATAATTAGCGTTAATTTCATCATCAATCATAGCGGAAAAAAAGTATAGAAGTATTTTTGGAGCAGTTGGACATTACATAATTTTTCGACAAAATTTTTTTTTTGAAAAATTTGTAAAGGTCCCTAATTTTTTTTATTATAAAACCGAACCTAAAATTGTGATATCATTTTAATAAAATTTATTCAAAATTTTGTTTAATAAAAAAAAATGGCCTCTGTCCATGGGGAGATGTAAACATAATGATGAAATGTAACGAATTCGAATTGTTTTTCGATACTTATTTTTTTAACCCCCATCCAGCTCTTTTAGGTCCCAGCTCAACCCGGCTTTAGGCCCATTTTCGGGGCTTTAACAGCCGTTGCACCGGGGCAAGATTGATCTAGAAAATCTGAAACTTTAAAAAAAATCCAGAATGTCATAAATTAAATTATTTTATAAAAAAACGTTTTGTAAATTCAAACTTTTAGAACGAGCTCAGTTTTTTGAGATCTCCGCGCGGATACATCCCTTGGGTCGAATACAAAGGGAGCATCATGGGCGATTCCCAGATAGCGATAGATCACTTGTCCAGCGTTTTCGACGTTAACCTGAATCTGCAGTTCAGTGACAGGGACAGGGCTCAAGCTTTGGCATTCCGAATTCTGACAGAAAATCATTTATATTGGTAAAAAATAGCATGCTATATATATACTTTATCTCTTTTATTGGCGATATTGATTTTAAATGAGAATACTTTTAGAAGGGCGATCTCTTCAATTTCTTGAAGATTACTGACACCGAGATTCGAGACTCGAAGGTCCTACCCACACACTCGGACTCTCGAAAAAAAATGATTAATTCTATTGCACACCCAGATCGGTGGGAAAATGAATCCGGGATGAGCCTGTTTTCAAAACAGGTTCCTTTAATGGATAATCTTATCTTTGCAGATGTTCTCTAACCTTTATTTCACGTTATGTTTTATCCTTAATCGTTTCAAACCTTAGATAGATTGCTTTCGCTAATATTGTATACTCTTATCTTATTATAATTGTATCATGTTCTTTGACTAAAATCGGTTCGTTGGCGGTTTTTAAGGGGATAACAACCTGCAATTTGGCCCCTACCCCACCCAAAGTAAAATACTAGATATGCCACTGGCTGGGTTAATGCGTATCTATCCACATGTATTTAGATACATATACATTTGTATCTGTATCTATATTTAGAAGCGTAGTTATAAAAATATCTAATATAGTTTCTTTCTTTCTTTCTAGCTTTCTAGCTAAAATGTATTTTGGATACATTGTTACACAATGTTATTTTTTGTGTTTTTTTTTAAAAAAAGAAGAATTTTATAACTATTTAATCTATAATAAAGAAAATTTTGTGAATCAACTTCTTTAATTTAACAATTGACCAAAAATTTCTTTATTAATTTATATATATATCGTATTGGGATTCGGTCTTCTCTTCTCTTCTCAAAAATTTTAAAGTTCGATTTAACCGGAAATGGATTCTAGCGTGGGTAGAGTACCCAAACTATAAATTTCAAACAATTTTGCCCTGAACTTTAGAACTACTTTCTAATTTATAATAATTTTTATATGGATTTTTCATATAAATTTTAAAAAAAATACTAAAATGTCTATCGCTGAAATTGGCTGAAATTCATAGGGTAAATATTCTACACATGGCTGGTCAATTCCTGTAAAATCAGATTTTTAAAATCCAAAAAATCGCCCGTAAATGATTTAAAATCCAGAGATTACTAATCCTCATACGACATATATAGTTTTTTAAAAAAAAACCAAAACTACTAATGAATAATTCTTACCAAATTTTTCTTTTTATAACCACAAAAAAAATTAGAATATCAGATAGTAAAACAACTTTTACAGCAATTCAATCATTCAAATTATATATGCGTCCTTCTCTCTCTTTGTTTTTCCTTTAATTTTATTCAAATTTTTTTAACATCTACATTCACCCCTCTCATTGGATAACTCCCTTTAAGGTAATCTGTCGTGATTCGCCCGTCACCTAATCTGGGCGTATCATCTCTTGTATCTTTATCGCTTCATTATAAATCGTCGTTAATTGATTAGGACAATATCTCATCAAATGATTTTCCCCCACACGCCCAACATTGTCTGGCTCACGGTCGTGGATGATTCCTTGTCCTTTTCTCTGAACTTGTTGACGTATTTTCCCACATCTGTTATATGACGTTTTCTAATAATGATTCAACAACATTCATTATATTGAAATCAGTTTGCATTTGTAGTGTTTTTAAATCAACTAAAATTTCTTTTATATTTTCTAAAAGAACCTGGGATATCTTCACTAAGTATTTTCTTAAAGTGAAGGTTTTCATCATGCTTATCTTCCTTTTTCCTAATTAAGATGATTTTGTTATCTTCTATTGAATTTAAATGTCCTACGATTTCTACCATCATATTTCTCCGCACACCCACTAGTCAATAGTTGTCTAAAGTAGTTCCTTTCTTCACTACTTTAAATTTTTGAGTATCCACTACATATACACTTTAACGGAGTTACATATTTACCTAGAACTGTAGGGCCAGAAGGGTTTGATGAACTAGGAAGTGATAGTGTGTCCAAAGGAATTTTAATTGATAAACATACAAAGTTCAATAATATTGAATACCATTTATTTCAAAACAAGAATAATCGACATATAATGTTTTCTAAAGACAATGACACTCAATGTTTAGTATTATCAGACTGTAAGGTAGTGAAGAAAGGAACTACCTAGACAATTATTTACAAGTGGGTGTGAGGAGTAATATGATGGTAGAAATCGTAGGACATTTAAATTCTATAGAAGATAACAAAATCATAATTAGGAAAAAGGATAGCATGATGAAAACCCTGACTTTATGAAAATAGTTAGTGAAGACATCCCAGGTTATCTTAGAAATACATAAGAAATTTTACTTGATTTAAAAACACTGCAGATGCAAACTGATTTTATTGTAATGAATGTTGTTTAATCATTAAAAGACATAGAAAACGTCATAAGTAACATGATAAAATGTTTGACAAAAATAGATGATGAGCTAATCGGTAAAGTAGAAAACAAAAACGTGAGGAGTAAATGGATATCTTAAGATAAATTTAAACTTTGTAAATGTGATGAAAAAGTGGATGTGGAAAATAGCAACTGTGATAAAAGTTTAGAATTCCAAAATGGCAGGATATTAGAGGCAACTTCATGTTCGACCTGCTTAAATTACGAGTTTAACTTTTTTTTTAGAAATGAAACATATGATTTCGAGACAATTGAATCTGCGAATCCTACAGTAGATTATTGTGAGGGATGGTCTCGGGTACAATGAAGATAAAAACAACATCTTAAATAAACTGAACATGATCAACAATCATCTAGACTCTAAAGTAAATCCTACAAGTTATGTGGAGAAAATTGAGAATTTAAATATTTGGTCATGTGGTTAACTCGTTTCTCATCTATCGTTGGTTGGCTGTCGCTCTTCTTACATTTTGCGAGACGGTAAAGCACGCGATTGCACATGTTTGTAGAAAAAAACTCTACAGCAGTTTGCAGAGGAAAAAGAGAATGGAAGGGATAATATTATTATGCATAGAAATTTTATTTGTAGATGACCACGTATACTAGAGTGGGTAAATATATAGTAAGAATCGAAATAAGGACAATAGACGGACCAATGATATCAAGGAATTGGCTGAGATTGGCCAGAGAGGAGACAATTTCAACAACGGTGTCAAAACCGTATGTACTATGGGCCCTAAAACTTCAGTCCAGATAACTGTGAAAAGAAATTTTAAGTAAAGGGGGAAGGGGATGTATGAAATGACCACAAGACAAATAATGAGAGCAAAGAAACAATGGTATCAATATCCAGGCAAATGGTCGTAGTTCGAAAAAGTTTAGAATTAGTCCTTTTAGTCACACAAGAGATCGTTATTGTTAACAGGAATTAGTCACAATTTTTGTTGAAGATATACGTTTAACTAAGCTGATAATATTTAGCAAAATATTAGGTTGTTGATTAACCAAAACATTCAGGAAGAGAAACGGCTTTCATCAATAGAAAATTCATGCCGCAATCGAGCTCGTTTAGAGATCGGATTTTTATTTTGGATCCAAAGATTCAAGAAATCCATAATCGTGAGATCTTTATTGCAAGAAATGGTTATTGTTACAGGAGATGATTGATACGGTTAGGGTCGTGACAAGAGTCAGTATCGTTGCAAGAGAGCGTTATCGTAGACATTATGGAACAAAAGAGATGTCTTCGCGAAAGATGGAGACACGTATAACAAGTTATCCTGTATGGGCAGTTCAGAATGGATTTGGGCGATTTAAAGGAAGGGGTGTCGAATACGTATATTGAATTAATTATAAATTCAAAGAAATTTGGATATAGATTTTTAACACGTATTCGACAAGCTCAAGCTTTGCCATTCCGAATTCTGACAGAAAATCATTTATATTGGTAAAAATGGCATGCTACATAAATATTTTACTCTTCTATTGGCGATATTGATAACTTGGGAATACGTCTAAAATGACGATCTCTAATTTCTTGGAGATTCGAGACTCGAAGGCCCTACTCACACACTCGGACTGTCGAAAAAAATGATAAATTTTATTGCACACCCAGATCGGCAGGAAATAGAACCCGGACTGAGCCTGTTTTTAAAATAGGTTCCTTAAATGGATAATCTTTACAGATGATCTTTAACCCTTATTTTCCGTTATGTTTGATCCTTAATCATTTCAAACCTCAGATAGATAGCTTTCACTAACTAATGTTACATGTTCTTTGACTAAGATGGGTTCATTGGCGTTTTTTAAGGGGATAACAACTTGCAATTTGACCCCCACCCCATTGGCCAAAGTAAAATACTAGATATGCCACTGGCTGTGGGTACCACTATTTTCTCTTCAAAAAAAAAGTTAACGCGCCATTAGTTACTTTTTACGATACTTTTGAATTTTTTTTTTTTAAATATACATTTTACGTATTATATCCAGGAATAAAAATAAATAATTTCATCCCCACGATTAATTCCAAAAATTTTTTTTTATTACTTAAATAATTATGGGATCCTTATGTATTCTTTATTTTCACGATTCCAATAATTTTTTTTTATATAAAATAAATTATTGACATTGGCTACCATGATCAAATAAAAATGGCAACCTTGTGAGTAAATATTGTGTAATTAACAACTCGAAAACTCGGCTTAAAAAATATATGATAATAATATTATTACGAAATTCTTATTAGAGCCATGCCCCTGTGTGTTTACCCTACTTGGTTCGGTTAGGCTCGGACAAACATTCTCTTGAATTCGGTCAAGACCTTGATTATAAGTCTCTCTGAAGAAGTTCATAAGTATCTCCGAAAGAGAAGAGAAGAGAAGAGAAGAACACTCGATTAATTAATTTTTTTTGTTGATCGGACTGGACTTGTAAAAAATTATGTACCCATGCAGGGTACTGATTTGTATCATGGATTTAAAGTAAATCGCAGTGGCATCTCTTAATAATTATCTAGTTTAAATGCTAATTTTTTTTATTAAATCCGAGAAAATATTTTCGGTTTTAGCGCTTGAGACACAAAATTTTCAAACGGGATCTGTTACTTGGTCTTTTAATGAAAAATATATGTGTTTCGTATCACATTTATTTCCTGTATTACGTGTGGTATAAAATTTGTTGACTTATTTACAATTTCATCGTTTTGTAATAAAGATTATATATTTTTTTTTCTTTAAAAAAATTGATTGGCACTTAAATCAATATAATTGACATCTTAGAAGTGAATTCTTTTTTTAAATTTCACTTCACCTTGAACTGACCTGGGTTTGAAATATCATTCCTATTTAGGATCGAATTCCTGCTAAAATTATCCCCCATTTTCTTCTCTTTAGGACTCTGTGTCACCTAAATACCAAAAATGTAATTAATAAATTTTCGTAACTCTAAAGGGGGAAAAAAATAGAAATAAGCTATTTTTAATGTGAAAATATAATGGTGGCCTAAATAATAATTTTTCCGAATTTATGAAAGTTTGTTAATTAATTGTATTAAGAAATGGGGAAAATTTATAGAAGATTTAGGACATGTTTTATAAAGTTACCAAAGTTTTGAAATTTTGAGGTAGCTTTATATCCCCCTCTTTTATCGAAAAATATTTGCTTTTTTTGGTTACAAACCCCGAGGGTTGTTAGCGAATACCGCTGGAAGTTCAAATACTGTAACCCGTTCGTTACCCTTCTCGAATATTCGAAGGGCGATTGGTGCTTTTACTTGTTCATGAAGTTATACGGACGATTGGTGCTAAAACCTCAGCACAATAAGCGGAGCTATCTGAGTGGCGTCGGCAAATTCAACGAACCCCAGGTATATCAGATTGGGCTGAAAGATTTAAAAGCGCTTTCATCTTTCTTGGGTATTATTACATTACATTATTTTGTTTTATTACTAATATCCCTTAGAATCAAGGATCCGATATTTATAATTTATAATTCTTTGAACGAGTACAGAAATTTTGGCATGTGTCTAAAATCGTTTGGTTGGATTTCCTCTGAGAACGCAGACCGAACCAGGGACCGATTTGTGGGCAAACCCATCAATAACCGGGGTTTTTCGGACTGGGGCTATCCCGAGTTTCTTTCCGAAATTCGGGTTTTCTAAAAAAAAAAGTTTATTTTATCAAAGTTTCCGCGAAATCTACTTTTAAAATTACTGAGTCCGAAATCTTTGACACGAATCCCGTTTTTTTTGATTGACAGGATGGGTGGAAGGGGGGTAATCAACTCGCCAATTTATTTCCAGTCTCGTAATTACTTATCACTTAACTATTTTTACAATTTGAACCATGTCTAACCTGATGACATTGATCCCAACCTACACTGAAGATTGATTGATCCCAACCAACATTGAAGATTGATCCTAATTGAAGGACATTCTTTTTAAATTCTTTCACATTTCGCCACAAAACCTTTTAATGGCGGATTTGAATGTGTGTGCGCACACTTTTTAACGCATTTTTGAATGAATAGTTAGTCTTGGTTGGTTTAATGTCATTGGTCTAACCTTTATCTAACCGTTACTGTTATTCTATCTATTTTTTATCCCAGGAGGAAAAACCTATATAATGGGAGAACAGCCCAGCGAAGTGGATTGTTGCGTTTTTTCGATGTTAGCTCAAATTCTGTATTCCCGCGATAAAAATCCGTACGCGTTTCTGATCGAAGGTACAATGAGCGTTCTTCCAAGTAGCGTTGTTAAATGGTTCCATCTAAGCCAATTTTTTTAGAACCGGCTATATCAATATTTTATCCAGAAAAATATTTACATTATTACATTAGCCTGAAGATTTTTCTCATAGATGGAACAAAGATTCGGGGCATGTATTAGCCAAATCTTAAGGCTTAGGCAATATACTTCTGGCTAAAATATTGAGATCGGCTTATATCGAGCCTTTGAACGACGCTACTTCCAAGAACGACAAAGAACATAATTTAGTTGTATAGTATTTAATAATTGGAAGGGGTTAGGGTTAGGAAAGAAGTTTCAAATATTTAAATGCGAGTTTTACTAATTCGATTAATTATTAATAATAGTGTTTGATTGGCTAAAATCTTGATCCACCCGTGGTGACGTGATATACTCCTCAAATTTCTACAGTTAAAGAATGGATACACCTCCATAAGATTATACTCCTGTGTCATTTTGTTGCACTTTCCTCCTTGTTTTACCTTTGTTGGGTATTGGGGGTTGGGAGACAATTATTTTTTAAAAATCGGCTACGTTTTTTTTAGTAGTATTCATTCGCCTTCATGTATCCAAAACGACCTGGGGGGGGGGGGGGGTCCTCATTTTTTTAAGACAATAATAACCTAACAATTCGTTTATTAAAGATACAATGCAGTCATTTTTCATTGGTTGTAGTAGATTAACTTGACGATTCATTTATTAAAACAATGTAGTCATTTTTTATTGGCTGTAGTAGATTAAACCTGATGATTCATTTTTTAAAGATAGAATGCAGTCAATTTTCATTGGCTGTAGGTAGATTCTTACATTTTAAATGCCTTTCACATTACGTCTATCACAACGTATTGTCTCTAAAAATTAATCACGTGTCGATGCGCATGCGGGGTTCAATATTCTTACTAATAACGATCATTTAATGACCCCTCTAACCCATTCATTCATATATTTTATCATTCTAAACCATTTTTTACTAGACTCTTTATTTAACAGTTTTATTGGCCATATTTTTTTTCGGACCCTCACTACCTACTTACACCGTACCCTAAAAAAATAACCTTTATAAAAAATTATATTTACCTGATATCACGTTATTTAAAGGAAATAAAGAAAGAAAGAAAAAATAAAGAAAATAAAGATTTTTATTTCTTGCCTACACATGCCTACATTACTATTTCTATATACTCCATTATTTTTCGTATGATAAATTAAAGGCGAGTTTCCTAACCTATCAACCTATTGCGCCAGAATGAAGAAGCGTTATTGGGAAGATTGGGATCAATGCTGCACTTCCTCTACCGAAGATTAAGAGATTAAAAGAAAAAAAATAATCAATTTTTTTTCCAATAACGAAATCGAAAATATTATTCATAAAAATTTAAAATCAGTATTGAATTATTAGTAAAACCCGGCGTATTTGTCCCATTTTTTTAAAAAAATTATTATATTAATTATTTATTTTCGTTATTCGAAATACGATGATTATTTATATATTATATTATATTTATTTATTTTTTAAAAATAACAAATTAAATTATTTTTATATAATAATTATTATAAATTTTTTAAATTTATTTTATAGCTTAAATTGTTTTTAATTGTGCGTGGCGTGGCTTTATTTTGATGTCGAAGTTCGAGTCGCTATTTATCAATAAAAAAAAAAGAAAATTATTATTTATTTTTTCCAAAATAATGTTTTAAATTCCCCACCGGAAATTTTGGTTTTCAAAGGATTATTTACAAGAAAATATTTGATAAATTCATTTGAGCTCTGTTGATCTATCCGGTTCTCTTCCTTCTCAATCTACCCGGGTTCAGATCCGGAGGGGGGGGGTGTCGACAAAAATTTTAATGTTTTCTTAACATCATTAAACGAATATTTGATTTATTTGAATACAAAATTAATTGAAATATATATATATCATTGTTTTATATGAGAAATACCATATATAAAATATAATTATGATCAAATATGTTTATAAAATAAGATGGAACATGAGAATTGGACTCATGGCTGAAAAGAATTAAGATGATTTAATGATTTGCAAATATTATTGAATGATAAAATCAGTTTTGGTATAGATTTGATTTACCTTTGTTTAAGTTATAGATCCTTACATGGTAAGAATTCACCATATTCGTATTTATAAAATTTCAAAGAAACTTCCAGTATTTGTAGACAGTCCTTTTGAGCGATGTTGGCCTAATTTGGTTAAATAACTTATTTAAATCTGTTGGTTTTATCAAATATATTTGAAATAAGAATAACTTTGAAAAAATTTAATCTCCCCATTTGTTATTGGAAACTCAGGTTCATTTTGTATCTTGGCACCTTGAATCCACCAAACTATTTTACTTCCTCCTTGTTCCCCATTACAATATGGGGTGCTGTTAGCGCTAGGTATTTTAGCAAACATAAATGAATAGTTTTTTTAAGCAATAGTGGTTTGAACAGCAGATATTTCTCTACTATTTACATTCTTATTTTAAAAAATATTTTCCAGGCACCAAAAAAGAATTTTTAATAAATTTTTTTATGGGAGGGGGGGGGGCACTGGTTTCCAATGAAGCCTTGAATTGGACTTACCATAATTTTTTTTAAAAAGATTATGTCATAGTCCGAATAAAAATTATTTTTAAAAATTAGACTCACCTAAGACCAAAGTAAATTCGGGACTCGGGTAAGGGGGGGGGGTATTTTGAACCCATGATTAAATAGATAGTTGACATAAATACCACCAATTTTAGGAAAACAAATTAAATTGTGTGCCAGGCCCCAGGCCAATAAAAAATTGACTTTGCAGGAATTAGTATTGATATTGTGAGAGTTAAATATATTTCTTGTTGAGCCTTTAATTAATTTTAAAAATCAGGGTATTATAATAGGTCAAGAATCACCTCCATTATGAATGAGTAGGTGTTAAAACTTTAAATTTACTGTGCAATAAATAGGTATGAATAAATTAAAAAGGTAATTAATGAGATTACTTTTTTCTATTTACTTAAAGAAGCATGTTTTATAGATTTTGTTTCAAAAAAAGGATAATTATTTTTTGAGGTTTATATAAATATATGTTAAAAATTTTTGGCATGAGAATTTATTTGCAAGATTTTTTGTTTATCAAATGGATAATATAAGTATTAAGCACTTATAGCTATGATGAAGGATCAAAATACATTTAGTTATTGATTTTTAATTACAATATTTATAAACTCCCAAATGCATTTGTATAAAAAAATCAAATTGAATATTGTTTGCTTTATAATAAATATTAATATTTTAATAATTATATATCAAAAATAATGGTAAACTAAAATATTACTACTATAAATAAATTTTATATCAGTATAAGAACGTTTAACATAATTTGATTTTGGCAAATGTATAAAACAATATTATAAGAAACAATCATTTAACATTATAAGTTTATAAACAATAATTTAACACAAATGGTTTAAAATTATATTTAAAAAAATTTAACATTATATAAAACATGGATTCAATATATTTCATACAACATTATTACAATTTTTAGAATGACGTTGTTGACTAGACTTATATAGAAATGGTTTAGAACATTTTGGGCAGAGAAATAATTTATTCTTGGTATGCACATTCATATGCATAGTTAATTTATCAAACCTTGGAAATCCTTTATTACAATTTGTGCATTTGAATAATTTTTTATCAATATGAGTTGTTTTATGTCTCTCCAAATTAGATTTTCTGGTAAATGACACACCACATAATTCGCATCTAATATTCTGCGTTTTGGCTTGTTTGGACATGAATGATCTAGAGGATTTGTTACTGTAGGCTTATTATCACATTTCTTAAAAATTTATTTGAAAAAAAAATGGCCTAACATTAGAAAGTGATATTTAAAATTACCACAAGTTTTATAAATATTAATAATATATAAAATACATATATACACATATAAACGTAGCCCCACTAACCAGAGGCTTCTTTAGCTTTCACAAAAATGGAGCCAAAAGGTGCATCTATATATTTATGCACTCTATATATATTTAATAATTTGGAGCTCCCCCCCCCCCCCTTCACTCTTCTTTAGCCGACTTCGGAGCTTTTGTTCTATTTTAGTCGGGTTTGTATCTCCATATCTATATATTTTATTATAATTAATTATAAGCATGTATTTACTGATTAAAATAATATCAAAAAACAAATTTTTAATTTAAAACAAAACAATGTAGAATCTAATTTATTACTTTCATAATGAATTAAAAAACCTTTAAAAAACCCAAAAATTAATAAAAATATCTTTAATAAGCTCGTCTTTTTGTTTTTATTTTTCAGAATAAAATTGGGACTAAATCAACAAATGAAAGCAAAACTTTTTATAACTCAAACCTCAGACAAAAATTTGAATTTAAACCATCTTAAATTATTTTATGTGATATAATATTGGTATTTATAATATTTCCTTACTATTCTGTGGTTTTTGGTAGGTTAATTTTATTTTATTTACATGGCTTAAATTGATATTTTATAAAAAAAAATATATATCGAGAAAAAAAAATACGAATATATATAAAAAAATATATATATTAAATGAATAGTTTTTAGTGTCTGTTTATTACTATGTATTAGGTTCTATTTCATTTTTATTTGTAGGATCATCTAATAAAAAATAATTTAAAATATTTATAGATTATAATAATATAATAAATACCTTTTGATTCCGCACTATTATGTTGTTACTTAAGGCGAAAGGAAATTATGATAATAAAATGATTACGCCACATAGAAAACTTTAATTTTCGTAAGATAACCCTTTAATGAGTGCCAATTATTTAAAAATTAGGCGCTAATTAGTGCATTTTTAAAAATGGAGGTGCTTTAGCAAACAAAGCACATAACTAGCGATGTCCAGTTCAAAATAAATGCAACAAATTTACAGAGAGGAACTGTTTACATGAGAGAAATATAAATTTGGTGGGACGCGGCTAGATTTAACCTTCATCTTGTTAGAAGTGCCTGATGGTGCGCAAAGACATTTTTTGATATTGATTGATGGCTCCCAAATAATAAAGAAAAGTTATAAAGCAAAATCCTTTGAAAACAATTAGATAATAAAAAATATCCGATTTTACCACAACACCATAAGATCCAATTTTTCTTCTTTAATGTAAAATATATTTTATAAGAGAGAATAGTATAGTATATATATATATATATTATATATATATATATATATACATCATTGGTAAAACTCCTCTCATGCAAACATATTTAGTTCTAATTCCTATATCACAGAAAAGATATGAATCAGGATTTAAAATAAAGAAATCTTTTTCTAAGAAATAAATCAATGAGCTAAGAAAAATAATTTTTCTATCTAGCCAAAACATATTTAGAATATTTAATTCTTACTGTTAAATGTGTTTTCCCAAATCTGAGTTTGAATTAAGTATTTAGGCACACATTCGCAATCATTTTAGTATCCAAAAAATTGTATTATTGAGATATAGAATTACCCCCACGTTGTAGTCTTGGTATCAATGGCTTAGATATCTTAAGTACATGGCCGTAACCAGTGGCGTAGCTACGGGGGTGGTTTTCGGGTTTGGACCCCTCCCAGAGCTAAATCTTTTTTCTAGATTATACGTTCAAAAGACTTAAAAGTGACTTTATATTAAATAAATGCCATTAGTATTTATATTTTTCTGGTTTTGATGTTTGTAGAAGGATTCTATATTACTATTGAAATTATTCTGGATAGTACTATTATAAAGTCATTGAGAATAATCTACTAAATTATAATAACATATTATTGATGCATTTAAAAAATATATATATTATATATTATAGAAGATATGGTTATGATTTGTAAGATTAACCCGGCCGAAGGCCGGGGAAAAGGGCCGAAGGCCCGTTAAAGGGGGTCTGGGGGCGAAACCCCCCAGGCTTTTATATGTATGAACCCCCTCTAAGAAAAATTCCTAGCTACGCCACTGGCCGTAACAATTTTGTGACATTTAGAAACTTATACAATCAAATTTAATTTATCCTATTCCCAAATTAATATGTGAATTTTAAAAGGGTCATTTATAATATTTTTTTTTATTATCATCGTTATCGTTGTCGGCTCTATTTGAACCGAATTTTAAAAACGGCTAACTCAATATTTCATCCAAAATATTTTACCACAAACCTGTCGATTTTGCTCCATAGATGGCTGAAAGGTTTAGAGCTATCTATTATTAGCGAAATTTCAAGGTTAGGACAATACTTTTCTCCCTAAAATCATCCTGATTTAGCCACTTTTTAAAAATCGGCTTAAATCGAGTTATTCAACAATATTGATCATAGTCATATCAGAAAAAAAAGAATAATATAAAATTACAGTCCTTAGTCTTAAAAATTAGGCAAAATTTTGCTTGTAAATGATTGATTATTCTTATAAATTTGGGGAAATAAATTCTTGTATCGCAAAAAATCAAATCTTTTTTTTTCTCAAAAATCTTGAAAGCTACATCAAAACTTGTTTTTAATCATTTCGTTCCGGATAAATGTGGAAAAATTTCGACATTTAAATCCTTATATATTGAAGAGCGGTAGTTTTTTTCGGTTTTATATTTATCTAAAACCTTCCGAGTTTCTGATTTATCATCATTAATTTCATTTTACAAATAGGTTAAAAGGCAAAATAATTATTATTCTGCACTGTTGTGATTGATTGACGTTGAAGATTTGAGAGCTGTCAATCAATCAAGGATTATCAATGATAAATCTATATATAACCTTTGAAAGAATCCAGTTTTTTTTTATACACACTCGTTTTCGTTATATTGTATTATTGCCATTTGAGTATTCTGATAATTAAATAATCAAATAAGTTTATAGATTGCAACATTGGTGCAATGATTTAAATTTAGCCAGCTTTTAATTATGAAGCTACTACTTAATTTGAAACCATGTTTCAAATTATAAAATGTGCTTATAAAAAAATAACATCAAAAAGGAAAAATCAAAGAAGATTTTATTTTTCAAAAAACAATTTTTTTATTTAATTTTTGAATAAGTGTTAAACCCCTGCTTTCGATGTTATTTTCCTGAACTAATTAATCATTATTTTTCAAGATTTTTGGACAAGGATTCAAAAGGAACATGAGCCGTTAAGCCCAGAACCTAACCAGAACCTGAACTGAACCGTTAAAAATATCTCTGAAGCGATTTGAACTTTTTAAATATTTTAAATCTTATAAAAGATGACTAATTATTTAGTTTTACAGATAAGTTATCGTATATTATTTTTAGATACTTTTAATGAGAAAAATAAAATTTTAGTGCTGACACTACTTCTATATGCTAACACCCGGAGCATATAGAAGTAGTGTCAGCACTAAAATTTTATTTTTCTCCTTATATATACAAATATATATATATAATTTTACTGGGGAGTATCTTAAAAAAACATTTTAATTGGCAAATATTATTTTAATAAGAGAAATAAAAATAAATTTTTTAAAAAAAATATTCTAAAGCGAATTTTGTATGGCGAAAAAGATCTGAATCAGCTTTTAAAGGGTAAAACCTAAAGCCAACATGACTCGTAAACCGTTATTTTAACTTAAGCCGGAACCGGAAATACCTAATCTTTGGATTTTCCCAAATTATTTGAATCGTTTTTAACCGCTTACCGATCTATTTTACATTCCATCAAGTTCCGCTTCAATCGAGTTCGAATAGGGAGGGGATCTATCTTGAAAAAAAATAATATATATTTCTATACGCACTTACCTTTTCGCGGGATATTATAAAATTCGGCGCCTTTTAAATATATCCTCTAAGAGAGAGAGAGAGTGCAGTGCGGTTTATTAAAAGATTTCAAAATAAAATTTTAACGATTATATAAGGGGCGTGAGTTGAATAACAGTATTTCATAAAACTGGACGGTAGGTGGATGCGTCGGGAGCAAAAAATCCTAAAATACATACCGCAAAATTAAATATTATAGTAGAAACTATATGTTAGCGTATTTAAAAAAATCGGATTTTTCCGGAAATGTATTCTAATCATGTTTGGAATACTCATCTTGTAGACAATACAGCTGTTAACTTTCGAGTCATTTTCATATTTAAAATATTCATGGAAAATCTAATTTAAAAGTTCGTGGAAAAATACTGCAGAAATGTCATAAGGTAGGTAGTTTCAAACATGATGAAACCTGCTTTTCCGGTAAAATCAAGATTTTCTAAAAAAAAATTTAAAATAAACGGCTCAAAAAAAATTTCTTTCTTTCTTTCTTTCTTTCTTTCTTTCTTTCTTTCTTTCTTTACATATATTATATATATATATTAAAAATATTGTTTCGATCACGCAAAAAAATTCAACTATTTATTTTATAAACTATAAATATTAGAATAATCTATTCTTACAAATCATATAAATATTATCCTAATAATCATAATAATAAGTGATATAACACTTATTATAATATTTAGGAGAGAAATGAAAGCTAATATTACAATAATAATATCGAAATTCACTGGTATATTTTGATGATATTTTAATGAAAAAAGCTCAAATTATATTATATATATGTATAATTCATGTTTATAAAATAAAATAATAATATATATTATGGTAATATAATTTGATAAATGCAAAAAAACTTAATTTATTTTATTTTAAAAATTATGACACTATAATAACTTTAGATATTTTTTAAAATAATTCGCTCCCCGCTATCATAGTTCAGCGAATCTTTTATAACGCGGATCACCTTATTATAATATATATCGAGATGGATAGATAAATAAATAGTTTATAAAGCAAACATAAAAAATCAATAAAATAATGGTATAAATAATTGCTAAGATAGTAAATAGTGTTGTTAAAACTCAATATTTAATCCAGAATAGTATTACTCAAGCCTGAAGATTTTGCTTGTAGAAGGAACTTAGGCTTGGGACATCCATTAGCGAAATCTCGAGACTTAGGCAATATTTTTCTGGCGAAAATCTTGAGTTCGCCGTTTTTGAAAATAGGCTCACGTAGTAAATGTAAGATTAATTTAGGAAAATTTTGTGCCAAAATTTTTTTTAACAATCGGAACTCCCTATTTTTAATCTTTATAATGGGAGAGATGCTAAGATTATGGAAGATAGGGAAATGCCAGAAAAAATTTTTTTAAATGACATACCCCCCCCCCCCCCCCACCACCCCCATTTTGAAAAATTTTATAAGAAATATAGAAGGTCAACCATGAGATATACCTATAAAAAAAATAGAATCCCTGCAAAAGAAAGAAAGGGGAGAATTAATAAAATTCTTCTCCATGGAAGATTCCAGAAGTAATTATTAATTTTGTAGTCGTTCCAACCTGGGTAAAAACCTGGAACATCGCCAATTAAAGGGAGAAGTAAATATTAAGAGTATAAAAGTTATGTACTGTTAAACAGCTGATTATTTAAATAGGAGCGCTCATTATTTTAGCCAGAAAAAATATCGCCCTAAGCCTGGAGATTTCCGCTGACAGAAGTCCAAACCTTTGTGCCCCCCCCCTGAAGCAAAATCTTCAGACTCGAGTAAATATTCTTTCTGGATAAAATAAAGAAATCGGCCTTAAATCGAAACGTTTAAACGATACTCAATAAATGGGTATTCTCTATCATAAAGTGATTGGCAGGTGCCAACCCCCGCCCCTCCCCACATTTAGTGGATGATCAAATTTCCAAAAAAATAAATTTTTTAAAATATAAATATATAATAAAAAAAATAAAGGTGTCTGATTTGTGTTTTACCATATTCCTTTTAGAGAGTTTACCAAACTGTCAAATATATAAATGCTACAGTCAATCAAGATTTATTTTTATTTCTCTTCTACCTTACGGGGAATAATTACTTCTTTTCTTTTGAAACCCTCTTTCTTCATTTGCAACTTTCTTTCTCTCATTAATTTCTTTCTTTCTTTCTTTCTTTCTTTCTTTTTCCATCTTTCTTTTGTAATTTGACCTGTAAGAACCGAACCTTAATTTAATTATTTTCTCTTATAAACGCCAACCGGAAATTATACCCCCTTTTTTTTAGAATCTAAATATTTTCAAAAAGTATCTGCAAATATATTCCGCTTATTAATTGTAGCGTTTACGTCAGTTAAAAAAAACTAAGCTAAACCCGATAATATTTTTTTGAAAGGTTTTAAGTGCGCGTATGGGGCTATAAGGTCCATGTCAATCAAGACTCGGAAACTTTGGAAGCGCTCTTTAATAAGATTTTAAAAAAATGTCTTTATAAGACAAATATATAAAACCTCTTTGAAAGACTTGAAGTCGAGCCGTGCTATTAGCTTGCCCATATTTATTGATCCCAAAACAGGTGTACTCGCCATCGTCAGATTCCACTAGGCCCTGAATCTGCAACCAGGAAGTTACTTGGTACTTTTCTGGGCCGCCTCTAGCCAACACCGCTACATGGTTATCATCGCCTTGAAATTCAAATGGTAAATTTAAATAAAAGAAAATATATATTATTATCATAGATAGAACTTTGAGAACGAAAAGGTCACCAATTTTTTAATAAAAATTAGGTTTTATTTTTTTTTAGGTAGGGATTAAACATATTAAATAATACATATATCTTTGCCCAAAAATAATATTATTGGCCGAATGATATATTTCAGAGACCGGTATCATTTGCACGGCATGGCTAGGTCCGGGTACACGGGCCGGGCCTGCAGGTCTCTTGATATATTTGAATGCTAGAAAAGATACTGAATACAATTTTAAATAAAAATCCTACAGATAAACAAATAAATCTCCTAGAAAAATTTACGAAGCTATCCGTCTATAGAATTCTCCCTAAAACCCATATTAGTTGAACAAGTATATACATACGCCAGGCGCCTTTATATTTAATGTAACACTTTCCAAAATAACGGAATTTGGAATTTTTACTTAAAAAAAAATTAATTTATTATAATATCCAAATTGATTATTAAAAACTTGCAATTTTTTTAAAAAAAAATTATATCTAACATAACATAATTTAATATATAAAATCCTTTGAAATATATAAATAAATTAATAAGTTCGAATGGAAAAAAATGACTTAATTTTTTAAAATGGTACAATTATAAATTTATGGTAGAATAGAGCAAGAGCTCTAATTATTAAGATATTTAATCTGGTCTTAACTAGGTAAGGATACGATCAATCCGTTTGATCCATGGAAATTCCACTCGACAACCGGTATGGGATAGCCCTTCACTTCGCAAATCAGCGCCACCTGAGAACCCGTTTCATTGTAAACATTCTCCGGCCCTGTGTGTATCCATGGAGCTTGAAGAAAAAAATATAATGTATAATTTTTTAGATAACGTAGCTATAGGAGCTTCATTTTCTTTTTTTTTTTTTAAAACCGGGCTCGGCCCGGATTCTAGGTCATGACCTGAGTTTTCGGTTTTAAAAACCGGGTCGGTCCCGGAAATCAATTTTAACTCTAAAATCGAGGAGAGAAGATCAAAATCCCTCGCAAATCAGAGTATGATTCTCTTGACTTTTTACCATTCCATTATTTTTAAAAGGCGTAAGTCCTTAAAATATATAACACAATATTGAATTACATAACAATATCCTGAAGAAGAAAATACGATAAGTGGGATCATTGTGAGTCAAACATTATAAGAAATTATTTTTTAAAAAAAATTTCAAAATAAATTAAATATATATAAATAAAATAAATTTTTAAAAAAGAAAGTTAAGAAAAAATAAATAAAATTAAAGATGAGAAGTAAAAAAAATATGAAAAAAATTAAAATTAAAGATGAAAATTAAATATTTGCGAAAAAAAAATAATTTTATTAAAAATCCTTATCACGGTGTTTAAGAAATTGACAAGAAATATAAGGAAAAGTAAAATTAAGAATCAGTGGACAAAGAAAAAAAATTATTTAAAGGAAAAGTGGAAATTAGAGGGATTGAGAAGAGCTGCTCCCAACACTTATCGAAAAAAAGATTGACAGTATTCGACAACCCTACAATGACATACAATAATACACTAGGACTGACGATCCATTCATTAAAAGTGTACATCAACGAAAAACAGCTGGGGACGCCATTTTGGTTACCCGTCATCATTATTAAGAAATTTTTAAAACGAGAGCCCAATTTATTCCTATATCTGATTTGAGGCAAATTTGCCTGATCATCGAGATAATTTAAGAACAAAATGGCGAGCCCAGCTGATTTGCATTCAAACGACGATTTCATATTGCATTTATTATGAATGCATGGTCAGTCTAGGTATCCATTATATGTCATTAAACTATAACAATGTTTAGCTTCTAAAATATATCTATCCACAAGAAAAATAATTCGTACAAAAAAAAGTGAGCGAGTCATAATTTATCTAAAATTACCGCTCTGGCATGGTCCCCTGAAAGAAACCTTGATCTTTTCGTGATCTCTGTAGGCGTCCTCCATGAGTTTGCACAGATTGTCGTAGGTCTTTTCGTTCGATCCGCAGAGCGTTTCCGTGTGGCGGCATTTGCAAAGATATTGAGGCTCTCCGAGCACTGCCCGACCTTCTCGCAGTAAGGGGTTCGCGAAATCGGGCACTACGTCTTCTCTTTAAAAAAGTAAACACATCATCGATAATTTATCAGCGTATAATTGACGGAACGGAAATGGGAGGTGGGGTGAAAAGGGGACCGGAAATACCCTCGCCCTCCATTGAAGATTCATAGTTTCCGTAATTCGTTAAGAAAATAAAAATGATGGACACCCCTTCGATCAAAAAAAAAAATTATCTATCCTGTCTGTTATCTTTCCTAAATTCTATTTTAATTGTAAATGATGATTTTTATTAGAGATCCATAGAAGTGGGCCAGGGCGGTCTAAGCGGACTTCGGGCCGGTTATTTTAAAAAACATCGAGTTCGGGTTGGGTCGGGCCTAATATTTTTTAAAATTAAATTTATCAATTTTTTATGTTGAATTTTTTAAGGTAAAATAAAAATATGTGATTTTATTTATAGAAACTAGGCGCCATATGATATATATATCTCTTAATTTTGAGTAATTATGATATTTTCAAAAAAAGGAATTAATTACCGTAATTCAAATAAATTCGTCGAAAAATTTGAATCCTTTGATCTTTAAATTTTTATAAGAGCAAATTCTCTCCTCATACGAATACAAGTATTAAATAACTTCCCCAAATGTGAGATTTGCTTCTTAATTTGCCCAAAAAACGTGGATGGTCCTCTTATTTATTTAATTATTTCCCATTCTTTTATCCCAGTTAGATGGGCTCTTACGAGAGAACCAAGCGTTGCTCTGTTATATATATATCTTTGATATACATATGACATTTTAGGGCTAGTGAGCTTAATATCAGGTATCACGTATAATCCCTTTAGACATGACAACAGAGACGAGATGACACATCCGATGCAGATGATTACTAATTGTGATTATAATGACACCGTTGATAAACTAAAATGTATTTATTTAAGGCGTACGAGAAACATGGTTCCAAAGCTTAGCTCTCGAAAAATTCGTTAAACTAAATTTTAAGTTAGAATGGACATGCACTTCCTACGACATTTATGACAAAATTCATTGACAGGGAAAACAAAATTTTTTAAAAAAAACAAAATAAAATAAAAAAGAAAAATTAAAATTAAAAAAATGATACAAAATTGAAGAGATAGATCGCAAACAAAAAAAATTTGAAAAAATAAATAAACCGAATATTTAAAGAAAAAATAACATTCCCATAGGATAATTAATTAAAATGACAACAAAATAAAATATCATAAATTTTTATAAAAGATTTTCCTATTTTGGGCGGGAATTCTCTTTTAACCCTTTTCCTTTTTCCTACGGGACATTTCCGTTTTCGATCGGATTTTATTGATTGGGACCTTCCCTTTCGTTTGAATACGAAGTATAATTTTTTTTTTTAAAGTGTAAAAGTTAAAATCAAAAATTATTTTATAAAAGTATGTAACCACCCCCGAGACCGACTAAGAGAGCGGGCGCGGACCTAAAACCCTCCGCTAAAAATGTATGCGATGAAAAAACTAATAATTCTAAAAAAAAGAGAAATTAAATTTAAATATAAACCTCAAAACGCAATCCAAATCTTCGCCGCACGTACCGAGATGCTTCTTCCTGCCGAGAATATTATGATGATCGGGGTAGGGGTGCGATGGCCCCTCGCACATCTGCCCTTCCTTTTGGGCGCACACGAAGCAGCAGCCGCAATGATCCCGAGTGATTCCCGCCTCGCACTTTTCGGGTCTGGGGCATCTGTCGAAAAAGCAATGGCCGCATACGTCCTCATCGCCGACCAGTTCCTTGGGATGGCTTTCTTGGTTACGTTGGTTGGAGGAGGAGAAGGAAGACAGGAAATCGGGTGGTAGCGGTGGGTATTCGACGTTGGGATTGGGATCGAAATCGTAGGACGAATCCTGTGAGAGCGCCACGCCGAAGGCCAAGCAAACTAAACAGAGCAGCGAATTGGGATAGCGTAGCATCAAAATTTTCTTTTAAAAAATTTCAAATATACTTCTTTTTTTTAAAAAAAAACCTAAATTTAGTTTTAATAAAATTTAAAAAAAAAAACTTAATAATAATAATAATAAGATTTTCGCTATGCAAGATGATGATATTTGATGTGCATTTGAATTCATCTGTTCTTTTATTTATTTATTTTCCCTTTCTTCTTTTTTTCATTGAAAAATAAAGTTTTTATTTTTTTATTTATTTACTTTTTCCGATTTTTCCAGATTTTAATTCCTCCTTCATGGAAGAATAGGAAAAGCAAAAAAAAGAATCATGAAAACATATGGTTTTTAAAAAAAATTAAAATTAAAAAATATGTGTATTTTTTTTCTATAATTAAATTTAAAAAAATAAAATTTGTTTTTAATTTATTATTTTTTATTGAATATTAAACCAATCAGATTTTCCTTCAATTTTGACCTACCCCCTTTTGGGCCCGGTCCAAATCAGCTGTAAAAATTTTTTTTTTAAACATATGTTTGGCAGATCCAAAACCAAAAGTTATTTTTTCTGTAATTCTATTCGATATCCGAAACAAAATTTTATTTTAGGGATCGTTCCTCCCCATTCCAATCTCCCCCGTTCCTAAATTTGCCTTTAAAATGAATTCAATACAAAATAATGCATAATAGAAATAATTTTATTTCTTCAAATTTATATTTAAAAATAAATGAATATATAATTTAAAATTTTGGTCGAGGCTTTATTAAGGTTATAATCCAAATTAAAATTTCTAATATAGATCCTATTCCTAGAGATGAGTGGAGTGGTTGAAAATTATTTTTTTTAAAAATTATTTAATCGTATTCTTGTTATCATTTCTTTTCTCCGATATTCCAATCATTTCGGTTAAGCCTATTCAAAAACGAATCAAATAATTCGTGTTCGGTTCTTTTAAAAGAACGAATAGTAATTTATTCGACCAAACACTATTCGATAATACGAATAATTAGCTATCCGATGATCCGAATATGTGCCTATTTGTAAGTCTCCTTCTAAACAATGATGGGGGAGTGAGACTTGAGGAGGACTACTTTAATTAAAGCCAGGGGGGCAAATGGCTATTCTCGCGAAGCTTTAATAATGAAACTGAATTATTGATTTAGGAATCAAAGAATATCCCTATCATGAATTTTTTTAAAATTTTGAATTAGTCGTAGAACCATTTAACAACACTATTATTCTATACTATAAGTAGAACATCGCTTTATCACCAACATTTTATACAAAAATTTAATTTCGATAAATGTAGTTGTCCCTATTTGAAAATGCCTATATACATTTTTAGTATTGAAATTTAGATATTTTCAATCAAAAAAATTAGTTGGTTAAAAATAAATGTTCGTAAAATTATTAAAGGGTTATGGGACCTATTAGCTTTACTCCGATATTACGATCTAGAATTAGAATTTTATGGTGATATCTTTTAAAATATTAAACTATATTACATGCTTATATTTTTATAAAAGAATATCGATTAAATTTCGATAAGGCAAATCATACTATATATAATTTAGGACACAGTTTTGAAGATGCGAGAGGTTTTGTTGTAAATTGTTCATAACGAATTTTGTCAAACTTAGATCATTTGGAATAGATGTCTGCATTGGGCAGATTTTTAACCCGCCAAGCCCACGCCCGCTCTGATGGACGTGGTCGGGGTTTTTTTTGAATATTTTTAACGTTTGGCGGGTGGCGGAATGGGGGTTAAACAAAATTTATATATAAATGGGTGACAGGGCGGGTAAGATTTTTAAAAAAAATATATAAATGGGTGAGAGGGTCGATTTACAAATATTTAAAACAACGAGTGAGCGGGCTTTTTGGCTAAAAACCGGCTAAAAACCGGCCCATTGCAGACCTCTAGTTTAGAGTTAGCGGTCCATATGTTCATACGACTTGATTTTACGTGAATCTTATTCCAGAATGTAGCGACTATTATCAGGCTCGTAAATCGATCTTTTTTTTTATAATGATCGAATCCCGATCAAGATCTTGTCAAAAAAAAAAAAAAAGGGGAACTAAATCCAGGATCTCGATCCTTTTCTTTAAAACATGGATAAAGAAAAAGTATCGCGATCACAATCAAGATCCTTTTTCTTTATTTTATAAATTGTTGAAAAAAATAATTTTTTTTTTGATGCTTTATGCAGAATTTACTAATATAAAAAAATAAAAATAAATGTAATATAAATTCGTGCGATAGAATAATATTTACAATTAAGCTCGGCTCGGGTACCCGAACCGGGCCGGGCCCTATAATCCTGGCCGGGCCGTGGAAATAGTACCTCTGCATCTGATTTATTGTAAATTAAAGCGCCATTTTTGTTTACACTAAAAAAGACTCCATCTTGCGGATACATTTTTATTACTTTATCTTCCAATTTATATTATTAATTATTATAATTATTTTCATTATTATTATAAAAATTGTTGGTTAAATGATTAATTTTCTTACTTTCATTAATTAAAAAAAAAAAAAACTAATAAACGGGCATGATATCGATATGTAAACTAAAATATATCGTATATTAAATTTTCTTTTTACCCATTTCATCCCAATAATTGAGAATATCGATTGGAGGAGCCGACAGCATTAGACTGAAAATGTAAAGGTCCTGGTTTCGTTCTCTTCGGCACCAATTGTTACAAATTGGAAAGGAATTGTAATTATTAACTGTAATTACACCTTTCGTAATTTTTTTTTATTAATTAATTAAGCAACAATTGTAGTATATAAAAATTAAACCAGAATAAACGAATTTATATCGTATATTAAATTTTCTTTTTACCCATTTCATCCCAATAATTGAGAATATCGATTGGAGGAGCCGACAGCATTAGACTGAAAATGTAAAGGTCCTGGTTTCGTTCTCTTCGGCACCAATTGTTACAAATTGGAAAGGAATTGTAATTATTAACTGTAATTACACCTTTCGTAATTTTTTTTTATTAATTAATTAAGCAACAATTGTAGTATATAAAAATTAAACCAGAATAAACGAATAAACTGCAGGCCCGGCCCCCGGGCATTATATTTTAAAACCAAATATTTGCAATCGCCAAAAATATAATAAAATATATTTTTTAAAAACGCTGGCCGGGCCTTAAAAATGGGGCCTCTGCAGGTCTCTGCAAAATTACCAGAACAACTAATATTTTTAATTGTTATTATAAAAATTTCGCTCCCTTTGATACAATATATCTCAAATTACTTTAATAAATTTCGAAGGGAATAGGAGGTAAAAATGAGTGGAGGGAGTGGTAATATCCTTATTGGCTTGGGGGGGGGGGGTTCTAGAAACTTCCTGTCACATGTCAAAAACATATGAATAAGCATACAATTTTCTTTTTTTTTTAAATGGCAAAACCCTTATCATTACTAGTGTTGTTTAAACGGCTCCATTTTTTTTAAAAAAAATGGCTAACCCGATATTTTGGTCAAAAAATATTACGCATGCCCAGAGTTGTTAAAGTAGCGCGCTATCTTTTTTGGTAGCTATAGCTAATAGCCGCTACTTTTTTTTAAATTACTTAATTTTTTAGCGCGCTACTTCGCTACTTTTAAAAAATATAATGAATGTAAGTATAAACATGAAAATTTAAATATAATATCATAATTAATTATAATTTTTATAATTTATTATTTAATTTTGAAATTTAAATATATTTTCAATTTTTAATTTATATTTTCAATCTGTGTTAATAATCTAAAATGGCATCGCCCATGGATATCCAAATCCTTGAAAGTGATTCAGACATGGAAGATTCAATGGAAGAAAATGTACTTAATAGCTCTAATAACGATTTCCCATTCCCTAGATTTGAAAAATTTTTTAAAATAAATATTAAAACAAAATCTGGATTCAAATTCTGTGCTTAAAATGTAAAAAAAATATATCATCAAATCAATCGAGTAGCTATAACCTGAAGAAACACCTAAAGGTAAATTGTTATTTTTACATTATAATATTATTTATTTTATTAGACTGTTCACGCCAATTGCTATAAGGAAATAGAGAAACATATAAAAAATTTTGGTATAAGAGAATCTTCATTAAAAAAGACAAATACTATCCAAACCAAATTAACTGATAATAAACATGCCAATATTTCACAAAAATTGGCTGATAAAGTAATTGTTGATTTTATTATTGACACAGTTCAGCCATTGTCCTTGGTTGATAATCCATCATTTACTATGATGATTAAAACTTTATCCCCTGGCACAACAGTTTTATGTCGCCAGACACTTATGAATAAAATAGCCGACAACTTCAAAGTGATGAAAGATGCTCTAATAGTAGAGTTATCAGATATATCTTATGTATGTAAACCGGCAGATAGTTGGACACATAACAGAAGGTAAAAACTTATTTATATTTATAAATTGATCTGATTAAATATTTTTAGAGCTTCCTTGCCCTCAAGTGCTAGTGTCGAGAGATTATTTAGCAAAACAAAGATTATACTTTCTAATCGTCGCTCTAGACTTGGGGATGATAATATTGAAATGATATTATTATTAAAATGCAAAAAATTAAAATAAATATTTATTTATATTGCTTATTTTTTTATAATCTAAACTAACTATATTTTTATATTTATAAATGTTGATTTATAATATATTATTTATTATACATTTACATTATAAGCAAAAAAAAAATAAAAAAAAATTTGTTTCATTTGTTTCTAAAATTTTTTTTATAAAAAGTAGCTTAAAAGTACGCGCTACTTTTTTTGACAAATAGCGAAAGCGGTAGCGCGCTACTTTTAAAAATAGCGTTTAACAACTCTGCGCATGCCTGGAGATTTTGCTCATAGAAAGCGGAATAGTTTTGAACATCTGTTAACTAAATCTCGAAGCTTGCCTAATCCTTTTGGGCCTACGAGCCATTTAACAACAATGGTCTGCAATTATCAAAAATTTTACCCGCCCACGCCCGCCGCTTAACCCTCCCGCCACCAGCATAATGTAGGTTTATACAAAAATTTAATTGATAAAAGTAGTTGTAAAATACGTAAAATATTAAAGGGTGTGCTCTACTACCGATATTTCGATCTAGAATCAGATTTTATTTTGCTATCTTTTCTATCCCCATATGGGGATTTTCGCTGAGAGGTAAATCATACTATAATTTAAGACACAGTTTTTGAAGATGTACATATTTTGTGCAAGAGCTTTTGTGCATAATTGTTTTTAAAAAATTTTGTCAAACTTAGATCATTTACCATACATTCTAAGACGACTTGTTTTTTTCATGAATTTTATTCTAGAATATTTACAAGGATCGAATTCTGATATAGATTTTTTCAAAAAAAAAGGGAACGAAATCCAAGATCGATCCTTTTTTTAAAAAAAAAAATGAGAAAGTATCGCGATCACAAACACGATCCTTTTTTTCTTATTTTATAATTTGCTGGATAAAAAAAAATTTATGCTATATGCAAAATTAACTGATATAAAAATAAATTAAATATAATGCTTGCTTATTCTTCTGATAGAATAATTTCAATTTTTATATATACCCGGGTCGGGCCGGCTGAAAATAAAGATCGGGTCAGACAGCTCAAATTGTACAAGTGCAGGTCTTTGATTTATCGTAAATTAAACTGCCATTTTTGTTATATAATAAAAAAAATACATGTATATTAGATTTTTAAATAAATACTCCATCTTGCGGATATATTTATATTGCTTTTTCAATATAAAATTATTATAAAAAATCTTTTAATATAATAGATATAATTCCACATTCATTAAAATTATTAAATTCTTAAACAATTGATGATTGAAATAATATTATTTCACCCTTTTTGCGAATACATTTATTTTTTTTTAATAAATTTTTAAAGAATATTTTGCGAGAAATTTGTATTTTTTAACAACTAATATCATCTGTTTACTTTCTCCTTATTGTCCTAGTATGTTATATTAAAAACATATATTTTCATTAGACGTCAATCAGATGGATTGTATACATCTGATTGGAGAAAAAAATTATTATTTTTAATGTAAAAAAAATATAATAATTATGATAATAATATTTTTTTAATTATTCATTATTAAAGTTTTGAAATTTAAAATGATAAAATAATAATTATCATGAATACTTTTTTTGGACATTCTTGTTTTATAAAAATATATTTCTTTTTTTTTATGAGAAAAATAAAAGTTCTAAAAAGAAATTAGTTTATAAATTATCATACTTTCTGTTACGATACGTCAAAACTTATGATTATTTCATAAATTAAATTTTTAAATGATAATAAATTTTTTATATAAAACTAATTTTTTTTTGCTATATTAACATTACTTATATATCATGTTTATTCAAATAAATCGCTCAATTATCTAGTATTTGATTTTAATAATCTCAACTTAGTACCACCCAATCGCGCGTTTTATTTAAATTTTTAAAATAATATACTTCTTAGAAATCTGCGAAACTCGACCCGGCCCGAAATATTTTTAAATAAAAACCGGGTGGGGCTTTGGAAATGTTTTAAAAATATATTTAAATTTATCAATTTTATAATTGAATATTTTTATGTTAAAATTAAAATATTTGATCTTATTTAGAGAAACTAGACGCCATTATAACATATGTTTTTTATTTTTGAGTAATTATAAAAAATTAATTTCTATAATTTAAATAAGTTCGGGCCGAGCCGGGCCTATAAATTTTCTTGAAAGAAATTTCGGGCCGGGTCAGCTAACATTTTAGAAAATGTTTCGGGTTAGGGCAGGACCGGCAAAACTGTTTTTTAAAAAAACCGGGCCGGGCTCGAAAAATTAGACCCGATGCAGATCGCTAAAACTTCGATTGAAAATTTTCGCAAAAATAATTTCCCCCCCCCCCAATATCCTCATGATGATCGCGATATTTAATTAAATTTAAAAACTAATTTCTAGTTTCAGTGACCCCCAATTATCTAATAAATGCATCTAAAATGTTTACAGGGTATTTGTTCCACGTGTCCTTGTTCCACGTGTCTTTGTTCCACGTGTCTTTGTTCCACGTGTCTTTGTTCCACGTGTCTTTGTTCCACGTGTCTTTGTTCCACGTGTCTTTGTTCCACGTGTCTTTGTTCCACGTGTCTTTGTTCCACGTGTCTTTGTTCCACGTGTCTTTGTTCCACGTGAATGATATATGGATCCGATTGAAATTTTAATCTATTCCTTATTTGTTAAAATTGTCAATAAATTTCTTCACTGATTTTTTTTTTATAATTATTTTATACTATGGCATTTTTTTATCGATAAAGTAGTTGCAATAATATATATATCAGAAACCTGAGGGCCCTAACCGGCCCCGATATACGGGCTGGACCGTATTTTTTTTTAAATATTCGCGGCCGGGACTACCCAGGCCGGGCCTTATACTTTAAAACCCGTTATTTTAAATCGTCTTTATTAGCGCTAAAAATTAAAAATAAATAAAATGTATTTAAAAAAATCCGGACCGGGCCGGGCTCGAAAATATAAAACCCGGGAAAGGCCGAGCCAGTGTTTTGAGATAAAATCAATCGTTTTAAATTTCTAAAGTTAAAATCCCTAAAAAAATATTTATTTCTTGTCTTAAGAATCCCAAAACCCCTCTTCAGTATCAATTTTTTCTACATACAATCATTTAAATGTGCATCGACTTGTAGTTGATTCGGAAAGTTTTGCAAATGGGTAATTAACCTTACCAAAAGATTTTGGGAAGATTGACTTAGGGATATAATACTGCTAATATGTTACTGCCCTCACTGTGCGAAGGAACTCTATATTTTAAGAAATTGTAATTTAACATAGCTGAGTCAAAAGGTAAAAAGGTTCTCATTCCTATCTGCCACTTCGATAACTGTAAGGGCATTTTCTTCTAGATCTATAATAGATATCAGTAAAACTGAGGGAAAATATAAAATATGATGGAGATAGCTATTTTTTTTTAAATAAAAAATATTTTATTTAAAATTTTATTTTTGTATGCTTTTTAAGTAAAAAAAAATTAATTAATAAAAGGATCGAAGAATCGAATATTTAACGGAATGATCTCTATCAATCCGGGTAGATTGCCAAAATTAGGATCGATACAGTGGCCCCTACACTTTCTGAGCGAATGAAACAGAATACCCCCTGAAAAGTACCCCCTTGAAAAGTACCCTCCCCCCTCTCTAAAAATGATAATTATTTTATGACACCCATAAATTACAAAAAAAAAATTTATTGCATCAATTTTTAATATAATAATATAAATAAAATGCAAAAAATATATACTTTATAAATATTATTTTTAAATTAATAATTTAGATAATTTAGGGGAAGAGAAGGCGAAAGAATTTATAATTGCAATCTGTTAAATAATATTAACTTTAAAAAAATTTTTTTTTTATATCCTTAAGTCATTTATGGCGTAACTTAAATATTTCAAATGTAATAAAAATTGTTTCTTTCTTTTTGTTAAAAACAACTTTTTTTATTTTAAATCAATTTGTTTATAAACTAATATTAAATTTTATATTTTATAAATCAATTTACTTAACAAACTAATATTCAATTTTTTATTTTTAACTTTTTAAAAAAAGATCAATTTATGATAAATTACATTGTCAATATATATAGCAAACTATTTTTGAATATGTGATCATTATATTTTTTTAATTTAAATATCAATAAATTCACGTAATATACGTTTAAAACTTTTATTTTCTGCCTTGATCCCTGCTAACCTTTTCACAATCAATATTTAATTGTTTAAATAAATTTTTTAAATTATTGAGAAATGAATCTTTCATGGTACTACGAAGTCTTGTTTTAATTAATTTAATTTTACTCATGAATCTTTCGGCAGTACATGAGGTTGTAGTGTAGGAATGGTAAATAAATATTTATATAGAATTCTTAAATTAGGGAAAGCAGAAAAATTTAAAAGTAGACGATAAGGTAAAATAAATGAATAGTTTTTCCAATCTGAATCCTAAGCCCCTGAATTATCATCATCATTTAAAAGAAGCTAAATAATGTATTAGTAAAAATATTTTAATTAAATAAATTTACTTCTCAGAATCTGACAAATCTTTAGATTTCAGGAGTAATAATTACATTCCCCATTTTGGTCATCTTATAAATATTTTTAAACTTCAACATTTCTTCGAAAATTTGAATTCACAGATATCCTCGATATCTTCTTTAATAATTGATTTTTCTGCCATTCCCTTTGGCGTATAAAATGATGTTTGATGTAAAAATTTCATCGAATCATCATTAAATCTTTCGTTAAACTGCATATATTGTATTCATTAAAATTTAATAAAGCTAAATTAATATTTATTACCAGTAGAGAGATAATAGGAATTTCTTGTTCTACTTTATCAAATCTCTGCTCTGTGTCTGCCCATAAAAAAATATAGCAGAGATAAAAATAAGAGTAATATAATGACCTCAGGTTCACTAATTTCATGATCATTACAGAATCATCAGATACTATATTTCCTTCTAACACATTTTCTTTATTATTAAGACACTTTTAAAGGATGATAATATTAATTAAAAATATTTATTATACCAACAGCATTGAATTCCCAATTTTTACTTCTTTTTTCGAATAAATAATTAAATATTTAATAAAAAAGATTACTTTGCTATTTCTCCAATTTTGAGTAACATTCTTAAAAGCTACTATTTCAAAGCTTTTCTTTATATCGTTAAAATTAAGCCCACCATCCTTTTTCTAATGTGATCTATCCATTTATCATCTCTTATATTATGCGATTTGCAATTTTTAATTAAGCATTTGTATTTTTTTTTGGTTAATATTTTTAGGCATATTTTAAAATTGGAAAAATAATTTATGACAAGAAATCTCGGATAACAACCTAATTTACTAAACATCGACCAAAAATTTCGTCAATATTATATTAAACGAAATATTAAGTTGATGAAGTGGAGTCTATTATTACATTTATAAACCAGAAATCACTTGATCATGATAGATGTAACAAAACAGTAAAAGAATTAAATAATAAAAAAAATTTTTTAAAAAAGTACCCTCACTCAAATTTACTGAAGCAGTTGCTTCGGACCCCCCCCCCCCTTGTAAGGGCCATTGGGATCGAATCTAGGATCATCGATCCTTATGATTTGGATCCTTTAACAACTACTGACTATCATAGAATATACCTATTCCTATATACAACCTTGCCATGAACCCTAAATTACTCTTAATTTTTCTTAATTTTTATTAACATTCATTTTATAAATAATTAAATGATAATCAAAAAAAAAATTTATAACAAAATTGCCTAAAATTCACGGGGTAAAAATACACGCTATAACCATTAGAATACATCTCTGACAAAGTTAGACCTAAAACAAATTTGGGTTATTAATGATCTAAATATTATTAATTTTCCTGAAAACCCGAGGGAATGAAGCATACCCCTGCCTGATACGAAATCCCACGACATATATATAATAATACCGAATGATCTGGAGAAATAGTGAATCTCTCTAAACTACAATTAATTTGCACGTAAAAAAAAAAGGTTAACAAAATACCATTTTTTTTGGTTTGGAATAGAATCCTTTTAATAGAATATTTGAAATAATTAGCCGAATAAGAACAGTTTTCATTTCGGATTAGAATAAATTAAATATTGAAAAAAATTTATCAATATTTAAAAAATAAATTTATATATATATATATATTGTTTTTAAATTTAAATTATAAATGACTCAAAGGTTAAAATTGTCTACAATTCCCAAACATAATTAGAATACATTTCCGATAAAATCAGATTTTTTTTTAAATTTTGAAAAAACGCGTTCAAAAAATGATTTAAAGTTGTGAAAATGACACAATGGCCGGAAAAAATAGGTTGACGCTAACATATACAATCCTGGGATTCCGATAGAACTCGAAGTCTTCCCCTCGTTAAATTTGCGGGATAGATTTTTTATTCAATTGAACATTTCGTCTAATCCTTCCGTTCCAGCATCAGCTTTGCGAACCTTGGTAGCGATTACGAATAAATTTCGATCTTAATCTTTCATCCCAACAATTATCGATCCCTATAAAAATTTCTCACAGAATGCAATACGATTGTGAAGAAAAACGGACGGCGTCTCCACTGAAAAAAATTTCAAAAAATTGTCACCGACACAACGCATAATATTTATAGCTTTTAAAAGGAACCTACATCTCCTATCCTGAGATCATAAGATTGCACAGATCAGACGGCAGAAGTCCAGATGTTTTAACCTTCATCCTAAGGAACTACCACCTTAATTTCGCTTCGAACTATGCATACCGATAAATTCGAGAAATCAAATCCGCATGAAAATTCGCTTTCCGTTGTGTAAATTAACCAGGGTTTTCATACGTTGCTCAAAATTAAATAAATTTAGGATTTAAAAAAAATAGAATGAATATTTCTTAAATACAAATGTATTTTTAAAAATGCTCACACATTTTATAGATAGGGTAATTTGAAACTATCCTACTCTTGTATCTATCACTTCTTACTATCTCAAAATCTAAATTTCACTACAAGAATTATTTTCAATTATAATTTTTTGTTCCAAAGATAATTCATAATAATTTAAGAATTTTTATAAAATGATCAAAAACTTAACATCATCGAGAAAAAAAAAACCTTTTCATATCATAATAATCATATTATTTCGTATTATTATATTATTTAATTCCAACCAATCTACAATATGCGATATTGTTTGTTGTAGCCGTTAAAAAAAAGAAGAAATTAATTTAATAAAATATACTAAATATCAGTCATTTTCTGACATGAGAATTAATTTTTCCTGAGGATGAGAGTTGAAAGGAGTAAACACATGGGGTTTGGCGAAGAACAATGGAGTTTTCTTTGTGTGCATTTTGGGTTGGAGAAAATATGGAAGCTATTTATAATCTTAATTAGATATTTTTATGAATAAAATGGACATTTACAATTTATAATTTTACAACTGAAATATTAAATATGGACTTCTACATTGTTGATTGACGGTTGCCTTATAATTATCTATTAAAAATTATGCAAGTCCACGACAGAAACTATGCATTATGACAAAATATTTTATTTAAAAGGATATCTTACTATGGAGGATTTTTGGAAATAGGCTGATTATCTTAAATAGTAAAGAATTTTTATGTTAAGTTTATAAAAATTATGTGCCATAATGGTTAAGAGTTATATTTATTTTGTTTACAAAGTCTGAGAGGGTAGTGTGGTCAAATAATTAATCCTGAAATTCTGAATTAGATAAGAGAGCTGAAATGATAATATAATAGTAAATACGAATGTCTTGACGCGTTCGTGATCGAAGTTAGTTAGTTTTGGAAAAAGTGATTAACGACATTTCTTTTATTTTTGACAAATTTTAAACGTGAACGTGTTCCCTCTTTTTATAGAGCGCGTTCGTTTTTTTACGTTCGATTAATTTTAAAAAATCTTCTTATCTATTTTTATTTATTCGTAAATAAAAAAAAAATGATTTAAGAGCAACCTTTATCTAATGTGATAGAAAATAAATTGGCCAATTTCTTTTTGGTCTCTCTCACCCATTGTTGTAAGTACGGAGGGGACATTTTGGTTCATACCTCAATAAATTTACCCCCACCTCTTCGCTAACATAAATTTTAAAATGTGCTTTATGCCATTAAAAGATAATTATAACAAATATTCTTAAATACTTAGAAAAAATATTTAATATATAAAATTTTAAAATATTTCAGAATATCTTAGAAAAAACATTCAAGATACGTTGTTTATTTGACAAGGTTCGAAAGTTTAAGGTTTAGATATCAAGAGTTTTACTCAATGGTTTTACTATTATTTTTTCTCACAGCATTTATCCAATAATACACATATGATTCCTCGCTTCAATGGAAGCCATTATAACATATTACTATTTTTAGCGTGTCCAAAATCTTATAAATGTCTGCAAATAAGGAAAAAGTTGAGAACATTCCTAAAGATGCAATTACGATAAAAAATATGTTAAAAGAACTAGGAGTTTATGAATATCAACCTTCTCTTATTAATATATTGTTAGATTTTACATATAGTATATTTATTATCTAAAATAATATGATGTTAATTTGATAAAGAATATACAACCGATGTGTTAGAAGATGCGAAAGTTTACTCCAATCATGCCAATAAAAGAAATATTGACATAGAGGATGTTAAATTATCATTTAATGATAGAACCAAAAATCAGGACAAAAGAGTTGTAGCAAATAATGTATTTTACTATAGCTGCAATTATTAGAATTTAGAAATAATATAGATTTTGATTGATGCTGCTAAATCAAAAAATTCCAACCCCTTACCACTTATTAAAGAACATATTGGATTGAATTTACCACCTGACAGATATTGTTTATTAGCACCTAATTATAAAATGAAATCTTTAAATAGAGTAATATTTTTATCAATCTATATGATATAATTTAATTATCAGGCTAATCCAGTCACCTCAAACTCTAATCTGTACAATATAGGATCTCTAAAACCATATACTAATCAAAATTTATATTCCCATCAAATTTCAAGTTAACGATATAATTTAAAATTTTGTTAATTTTTTTTTAAAGATTCTCAAAATATAAATCAACCTAGAATGTTTGTATCTGGCCAAAACTCAAGGCCAACCTCTTATAATATAAACCCACATCATGTGTCAACTAATAAATTTATAATGAGACATCAAATGCAATTTCCACAGCCCTCAAATTTACATTCATCAAATAATTTAGAATCTTGAATATTTATATTTCACTTATTGATCAGATCAGTATTATATTTTCTAATATTGTAGCTATAATTAATTAATAAATAAAATTTGATATTTCTACTCCAGATATATAATTATATATTAACCAATTTTAATTTAAACCTGAAAATGCAAATTTAATATATTCATATTTTAATTCAATCATTCTGAGGGTTAAGGGGGTCATTAATAATAATACAAATAAAATTATTTTCACAAGTAGAAAATAAATGTTATTACCTCTATTCATTCTGCATTAAGGCATAGGTATATCCAGGATTTTGTCAAGGTTGTGAAAAGCACTATTAGATGAATTTATTTTCCATAAATTTTATTGAGATCTTTAGGTCCACTTATTATAGGCCTTTGGCTATATTAAATTTTTATAAAAATGGTTTTTCAGATTTTTTTTAATAAAATCCTTTTTTTCCTCATAAATTCCTATTTTTTTTAAATTTTAAAATTATAAACTTTTATTAATTTTCCTTTCAAATTCTTCCTATAATGATATATTTGTATAAATTTTTTGGAGAGAGGGGGGTATATGGGGGGAGGGGTTATTATCTTAATGATATTTACGAGAATAGGCAAATTTGCAATGGGAGGGGTTGGTGAAATTTTTCCCTTTCCTTCCCATTGGTTCCATGATTGGCATAAGGTTAACCTTATATAAAAATCTATGATTTAGACAAGAACCTGAGAAAAATCAATTCCTCTTATAAATCTGTAAAATATAGAGCCCAGCATTGGAATCTATATTTTCAGATCCAACCCAAATCCAAAATATTTTTAAAATTCTGATCCAAGATTTTTATAAGATCCAAGTCTGATTGATATCTTCCAAAATTTAATTTTAAGTATGAATAAGTTTTTTTTTATATGAACTTGTTGAAAAATTACAACAAAATTAAAGGCACTGCTGAAGGATAACAAACAACCTTATGGTATTTCATGATAATGAGATTCATGATTAGATAAACAAAATGATTTAAAATCTTGTGATAAATAAATTAAAGTAAATCAAAAAATATCTTTCCAAGATCAATCAACCCAAATTTGGATTTTATGTAAACTAAGCATGTAAAATAAATTAAAGACATCATGCCCAGATTATAACCCCCCCCCCCTCTTGAAATACAAATATTATAATGGTTTATTATGAACATTTCAACATTCATCAATTAACTTTGACTTGCCAATATGTTGATATAAGATGAAGACGAGATAGAATATCGTGTTTAAGAGTAATCAAGAAACCTGTCTATTTGTAAGTGAAAGCTGCCATTATACTTTGGGGGAAAAACGGTTCCATTTAAGTTAGTTAGGGAATGCTGGTGATTAAATGAGACCAGGGTTGTTTGGCACTTTGTACCAATGCTGTTAAATGGCTCATTTTAAGCCGATTTTTTAAAAACTGCTAACTCAATATTTTCCCTATTAAATTATTGCTTGAGCTTCGAGATTTGGCTAAAAGCTTTCCAAATGTGCTATCTATAAGTAAAATCTTAAGGCTTGTGTAATATTTTTTTCTATATATATAGGGCCATAAAATTTTAGTGTTCATATAAAATTATAATATTCAAAACATGATATCTCTTCCCCTAAAAGTAACTTTTTAAAATTTTACAGTTTTCTATAATATCTGAATTGACGAAATACTAAAGTGGCCATTGGCTAGGTTGTTTTATGTCTGTATTAAGCAAGTTGATCCATTTTATAGCCATTGTTTTTTTTGTCATAAAGTCAGCGGCCTCTTTTTATGCTATGATTTTCTGAATAGGTTGGTCGGCAAATCTTTGATTCTCTGCCGGTGTTTTAGATAAGGATGGTAAGCGCCCAGATGACATGTCTTTGGCTGGGCGGTAAAAGGCCTGTCTGGGATGTGTCATGTGTTACCTCATTTCCCTTCAATAGAAATTCTGACCTCTTGTAAAACTCCAAGAAATTAAAAAATGCAATAAATATATGTCCCTCTTAAATTTTTTTTATTATTTTTTATCTCTTTAATCTTTGGTGTCTTGAGGAACCCCAATTCCCTATCCTTAAATTTTTTAAAATTAATTGGGAAAGAAAATTGTCCCTTTCCCGCAAACAAAAAAAACTAAAATTGAAATACTAAAAGCAAATTACAGGTGTTTCTTTGAATCACTTTCTTATTCCTCTTAGTTCCTTTAACACACATGGCAAAGCTCCATCCCTATCTTACTTTGTCATATAAAATTATCAATATTTAATATTTTCCCATATATATGAATTTTAATGTCAAAACAAGTGTTATATTATTTTCATTTAACTAAAATTTTCATATAAGATTATGTTATGGCCTATATCAAAAAAAATATGAATAACTTTAAATTTAAAGATAAAATGGTGACCTAAATCATTTTTTTTCGAATTTACAAAAGTTCATAATTATTTTAAAATTAGTGGGATAAAGAAAATTTAATAAATTTTAGCGTAAAGTTTATAAAGTTGTGAAATATTTACTGTTAAAAATAAGCAATATTGATTTGTATTTAACCAATTATAATGAGAAATGGGCATTTATTTATATTAATCAAATGGGAAGTATTTAATAGGAGGACTAAGAATTATATATTTACAATACTTGAAAATTTTTTTATTGAACATTTTGGTCATGTTTCATAATTTCCTAAAGTTTTGAAATTTTAGGGTTCTTTAGAATATATTTATATTAAAATAAATTTTTATAATAGTTTAATTTTTTATAATGTCTAATTATATCAAAAAATTATATGTAGATTGACATTGATCTTTTATAAAATCATTTGTAATAATTAAATTTAGCGCAGTATGTATGAGATATTGTAAAATGTTTTTTACTTTGAAAAATTAATAATTTCAAAAAACGAAAATTTGTATTGAATCATAATTTTTATAAAAATATTTGATTAAAATCGTAATTTTAATTGATTTTA
Source organism: Gordionus sp. m RMFG-2023 (assembly GCF_954871325.1). Lineage (NCBI taxonomy): Eukaryota > Metazoa > Nematomorpha > Gordioida > Chordodea > Parachordodidae > Gordionus > Gordionus sp. m RMFG-2023. The sequence goes on from NC_088777.1 coordinate 644,306, forward strand.
ATAAAAATATCTGATTATAATCGTAATTATAATTGATTTTTATAAAAATATCTGATTAAAATCGTCATTTAAATTGATTTTTACTCAAAGAAATCAACCGATAAAAATCTGCGATTTAAATTAATTTTATCATGCATTTTTATAAAGGTTATGATGTTTAACTACCAAGTGAATGTATGGAAATATTCTAAATACCGACCAAAATTTATTAAAATGTAATAAGACCCATATTATTTAATATAACGGAATCACGTGGTCGAGTCCGGCCTTCTATATATCATCCCTCCAAGGATGAACCACCAAGTTAGATTAAGAAAAAAAACATAACCATTCCCGGGATTCGAACCCGAAACCATGAGATAAGTAAGCCAAGCTCTTGCCTACTAGGCCATAGAGGCTTTCCAATCAGGATTTTTCATATATATATTATAAATATATTTGGTAGTGCCTATCCAAATGATAAATGAACAAAATTCAAATTTGATAGATAGTACCTTAAGGTAGTAAGCATCATTAACCTTTTACAGACATATGTGCATGAAATTTGCCATGCTATTTATTTTTAAGTGATAAAATATTCGCCTTGAGAATTTCAATGTTGAGCTCCATTTTAGGGTGCATTAATATAAATTTTCTGTCGAAAAAAAATGCGACAACATATTGAAACTCTTTCGCAAAAATGTCCAAATTCATAGGATATTCGACAATTTTAAGAAATTATACCAGTAAATATAACTCATTTGCTATTGTTACTTTTAGGATTTGTAATGAGCTTTAAAAATACAAAAATTTGAAATTTATACTAGTTCTTTTTCAACTTCCGCTTGCATGGGTTTTGTTACACGAATCTCTTGCATTAAAACATTCGAAGTGTATAAAAAAATTGCTAGTCATTATCTCGAAAATTATGCAAATATAGAAGGGAAAAAAGTATATAATAAATATAAACCCAATAATTCTACAATTTTAACGATTGGAAAGAATTTTAGATAAATATAGGATTATAAATGTTAAAATATCACGGCATAAGAGAAAATTTTTTAATGGAGACGTCATAAAGGAAAATTTTTTATACTATAATTATATGCTTAGGTAATAGTGAAATAAAAATTTGGAATTGATTAATGAGAGATAGGTCTCATTTATGATAAGCGCAATTCGTTTAATTCATCCGCAGAATTTACAAGAGCAAGATCACATTGAAACATATGATTTTCAATTTTATCAGTGATTCCTCACATTACTCAATCATGAATTTATATCTACTATTTACGTGCATTTCTGGATTACGTAGCGATAAATGAAGCGAATCGCTTTTAGTACAAAATGATGCCTTAATCAATTTAATCTTCCAAGAGACGCAACCTTTATATCAAAGAGTCCTATCATTATAAACAAATATTACATTTGTTAAATTTCTTTCCTCTTATTTACGAGAAGATCTATATGTTTTTAGCAGTTGACATGCTGTATTAAGTGTCTTGCGTCTCTCGCTTCAATTGGTTTGTTACTTGTTAGAGCTTCAGTATTCTTTTGTATATTGGTTTCTTTAAATCATCCACTTTATATGATATTTCTCGCCTTCTTTCAGTTTGGTATCGTTACATACCCAGACCGATTGCATTTTGCTAAAATCTTGTTAATTAAATGTTTATATCTAATTTCTCTTTATTTTAGATGCCCTTTTTCTCTAAGCAGACGGTCTTGCATATACTATCATTATTTTCTTTGTCGAACTTAAGTTTGAACGTGCATCTTGTGGTTAGACGATGTTTTATAATGTGATAGGCTTTTAAAATTTAATCAGATACTTCTCTGAATAAATATAGTGACTTTATTGCATGAATACTCCTTTCTGTCAAATCATTCGTCCTTGTGTTTTAATAACTTCTTCAACTGTGGTCTGTTCAATGCAATTTTTTGGGAAACCATGACTGTCAACAACCGTTTTAATTTTCGTATGGGTTGTATAAGCTTTATTTGTTTTCAATCTATCACTGGGTTTTCCCACAGCTTCAGAAAAAATATGGACCTGGCTGGATTCGAACTATAGGATTATGCTTGGACCGACTATGCCACAACAGCATTCTGGAAATGAATTTTTTAAAATATATATCATAACCAAATGTGTCAGCCTATCCAATAAAAATAGATCAATTACCGATACCGCCTTTAGGCGGAACTTAAGTTAACTCTAAAAGCACCATTTAGAAGGTAAAAGGAGTTTTTGGACGTCATCGGTTAGCCCTTATGTTGCTTGAATAAATGTAGAGGAACAAACCCTGGAGATAGTCTTGGGAGAATAATCACTTAGAAAGGCACTATACTGGTATAAGCAAATGGACAATTGAGATCCGTAATTTTTATTAAATCAACTGAGATATGGTAAAATGGTAAATCGAGAATGAATAGAGAGATTTCGATAGTTATTTTATAAATCCTCTCTTTTAGTATTTCTTACTAATTGGTCCATCTAGAAATCACAAAAATAAACATTGCATTACGATAATCGAAAGTGAAAAATAATTCCCAAAATCCACCCTTTTCAAATATTAAATGGTTTTAGTTTATTCTTAATATAAAAAAATTGAACCACTCCTTTTTAAAAATTATTTTTAGCCGACCATCGATTACAAAATATTTAGCAATTTAGTTTTAAGTATGTCATTCATTTAATGATGATACATGTCAATATAGTAAACGAAGTATAATATTGGGGAAAACATCTCATTTTCAACAAAAAAATATTGTAAAAAACATGAGAAAAATTTAAAAACGAACAAAAATAAAGTCACAAACACTTAAAAAATATTAAAATAGATGTCCTAGTTCAAAAGCTATAGAGCCTAAAATAAGTAACCTAAGTCGAACCAAGATACAGTCTAGTTTAATTCTGGAAGTCAAATATGGATCATAGACCAGTGTCTACATGACAGGATTTTCACTGGATGCAAACCCTTTTCAAAAACCTTTGCCTACCCCCCTAAAAATTTCCGCATCATTATTTTCACCTATTTATTTATTGATACTCTTTTCAAAGAATTTTTAAAGGATAACTTAAATTAATCTATCTCTACAACCAACTATCGATATTTTATGAATATAAAGAATTTATTTTTTAGATAATAAATTCAATTAAAACCTCCATTATTTACAATGAATTTATTATTATGGCACTATGAGCTTGCTAAAATATATAAACCTTTAAATTACATTTAAAAGGTTCGAAAACAATGTGTATGATTGTTTGCAATATATAGATTTGGTCGATGAATTGTATTATTATAATACTATAATAAAAGTGTTAATTTTTACAGCAATAAATTTTGTCCTTCATCTCAAAATTTAATAGATAACCCCCCCCCCCCCCAAAAAAATTTTTTTTTTTATCCTACCCCCGTTAAAGCAGCTTACCCTATACCCCCTCAAAAAAATAGGATGCAAACTGCCCCCCCCCCCAGCTCACGTAGACGCTGTCTTAAACATATATTCAAAAAGATAATTATTGAAACATTTTATGATTTACCGTTTTTAATAATAGTATTCTATCTACCTTTACCTATTAGGCCTATTCAAAAACAAATACTAATAGAATTGTTAGTGTTCGATTTTTTTAAACCAATCATTTGAATAATAAAATAATTATTATTTGATTGGTATGATTACGAATAGTAGATTTTGATAATTTCTCATTTATGATTAAACATTGATTTAATATATGAAAATATGTCATGATCTGTCAAAGATGATAGTTATTATATTTTTCTATAGTAGTAATTGCAGTATATTCTTCTGAAATTTTGAAATGGAAGATAATGAAAATATAGAAGATTCATATATAGCTCAAACAGCTCAAGTTTTTAAATAATTATATTTGCCATTTTAAATAAGTAAAAGGGTTTATTCGCTGTTATACCATTAAATGATTGTCCACATTTACAAGAATTACATACTTCCAACCCATCTGTTTTTGAAAGCCTAGGTGAAGATTTTGATATATCTGCACCATGTGATATTTGTAACGATAGCACCGAAAATTGGATGTGTGTAACATGTCATAAAGTATTTTATTCATTATAAATAAGATTATAATCATAGTGCCATCAGAGTTTAAAACATTCAAAAAAAAAGAATAAATGTATATTTATTGATATTAATAAAGATTAAACTATTCTGCTTACTTATTAAAAGACAAAAATAAAGGGATAAAATATTTTACAAGTTATTTCATTTAATAATATAATTGCTTTATTAACAAATCTATTTTATAAATAAAAGGTATTATGTGGGAGATTTATTAATAGTCATATGCTAGAACATGGACAAACTTTTAATCATGCTTTAACTATCAGTTTATCAGATATCTCCTGTTGGTGCTATGGATGTCAATCATATATACATAATATAGTTAAAATATATAACTTTTTTAACAATATATTATTTTTTTTTAGATTTTAACACCGGTTAAAAATTCTATTCATTACAAAAAATTTGGTGTGGAAATACCAATACAATCTGTTTAATATATTCTCATTTTGTACATAACTTTTTGTGATTTATAAAATATGTATTTAATAAAAAAGAAATCAATATAAAATGATAAAAAAAATTATATCAAAAACACATTGATATAACATGGTGAGTGTCAAAAAAAGTTCCTTAATTTTTATAAATTTGGGACTAATTTTGAGGAGTTTTATATAAATAATATTCTTAAATAGTTATTAATATTTTCATTTTAGAATATTTATTAAATTCTATAAATAGAGTTAAAATTGCTCTCCAAAGATTAATATCAGACCTAAATGAGATAAGAAATGATATAGAATTTTCTAAATTATATGACCACATTGTTGCCCATTTGGCGAAATCTAATATATCATGGCATAGAACAATCTTTGAATTGATAAGTCAAATTAACTTTAATATAAAATTATTGATTATATTCTGTAAGCTATTTTCTGGTGTGTGGTGGGTAAGTTTAGCTGCTCATTCTATGGGCAGGAATAAATGAGTTTTAAAAATTTTTTAAGATTATTGTTAAATTAAAGCCAATATATTACCTAGAGATCTGCAAAAGTAGGGTTATTAACTATAAGTGTGTGAATATTTAATATTTGGGAGAAATGGGCAGAATAGACTAGAGGTCTGCTTTGGACGAGTTTTTGCATGGGCAAGCGGGTTAATTTTTTTTAAAGAATAGGAGGCAGGTTAAGAAAAATATTTTATGGGCGAGCTGGTTAAAAAAATTATAACTTTTATTTGTCATTTAAAATCATTTAAGTAAACAAAAAATAGGCTCATTGAAATTTCCATAATTTTTAATACCAAAGTTCTGATAACTGAGGATGTTGTCAGAAGAAATTAATTAGGTAAAAAAAGATATCGAAAACCTGTTGGAGTTGATTGCATGGAAGCAGGGATGCTAGCCCAGAAAATTTTTGCCTGAGTTCAGTTTAATGTAAAAATAATAGGTGGGTTTTTGGTTCAGGGAAATCATGTTCAGTTTGGGTTTAAGAATTTTTGAATTGATAAAAAAAAATTCTATACTTAAATCATAATTAAAAAACTAGACATAAATTTGGTATAAAAAATTAATTTTTTATTTTATTTATAGGCAAAATATAGTTAAAAATACAAAAGTTTACAAAAACTGCCTTATACATCTTTGTTTAACCATTTTTAAGTTAGATTTTGAGAATTCTTTAAAATAACAATATCCAATCAATAATTTTTGCTTTGACTTGCTCATCTTTCATTTTCCTCTAATTAATAATCTTCGAAAATAAGTTAATAATTAAAAATAAATAGCTTAAATGAATTTAATTGTTCAAAAATTTATTTACACTCTTTGAGAAGAAATTTAAAAAATGGCGTAAATGAATTATGTTGTTTAAAATATATTATCACTTCGCTTTATTGGAAATTCGTAAATATTATAAAATCTCGATTATTAATATAACGCGACCCCGAAAACTACGCGCCCCCTATCTAAGAAGCTCAATTTATAAAAAATAAACGTAGAATCATATAGAGCTTATTAAAAGGTAAAAAAAATTTTTGTGACTAAACTACGTCCCCCCTATCAAACAAGCTTATTCCATAAAAAATTAAAGCATAATCGTATTAAGCTCATCAAAAGGAACCAATAAATGTTAATATTAAGTTTATAAATTTTTATTTCTTTAAAATGAGCTTAATACGATTATGGTTTAATTTTTTATGAAATAAGCTTCTTACCATATTCTGAATCTCCTTGAAAAGTTATACATGATTCTGTATTCATTTTTAAAAAATAATGTATATTCAACGGTGGGGGGGGGCGTAGTTTAGTCAAAAAAAGAAGAAATTAAGTGTTTTTTCCAAATCTCAATAAGTTATAAACTGAATATTAACATCTTTTGATTCCTTTTAATAAGCTTAATAGGACTATCCTTTAATTTTTTATGAATTAAGCTTGTTTGATAGGGAACGCGTAGTTTAGTCCAAAAAAAAATTTTGTTTTTTCAAAAGCCTACTAAGGTTATAAAAAGTTTTAAAATATAATATTTTTTCTTTTTATAACTTTTAATAAGCTCTATATGATTCTACGTTCATTTTTTATAAATTAAGCTTCTTTCATAGGTAGGCGCGTATCTTAGTCAACCCACCCACGTTTTGTTCTCCAAGTTCGGTTCGAATCCCTGCAAGAAGAATATAACATCAACATGGATTAAAATCTGATCTTAACCATCTCCTCAGAAGCAAAGAGAATTCAATTAAAGATTATTAAATTATAAAGGCAATGTTATATAGATAGCATTTACATAAAAATTAAACGGGAAGATTTGGCCGTTACAGAGAAGATTACCTAATTAGTGAAAGCTTTCGACTAGAATTTTGTAAAATGTTTCGATATAAATAAGAAATTTAGCAATTGTTGACTTTTTAAAATCGTTAAATCTATATGTATATGTTTGAAAAACAAACTAGATCAATATAAAGTCATACTTTTATGGATATAAAAATAACAAAATCAATTTTTAAACGTAATGATAACCAATGAAATAGATTAAAATAATGGCTCACTAACTATTAAGGCATGTCTAGGTTTATCAATACCTCAACACTAATGACAACAAAATATTTGATAAATCTTAATGTAACGAGTTTTTATACTAATTTAGCAAGATTTAATATTGAATATCCTAATTTGGTGGAAACGACGAGAAAAAGATTTATCAAAGCTTTAATAATTTTTATAGCTAATAATGGCGATTTAAAATATTCGGACCGACCAGGGTATTTTTAAGAAAATTAAAACACGGCCCAACCGGTTTAACCCGAGCCCGCAGGTCTCTGATATAAATAATACAGTAAATTCGCAAAAAATTTAAACGCAAGTCATCTTATATGATCGCATTACAAATCAGCAGAGTTGTTAAAGGATCTAGATATAAAAATGTGGTATCTGTATCTAGATAGATTTTTGATTAAATAATCTGTATCTAGATATTATTTTAGACGTTGTATCTGTATCTAGATCCATTTAAAAATGATCTTTTAACAACTCTGCAAATCAGTATAGATATCAAACAGAATTTGATTTATAAAAACGATTGTAGTTAGAAATAGAATGCCATAGAGAACATATTAAAGAGCCTTCATTGATAATAGGAGAAAAAAAGTTAGATGGATATTAAAAATGCGATTGTCAGAAAATCTGTGCAAAAAAATATAACATGCTAGGTTAGACATTTTGTAAAATTTTTACTAGCTGGGGCTGGGCAAAAAATTTAAAAAGAGTAATGAAGAGTCTATGTTGGCAAAGAAATATATAAAAAAAAACCTCTTTTAGTGTTTAACAGAGTTGTTAAGGTATATATATACAAAAATGTGGTATCTGTATCAAGATATACTTTTATAAAAAGTTTCTATAATCTGGATAATACTAATTTTAAGAGGTATCCGTATTTTCGATATAATTTTATCATTATTTTTTCATATTAAAAATAATAATATTCGAAATTAAATTCATTAAATATTATCTCCCAAGTTTATTTCATCACAAACACAAACCAGACAATTTTTTTCAAAGCAATGAATGACGATAACACGATACAACTTTAATTGATGATTTATTAAAGTTTCCAATTGATTGTAAACAGAAAAATTATAAAAAAATTAATCAAATAGTTTTATACCAGATTTTTATGAACACTCCTTTTAGAGGAATAAATATTTCTATTTATTTGACACAGTGTAACGATATCATATTTTTAAAAAAAATACAGATCAGACTAGCCCTGGCTTTTAGGCCCGACCCTAAAATTGTTATTCATAAAATGTATCTGCAGTCAAGTGCCACGGTGGAAGGACTTTTTAGTTTGACTAAAAATGTTCTCTATAGATAAACGGGTGTTGCTTTAACGATAAAATTTTGAGAATCTTTTAATTATTAAAATCGAACAAATTATTAGCCTTATAATAATTATATATTTTGAATAAGTATTATTTAAAATATAACAAATTAATTATTATTTATCACCTACTAATTAAAAATTTCATTAAAATTTGAAAATTAATGTTTTTTTTCATTTTAATTATTACATTTTGTTGCGTGGATGAAAATTAGTGTTGTTAAATGCTCGTTTTGAGCCGTATTTTTAAAACGGCTAACTCCAATATTTTAACCAGAAAAATATTGCCTAATCCACGTGATTACGGTAATATATGTAGGAACCTTTGTTCCTTCTATGATCAAAATCTTCAGGACTGCGTAATATTTTTCTGGATGAAGTATCGAGTTAGCCGGTTTTAAAAATCGGCTCAAACCGAGCCGTTTAACAACACTAGATGGAAATACTAATTCAATAAAATAAAATTTTAAAGCTCACTTTTAAACTTTAACAATAGAATCCTAAATTTAACGACCCCTCACATAATTATAAATTAAAATGTATTCATACTTCGATACATTCTTTAAAAAAAATGTAACGCTAAGCAGTTACATTTTAGGCGATGTATCTGTATTCATTAGAAAAAGCATTTTTTTTTAAACAATTTGGGGTAATTAATCGAAACTTAATTCTTTGCATATATATATATATAAAATTTGCTTTATCTCTCCTTAAATCATAAATAATCAAAAAATATTTTGATTGTTTGACATGTTGACTTCTTACTATAATATAGCCTCGAAGAGTGGGGGACAGAAATATATTATTATTAATATTTCAAAGCCACTTTTTTTAAGCTCAAATATTTAATATCCTTTTTTCTTCTTCTCGTGACCTTAATTTATTATTTAAAATTTTTTTTTTTACAATTTTGATAAATAAAAATTTATAAAAAATATTATTTTTTTTTAAAATAAATTCGTAAAAATGTCCATTGGTCGTAATAGTTTTTTTCCTTATGAAGACATTATTATTATTATTTTATAGCACATAAATAAAAAAATATTTTAAATATAAATAAATAATTAAGAATAAGTCGGCTTAAAGTTGTGTGTTATATAAAAAAAATATATTTAATCGATAAAAAAAAAAAGACTATAAATTAATACGAGAGCGACTTTATAGATTTTTCCCATTAATCTTTTCTTTTTAAAAAAAAACCTTCAAAAAGGTACGCTAAAACCGATGAGCTTATTCGTCATAATTCGATCATTTCGGAGAGATTATCATCGTCGCATTTTTCCGGACCGCTCTTAGCTAAGGGGTGGAAAAAATTGGAGAGGAGAGATGACGAGGAGCCCTTGAATCCGCCAAAACTTTTCCCGTTCCTGACTACGATGGAAGGGGAGGTTTGGTCTTGGTTCGGGGGCATCTTGGCCTTACCGTGCGAAGACGCGCTCGTGTCATTAGTCTCGATGACGTGAGCGTTGTGAGAGAGAGGGTTCCATTTCGATGATTTGTTCAAATTTTCGGCGGACGAGTACTTGACGACGGATTGTTGATTCCAACATGGCGGTGTTTGATTGCAGTACCGGTTGAGTTCGGGTCCCATCAAATTGCGACGCGTTTCGTAAAGCGTAAAGTAGTTGGGATTAAGGGGGTGAGGGTTGGGAGGTGTAGGTGAGCTATGAATAACGGTTCAAATAAAATTTTTGTTAAAGAGATTGTGCAAAGCTGTTTTTATATTCATTCAAATTTTTTGGAAAGCTAATGTATTTTAAAAGGAATGGCTAACTCAATATTTTAGCCAGACAAATATTGCCGGAACCTCAAGACTTCGCGAATAGATCTCCAAACTTTTCTGCCACCTATGATCAAAATCTTCAGGTTTGCGCGTTACTTTTCTGGATAAAATATTGAGTTGTCGTTCAACACTAGTTGGCACCTTACTTTTGAAAAGCGCAGGCGCCTTAAGATAATCGTACCTCATGTTATCGAACAGCTGGATTTAACCGGCTTTAAAATTAAGATTTTCAGGCCAAATTTTATAAAAAAGAAAGCCTCGTTATTTCGTTTAAATAAGGTCCGACCTTTCTGTAATATATGAGCAAAGATTCCAGACTTGAGGTGATACTTCTCGCATAATATATTGGGTAAGCCATTTTAAAAAAAAAAATAAATCTAGCATTGCTTTTTAAAAGCAAATATTCAAAAAAAAAAATTGAATATAAAAAAATAATTTGAGGAAGAAAATATGCAGAAAATAATCATGGCATGATAGATTAAATCTATATAAAAACGAGAATAAATTATTTTTGCATACAAATAAGCAAATTTATATATATATAATAATATTAATATATATATTAAAAAAAAATTATTGCCAAAAATACAAACTGATAAATGTAATGATGTTTTTTTTTGTGCAAATAAGTTTTAATTATATTCGGAAGAAGAAGAAAAAAAAATAGATTTTAATCTTAATTGGATCTAATAAAAGTCTGATATTTTATCTTCAGAAATGTTTCATCGAAGCCATCCTTATCATTCTCTTGAATGGGCTGTCCTGGTTCCACTGAAAGTTTCTCGTTGTTTTTAAAAATAATTCTTTAAAAGCGGATAAACTTTTTACTTACAAGAAGATTTCGCTCGTTACCTTTGTAATTCTTCGCAGGAGTTCAAGAACATCGATTGATCATTCTGCGTTAAACATGGTGGCTTCCAATCGATCATTTACTATAAGCGTTTAAAATTGGCTCATTTTCACATGGGCCCTTAGTGAGTGAGAATATCGTTTACAAACCAGTTGCGTCGTCATAGAATTTGTTAGAATTGGACATTATGGGCCAGACAAGGAGTTCTTCTTAAATTTGTTTTTATTTTATTTAATCCTACTTTCTTATTCAGTCGCGTCGTCATACCCAGTGAGCTAAATTATGTTTGCATCTTCCATGAATTCGGCATTTCGTGGTAAATTGCTAATGCGTTCTGAGGTGGTTGATTTTCATTATAGTTGGTCACATTACATGCATAAATAATATGTCTAGTTAAGAATATGGGCCTATCTGAACCAGATTATCCAGATTTGGCCCCAAGACTAACGAAACATGCATCTACTGTATCCTTTAAAAAGATTTGTGCGATTTCTTTGTTTGGAATATTTGGATAGGCTTTATATGTTTATTCATTTGCAGATTCTTCCTCTTCCATCGTTCCCTCAATTTAGAATCGATCAGGGTTATTAAATTTGATTCAGATTAAAGAAAATAATGGTGATTTACTTATATATATTCTTCTGAACTAGTTTAAATATCAATCATACACATTCTACAGGTTTCTAGTCCATTCGGGAATAAGGAATTTGAAAAGATCTGAGGGAATTGAGGATTATCGATCCAAAAACATTTAGAAAATAAAACTGAGTTACAAACAAAATGAAAACTAGATGTTACGATTTAAGCGTGATAGTCAAGTTTTTGGAAAAATCTGAAACTTATGCCAAATCATTAAGTATGGCTTTATTAGAACATTTCATTGATTTATTCTGTTTGACCAATGGTTGAGAAGGAGAAAAATAATCAGTAAAAAATAAAAGAAATTGTCAAAATTAAATAATATAGTAGTTATAATTATTTGGTTTACAATAATATTTAGTGCGAACCAAATACAAACTGTGATATCAAGCCTTAAGTGTAAAGTCATCCAAAGATATGGAAGCATTTATCCCTGGCATTTATATCAATAATCAGGGTGTATTCTAATATTATTTAAGTGCTTCAATTGGTAGATATTTTAAAGAAAAACATTTTGGGTAGAATAAAAATAAATTGCCAAGATTGACATCATGTTAGAAGGGAAATTTATAGAAGCAAATGAACAATATGTAAAGCAGATTTAGTACCTGCTAATTCAACAATCAGTTTTTCGAATCAATATATTAAAACCAGATATAAGCGGAATAAAAACTATGGCAAACCTTAGTCTGCTGAGTCCTAAATATCAAATTTTAATCGATTCAGAAAATCAATTACGTTTAAATAGATAAAAATTTTCCCCAATTCAAAATATTTATAAATTTAAAATTCTAACGAGTTTTATAAATTTTGCTTGTTACTTTCAGTTTTTTAATGAATATAACAATATAAATTATATTATCAAATTTAAAATTAATTTAAAAAAAAAATTTTCAGGGTGTTATGTGGAACCCCCTTTGTCTACATCAATAAGTCAATACAACTGAGATATATTACCAATTTAAAAAAAAAACAATTTAATTTATTAAACAGGAACAAAACTTAGTAACTATTTTAATCAATTTATCGCTCAAATGTAGGCTTAAAATATAATAATTTATCTGTGTTAATGATCATTTGTATATCAGCCACTGAGTGGTATCAGTTAAAATTGAATGTATCGACTGATATCATATAGGCCTAATATAAATAAAAATTTGTTAATCATTGATATGTATATAATATCATCATCTAAAATAAAAGAATTCTATATTATATCTATAAAATAAAACTATTTATATTCAAATATCTGATTTTACCAGAATTCCATCATGTTTACCCTATGAATTTCAAGCAATTTTACCATTAACTTTTGAACTTAATATAATTTATATCTATTTTCCCATATATTTTTATATAAGTTATAAAGAAATCAAAGATTAAGTCTACAATTAATAAGATAAGTATTCTAAACATTTCGGAATATATTTTTGGTAAAATCAGATTTTTAAATTTAAAAAAAATTCACTTAAAACATAATTGCTAACATATAAAATTTTAACCAAGCTTTATAAAGCTAAATCATATAATTTAAAATTAGGGATTTCCAAGATATATTAGACAAGTACAATATTTTCAAAACAAAAATCAAATTCGATATTATTTATTTCTAATAAAAAATTAATATGAGGAACTAAAATTAAATATATTAGTAAATGTATTTTAAAAAATAATATTCATAAAAAATATGTAATAAAAAAAGGAATTTAAAATATTTAACAAATCAGATTTAGCCAAAACATTGCCAATATTTTAAATAAAAAAAAATAGGAGAAAAAGCAAAATAAATTTAATTAATTGTGGAAGGTGGTTTTTAGAAAATATTAATTTTTTTATGATCCTGGTTGAAAGATAAATTGTAATAAAAACTAATCTAAATATGGAATCTTATGAATTAAAATAGGAAAATATCTGATAAGATGGAAATTTGTAGATTGACAAAGTTCCATTTAAAAGTTTTTAACTATAAATATCAATTTATTCAATTATAACTACCATGAATTATATAAATAATTTTACTTTTTTGTTAAGTAATCATCTTTTATGGAATTATTTGTATATATAGGATTATTTGGTATATGATTTTTGAAAATTGGTGGGTTCCCATTGGAGGAATGATTTTCTAGTGATTTATTTAGATATTGAGATTTTTCCTCAATTGAATTAAATATAACATCTTTAGTGGGCATAGGAATTTTTAGCGCTTTATTTATATATAATGCATCATTTGTCCATATCCTATTTATTCTCTTCAATTCATCCATCTAATCAAGTATTAAATAGAGATGTATAATAAAAAATTAATACTGCAATATCATGTTTGAGAGCAATGCCTTGAAGGGTATCTCCATTACAGACTAGATATTCAACGAAGGATTTTTTAATACAATTCTTACGCATAGTTCCATACGAATTTGGGCGTACATTCTTAATAGAAAGTTTTTCAAAGTCCATGTCATTCTTATTGTGACAACCCGTGTAACCAAAAAGTCGTCGATAGATTATCTTTTTCTTGCATCAAGTGACTACTATAAAAAATAAGACGCATGAAGATAGTTATCATGTTAGCGAAACTGGAATGGTTGTTAACTGACATATGTTGACATTATACAATATATTTTGATTTTCAGTGTTAATTAAATTTATATTTTTAAAATAAAGAATAGTAATATATTAGATTGCATACTGATATAAAACAATGACGAAACACTAAGTGTAATATTAGGTATATGAAAACAAGAGCTTTTTTGTTTTTATTAGCCAAATCATAAAAAAATTATATATCATAGAAATTTGCTATTTCTGAGTAAAATGCTCAAACATTAAATAATAAAATCTTCCTATATTTTTTATAATTGAAAACCAAAATGGAATGATAGATTTGACTCATGTTCATTATAATTTAAATTTCTATTCTTTAAAGATGAATAACTGCATTAGCAGGTTATGATATTTTTGTCATATTAAAAAAAATGATCTACCATTTTTTATCATTTATATTTAAATTTCTTAAGCTAGGGATATGTATATCATAATTTCACGATTGTAAATGACATGTGCTTGCTACATCACCATATGTAAATTTTTAAAAATTCACCTTGAATTTCTCTTAAAAGTAGCTAAAAAACTAATCAAATAATTAATTATTGGTATTCATACGATTCGATTCGAAAATTTTAAAGTTTTTATATTGAATTCATGTTCTAAAAAAAACTCTTTTACTTCCTCAATATTGTGGTAGTTGTTAGCGGAAAGTGAAGCATTAATAATTAATTGATTCTTTTTAAAATTTATGAAGTGACTACTATTACAATTAAGAAGGTATCATTAATAATGTAGAATTAGGTTGGTAGATAGTAATTTTTGAGGGGGGGGGGGGGGTTGCATCCAGTGAATATCCTGCCATGAAGACCCTGCCACTATGAAACCATTACACAAATAAAGAAAATAAAGGAACTAAATCTACACTTTCTGCATCTCGAGTCCATTATTATTCTTTACTTTGTTTTACTCGAATTGGTAAATTATAAATACCTTGTTTTTATATTTTATTCACTTGAAACTGGTCCTCGCCTGTTTTAAGGATGGCCGATGTGTATTAAATCTTTACAAAAATACTTTAGTTGTTTTCTCTTGTTGGACAACAAGATTGTTGCTCCCCAAAGTTTACTATATAAAAGAGAAAAATATGTTAATCTTGATGTAAATATTATGATGCATTTTATTTTTGTCAAATTTGATTTACTTATAATTCTTTTGATATTTACGATCATGGCGACCATATTAATTAAATAAAATTCACTATTTTGCTGAATAACCAACGTGCGATAAATAAAATGTTGTCTACTTCATTCAGTGCTCCGCGACTGGAGTTGGGTACGATGACTAAATTGCCCACATAATCTGGTCCACCAGTCCTACCCTCCAAATTCTGGGCTATCTAACTCAGTCGATCCCCCCCTCCCCGATGGTTGAACAATCAACGTTCTTAGCTTTAATTATTTCAGTAATATAAATTCAGTTTAAATTATGTTAAAGGTAAATAGAATTGACGAGGATCTGAATGAAGATTCTTACGAAGATGAAAATTTTATTTTGTATAAATTCGTATAGGATATTTTTGTAAATAAAGATCATTGTTTAAATTTCATAAATTAAAATTTATTAAATATAATACATCCCTCTCATTCTCTGCGCCAGTTGAACGTGTCGCTATGCTAAAAGCGCTTTATCGGATTAAAATTTTAAAGAGTCAATTGCTAAAAATAAATAAAAAATAATTACACAAATAAATTATTTTCCAATTTTGTTTATCTATGCGGAAAAAATGAATATAAAGAAAATTTACATAAAATATTTCGTATTTTTAAGTAATAAGTTACTTTTTTTTCGAATAGAAAGTAAAGAGTTACTTATTTTACAAGGTAAAGAGTAACGGTAAAATGTTCATTTTTTCATATGTAACTATTTTATTTTTAGAAATAACGTTTATGGCATACTAATTATTACCAATCTTGCACAATATGAATAAAATTTTACCATTCTTGTAATCAATATTCATTACTTATGTGCTATTTGATATGTAATTATATCAACAATCTTAATAAGAGTAACTTATTAATTAACCTATAACCCATTCAGGGAGGATAATATGAAGCGGAAACCACTTACAAAATATTAAATTAAACTTAAGTGCAATATATTTTTTATTGTAATATTTAGAATAGAATGCCCCATTTTTTATATTATTTAAAAAACATACAAAAATTGCATATTATTAAAAATTAATTAATATATTCTTAAGGTTATCACTTGCAACTGAACCTATCAATAATATAAAATTAAATATATTTTAATTATTTTAATTTGCTATTTAAACAGGAATTAATCAAATTGGCATTTTTTATTTGTAAAATTACTAATGTTAAAAAAGATAAGATTTTATAATTTTTAAAGCTATTAAAATTAGTAATCTTGATGATTATGAAGGTGCAATCTATGCAATTTTGCACTTCATCATAAAAAAAAATTCTAAGGCCTCCTGATATCGCTGAAGGGTCATGCCATGTCAAATCGATCACGATTCGGTCGACCACTTTTAAAATTGTTAAAATTTTCTGGAATTATTTTGATAGGTAAAAGAGTGAGAAAGCCGTTTATTTTAGCTCGCTAGCACACCTGGTTCTCGAGATAAAGGGGCTCAAAGGTACAAAAAAGAGCCACTTTGGAATCTGTAAAAATTTTAAAATGCTTATATCTCAAAAATTATTTATAGTAAATAATATTATAATAAATCATTTTGTAGGTAAAGAAATTCTCTATTGGGCTAATAAAGAAAAATAAATATTGGCGCCATTATAGGATTTTAACATCCGGTTTACCTAAATTGCTTTACCTGTATTTTTAAGCAAAATAGTGAGTTTGTTTTCGAATTTTTTTCATTGCTTTTTATTTAGACACTTTTGCTTATTATATATACAATATCAAAACCTTGGCGACGACTCCAAAAATTGATAAAATAAATGGATGGCGCTTTATGAAATTACGGATTATGGTTAAAATTTTGCTGCTAACTTATGATTAACCAAATATTTTCACTTTTTATACTAAAAATTTTGATTTTTTATTAAATATACTAATTAACTGAGTAGCAGAGTGGGTAGTGTTGTTAAAAAGTCGAGTTCACCAGACTCCGACTCAGAGTCTCGAGTCGTTAGTCGAATATGTCGACTAACACTCAAACTCAAGTCGTGAACTCAAGTCGACTCGAGTCGTGAACTCAAGTCGACCCAAGTCGTGAACTCAAGTCGACTCGAGTCGTGAACTCAAGTCGACCCAAGTCGTGAACTTAAGTTCTTAAAATATTCGTCCTCTAGTCGACTAGAGGACGAATATTTTATGAACTTGAGTCGACTAGAGGACGAATATTTCAGATATATTATTATTGATATTTGTTGTTATTTACTTTTTACTTTAGATCCAACTTGAGTTGTGAATACAAAATATATAGTTATCGACTAGAGGACGAATAGTTCTCTGAACTTGACTCGTCAATTTAAGTTTTTTTCTGCTTTTTACATTTTTTACTTGACACT
This sequence comes from Gordionus sp. m RMFG-2023, assembly GCF_954871325.1. NCBI lineage: Eukaryota > Metazoa > Nematomorpha > Gordioida > Chordodea > Parachordodidae > Gordionus > Gordionus sp. m RMFG-2023. The sequence continues at coordinate 662,072 of NC_088777.1, forward strand.
TCTAATTTGAATTGTGAAAACTGAAAAGAATTATATAAATGAGTCTACTATATGATGAATATTCCAAATTAGTTATTATGAAAATATTTTTTGTTTTTATATTTTTTACTTTAGACTTCCAACTTGAGTCTTGACGTGAATAAGAATTATATATTTAAAGTTGAGTCGACTAGAGGAAGAAAAGTTCTATGAACATGAGTCGACTAGAGGACGAATATTTTTAATATTATTAATTAAGATATTTTTTGTTTTTACAATTTTTACTTTAGACTTCCAGTTGAGTCGTGAATACATATATAGTTGGGTAGATTAGAGGACGAATAGTTCAAATTAATTGTTATTATTTAAGATTCTATTATTTACATTTTTGTACTTAATAATTTCAACTTGAGTCGTCAATTTGTGTCGACTAGAGGACGAATATTTTAAATTAATTATTAGATATTTGATCTGTTATTTACATTTTATTACTTAAGACTTCCAACTTGAATTATGAATACCAATTATTTACTTCATTAACTTATTCCTCATTTTACTTGATCAAATAAATTTATTAACATTTTTTGATTGAATACTCAAAAAAAATCTTATCTACATTTATTTGATTGAATAATATTCTCAAATAATAAAATATTTTGCAGGTATCTGAATATTTTGAAATTATATCTCAACCATATTTTGAATTTTATATAAGACAGACATGTGATAATAATCAAAACTATGAGATGACGGGTGAATCTTCTTTAGCATTCCTCCTCATCTGTATTTAATATATATTAAGTATATTTATAGTCCCTCTTTTAGGTAATTATTTTATTTAGTCATTAATGGTTAATAACTATTAAAATATTTTAATAATATCAAATGTACTTGTCCAAGATACATATATAAAATTAGAAGAAAAAAATAAATATACGTGTTTAAAAAATAGCGATAAAATTAAACAAATCTGGCCAGAAAGTTCGTACTTAATTCTGAACTATGATAGGACATAGCGAAGCGATACTATTAAATCTAGACATACTGACACATTTAATGAAGGTGTCATGACTGGTCTGTTGTTTTGAATCCTCTTTTTCTAATACCGGAAATTATTTTAAAACTCAAAAAATAGAAGATTTATTATATTTAGTGGGCATATGCCCATTAGACACTTAATAATGTAACAAATTTCCAATAATAAATATCTTTCATATAATTTTTTTAATTTTTAGGGTATCTACAATTTCATCGAATTTTTCATCATTTGATCAAGATAATGGTATAATTTTAGTCATTAATACTTTTTTTTCTTCGAATATTTCTTTTCACATAAGCCTTTTCCCATAATGAGAGATTCCCCATTTGATTGTAGGGATATATTAATGTTATCAATAGCCTCTTGGTTAATTATATGAAGGGGAGAATCAATATCTACAATGTCATTTGAAGTATAAGGAATGTTTGCTAATTTTTATCGCCATGAAGAGCATATTAACATATCTAAATTGAATGGTAAATTTTTGGGGGTCATCCAGGGTAGAATCTTTCTTAGATTCTCGCGATAATAAGCATGTCTCTGAAGATTAAATGGGTTGCAACATCTTAATATTTGGTACGTCCATCTGTGATATAGAATAAAATTTTAATTGATACCTAGAATACATGTTTTTGCACTCTCCAAATCCAGATTATTATTGGTAGACAGACGATGAAATTAATCTGAACTGACAGGTTAAAATTATTTCGCAGAAAGAGAGATCGTTTTAAACAATTTATTTTGTAAAATATAATCGAATATATGCCTAATTAAATATTCGTTTTTACTGGAGCTGTTATATATTATCGAGCTAATAAGTCATTCGCTCGCTATAGTAGCAAAGTAGAGATCTAAAAAATGTAAAACATTTTAAGGATAGTGGGAGGGGGGAGGAGGGCAGAGCTGGAAAATTTTATCACAATTTTTATAAACGTATCAATATTTTCATTTTCCTTAAGAATAATATTTTTTAACCATTAGCGCCATCTACTTTTTTCTTCAATTTTTGGCAAAAATTTATATTTCGGAAAAGTCGATAGCGTCGCCATGGTTTTGACATAGTATATATATTTATAAAAGGTTTCTAAATAAAAAGCAAAAAAAAAAATTTGAAAACAAAATCACTATTTTGCTTAAAAATACAGGTAAAGCAATATAGGTAAACCGGATGTTAAAAGCCTATAATGGCGCCAATATTTATTATTCTTTGTTAGCCCATTAGAGAATTTCTTTACCTACAAAATTATATATTATAATTTTTTTACTACAAATAGTTTTTGAGATATAAGCATTTTAAAAATTTTACAGATTCCAAAGTGGCTCTTTTTTGTATCTTTGAGCCCCTATATCTCGAGAACCGGGTGTGCTAGCGAGCTAAAATAAACGGCTTTCTCATTCTTTTACCTATCTAAATAATTCCAGAAATTTTTAACAATTTTAAAAGGGGTCGGTCGAAAGTGCCTTTTTTGATCGATTTGACATGGAATGGCCCTGAAGGAGGTGGTATCCCTATGATATCTCTTTTTTTAAAATTTGCCCAATTTATTTATATAGATATATAAAAAATAAAAAAAAAACTTTTATTATAACAAAAAGAAAAAATTATTAACACGTTTTTGCGCCAAAGAGTTAAATCCTTATTTACCAGCTACCATGATAATCTGTCAGTCATCTTTAACTATTTCAGAATTTTTATTTTTATAAAACTAAAAAAAATTGACTGCTGGTGGCATCAAACTGATACTTCCCCTCATGGCCAAAAAAGTTATATCATTGCACCCCTGATTTAAACCTTTGGAACTAGGATGTAAAAGTATTCTGATTAGGAATATATTTAAAAAGGGTAGTTCATGTTCCTAAAATTTTGCAAAATAGATTTAGCCCTAATCAGTCTTTAACTTAAAATCATATATACCAAACTGATTATCGAAATTTTAATTAATAGCTATTTATAATATGCAAAAAGGTAAAAGACAATATTTGGTTAATTTTAAAAGCTAGCAAATTCAAATGTCATTTTTGAGCTAGTAACATTAATATATAAATAAGAGATTCAAACTAAAGCATAAAACATTAATTCATTTATTTGCAAGAATATTCCTATAAGATATTTAAACAAGTAAATATATAAACAAATTACATTAGATATTTTCTCATATTATATTAAATAAAATTATAAATCTTTTAAAATTTATATACATTTTAAATATATTGAGAATATAATAAATTAAATATTGTTTTATAATTATTGTGCGTCTTTTAAATATATTACTAATGATTATCAAAAAGATAAATCTTTAAACATATCTTCTGTATATTTAAGATCATGACCAAAATCAGGCATATGATTTTTAAATGAGGTTTTTAAATTTGTATTATCTTTCAAAATAATTTTATAAACCTTTTGAAAGATGTCTATTAAAATAAATATTATTATAATTACTTGTTTATATTTTTGTCTAATTTCACTGATGGTGATTTGCTTTGAAGAACCTTCTGAAGATGCAAGGGCATTTTCTATGAGTTTTAATAAATCTTCCACAAACTTTATTTTTCTTAAATTAATTTAAATTGAAATTATATAAAATCTAATAACTTGGCTGACTCTTTGTGCCTATTAAATATTAAATGGGTATATAATGTACCATAATATTCTCCAAGCTAAATAAAGATTTATAAAATTATTAAATATGAGAGACTTCTTCGCCAATCTCCTTTCCTTTCCTATAGCCATCAATTAAACCATTTTTAAATCCTTCATCTTTGCCACGAATTGTGCCTTCTTGATATCCTTTATCATAATTTCTTTTTTTAAATTTATTTAATTTTAAATTAATATTAGTTTTACATTTCTTCCGATAAAAATATATTATCAAAGGCAACATCTATATCAACTATATCTTCAGAACTCATTTACTCCTTCCCAGCCAACCTGAAATTTTAGTTTTTGATACCTTATATGCAAATTATCGAAAATGAATATTTTGGAATTTTAATCCTAGAATCGGAACGGTAATCATAATAAATGTTAAAAAAATTTTTGAAGGATTACAGTATTAAAATAATATCTTTAAATATAAGATCCCTGAATGACAAATTAACTATACTTAGGCAAGTCATGAATGATCAACATTATGATATCCTCCTTTTACAAAAAACCCACCTTAAAGTAACTGAAGTAAGGAACCTCTTAGATTATACCTTATATTGCAGCTCGAACGCTGAACACGTCAGGGCTGGGATGGCGATTTTAATACATAATAAATTAATAAAATTCGTAGGCTTCAAATAACCAGTCGAATATGCTGCCTTACCTTAAACTTAGGATACAAAAAAATTCATTTGTTTAACGTATACGCACCTCACAATGATAGTATTTTTTATATGGAATTGGAAAATATCTTAAAGGAACTACCGTGTCAGGATGGTATCATCTTAGCAGGCGATTTTAATGCTTCAGTAGGCAAACCTAATAATTCTCCCTGCCTTGGAAACGCCGCATTGATACAAAGTACTAACCCCAAAGGTAAAAGGTTAATAGAAATCTGTGAACTCTTCAACATGAAAATTGGAAATACGTTTTTCAAGCATCCTATTCATCACATCATGACTTACAAGAGTCCTTCCTTTGACACTACCTCACAGATATATTACTTTGTAATTTCCACAAAGATCCTAAAGTGGGTAAGAGACAACAGAGTAGTCAGTAAACTAAACCATACACTTTTTACAGACTATTACCCATTGGGCTGTGAACTCAGAATCAACAATAGCATTTTCCCAAATCACATTAAACAGATGTCTCATCAGTGTAAGATTCATAGCCAGAAAAGACTTGGCACAGCTCAATGACTTAGAGGTGAAGGAAGAGTAGGTCACTAAATTAGCAACATGGAGGAATACATTAAATGGCATGATTAACCCAAATCTGACCTGAAGGACATTAAGCTGAATTTATTAGTTAGTATTACATCATGTTTAAGAACACGCATTAAACGCAGAGAGTGGCACACCCCTTCGACTATACAAATACTTAAGAACCTAACAATAAATATATCCCATTATCAATACGCTAAACATCACAGGAGGTACATTACTCACCGCATAAGGGCCGACAAAAGGCTGTTTATTGTTAATTTATCTAAATCTATCCAATTCAATTTTGATAACAATAACATTTATAAGGCTTTCCAATCTCTTAAACTACTCACCACCTTCAAGACCAATCCTTTACCAAGACTACACTAAAATAACAATAAGATTATAACTGACCCAAAGGAACAATTAGACATATGGATAGACCATTACATGAACCTCTACAGAACGAGGTGGCCCAGGCCTATATGTGACTACCCTTTCCAATCACCCAGTCAGAACCTGAACAAGTTGGATATAATCGGTGCCATTAAACGACTAAAAATGCATAAAGCTGTTGGAGTCGATAGGATCTTTGCAGAACTCTGGAAGATAGATGTAGACCTAAGTGCCAGTTTACTACTTTCCCTCTTTAGGGAGATATGGAAAACGGGTTATTTTCCTCACGAATGGATGACATCAATAATACTAAACTTCCCTAAAAACAAGACCCCAAACAGCCTTAAGGATTACAAAGGTATTGCACTCATTCCAGTTACCCTAAAAATGTTCACATACATCATATCTGTCAGGATTAAACCATCATCAACAGGTTCCTCTCTAACACTATCACATCATACAGGAAGGGTAGAAATACTACGGAGTTGACTATGTTACAGAGGTATTGCACTCATTCCAGTTACCCTAAAAATGTTCGCATACATCATATCTGTCAGGATTAAACCAATCATCAACAGGTTCCTCTCTAACACTATCACATCATACAGGAAGGGTAGAAATACTACCGAGTTGACTATGGCACTTAAAGTTATTCTGGAAAAGGCTAGAATGCATAAATCCCCCATCTTTGCCCTAATGATTGATTTAAGTTAAGCCTTCGATTCCATTATACAGCACAAGATATGACCCTTGCTGGAAAACATAGGAATAGATAAGCATCTGATATCGCTAATTAAGATAATTTATGACAATCATAGCGTAGTACCTCAACATCTAAATGTAAAATCACAACCTTTTAAAGCAAATAGGGGCCTTAAACAAGGATGCATTCTCTCGCATAATTTTTAATGTAATAATGAATGATATCCTAAATAAATCCTTTAAACAAGAATATGCACTCAACCCACATTAACGGTTCAAGGTTCAGGTTCGGTTCGCAAAAAATAAAAATATTGGTTCTTGAACTTCTAAAAACCGGTTTGAACACTTTTGTAATCAAACCTACATTAGAATTATGTATAAGGAAAAAATTTTTAATATATAAATATAACAAATAAATATATCAATGATTAATTTTAATATGAACAATACTTAAAAATTTTTTATTAAGCCGCACAATTAAAATATTTTCAAAATTCGTCTAACTCAAATTACATCAATAAGGAGATAATATAAATTTAATTGTTGAAAAACATCTTTCCACACTAACTTTGGTAGCTGGCATTGCCAGTATGATATCAGATTTGATGTGTCATTTATAATACTATATGTAAATAATTTAGATTTGATTTTTTTCTAGGCATTATAATTTATAAGCTTAAAATATTTAAAAAATATTGTAAAATAGCGATATACTAAAGTTTATAAAAATTATGACTGACGTTTATAATCAAATGTGATTGATGATAATTTTTAAAACAATTTGAAACGCTAAAAGGGAACTTGAATCTCAATTAATCAAAAAAAAATAGCAAGTATTAATGACTTTATATAATTTTGATTTACTAATATTATATTTTTTTTTACTATTATTATAACTTTCCTTGATATGAATTGTCGATATAACGAAATTATAACAAACGGACATTATATGAAAGTTAAATATCTATTAATTAGTATAATAATAAATTTAAAATAATAAATTAAAGTTTTTGCAATATACTACTAGTAATAACTTACACATTATTTTATAAGCATAAAATTATGAGACTCGAATAGTGTTCAGAGGTATTTAGGAGTCTAACGGTTTGATTCAGGTTCGGTTTGAATCCCTGATTTAAACTCAGATCAATACTTTGGTAATATGCGCAATTCATTGATTAGGCCACAGTGTTACTCGAAAGCGACAATTTTTTTTGTATGCGAGGAAAAATTATGACTGATATATAATATTTAAATAAGAATACCTAATTTATAACGTTCTAGGCGTTACATCTTTAGAAAATTGGAATCCGATATATATTTCCTTGAAAAATTAAAATTGGCCCTGAAAAACATTGGTGTTTTATTTGACGAGGAACAAAGAAGGGTTGCTTAGACTTAGGAAATATATATAAGAAAATGTTCCCAGTAACTGTATTACAAAAAAAAATACCTAAATCCACTTAGGTAAATGGTGTATAGAGTTGAACATTATTGATTTATCTATAATAAAATAATTAGATAGCCTTAATTTTATCCTTATATACAAAAAAAAATTGTTGTTTTTGAGTAGCGCCTTATGGTTCGGTTGCTATAGACCATTGATTAAGGAAGTATTTTATAGACAACCTTGGTTCAAATTACAGCAAGGATCAGTTTTTTTTTCTCCACTAGGTGGTCCCGTGCTATAGGGTAGGATATATAGCGTTACCAAAAGGGACCGCGTGATTTTGTTAAAACTTTGATCATTATTATTATATATCGACCAACGGTAAATACCATTAACCGGCTTAAAAGAAGATTTTTTATCAGAACAAATAATATTTCTTTATGCATTTAATAAGGAATATTTTTAGTCTTTAAATAAATGTAATCCTTTTAAATATTTTTTTTTAAGCTTAATAAAATTTTTTGAATATGAATAAATTATATATTTTGATAAATTGTTACTCATTCATTACGAATTCACTTTTTGAGAGGAAATTATAAGTCAAGGAAAATCCAGGTTAAATAATAAATTAAAATTATGTAAAAACAACAATTACATTAATGACTTATTTTTATAAATTTAAATATTTTTTATTATTTCACATAGCTAGAAATAATGTATTATGAATAATTACTGTATGCCAAAATTTATATAATTTTTTCTTTCTTTTTTACTAATCAAAGACTTGAGCCATCATTAACGCTTATCACCAACTTTATTCATCTAAAGATATACAATTTTGCCATAAAATCTTTAATATCCAAATCTTCCTCTACCTATGTCTGTGGTATTCCCAAATCACCCACTAATATAGTTTCATTTTAGAAATCGACATCATTAAAATTATGAAGTTCCGATATACTAAGCTATTATTACCAACCACATATTAAATTCTTTCGCCTCGCTCATCTGTCAGCAGTGAGAGCTCGTTCTTCTCTTCACGAGCGAACATTGAGAATGGCGTTAAAAAAGATTGTTCCTGACTTTCATCTCACCTGTGTGATTTTGCGCACTAACTTGCTTATATTTAAAAAATTTTTGCCCTATTAAAACACTCGGGTTTCCAGGCCCCAAATGTGCGAAAGTCTATTAGCCGCCTAATGGAGGGGTTGTCACTTTGCTGCCACGTTGATATACCAAAGACAGGATAATAATTTATGAACATCGACACTCCAAAATATTTCCCTGGAAATTCATAATTTATAAACTTTAAACCCGTTCTAGAGTATTAATAAATTTTAAATTTAATTTGTTAAGTTTTATTCTCTACAAATCGCGAAAATAATTTTTCAACTAAAAAAAAAATAATTTTATTAACAGACTCTTAGAGAAATTTTTTGTTGATAAATTCTACTAGAGATTGTCGGGCGACACAATAACTCGGATACCAGAATATATGATCACGTGACGAGGCTATTGCTTCTATTTGCTTACGGTTAACCCTAGGCCCAATAGCGAAGACAAATATCTCGATTCCTGAAAATTTTGTTTTTGAAGGGTTTACATATAATGTGGTTGATAACAATATTTTTGTACCCATTTCTCGTAGAGTTTTGGCTAGATCCTCCGGATTTCCAATCGATGTTTCGGAAAGATAAATCCAGATTTGTTTGATTGAATGACACCTGCCCGATTTTTCGAACTCTATCTTGGCAAGATTCAACGCCTTTTCCAAATTGATGTCGTTTACTGAAATGATAAACAATTTTTTTTTTCCCCGTATTTTTTATACGAAATATACGTATAAATATAACCTGGTTTATCGTATATAGGCATTAGCCTCACAAAAATGTCGTTGAGTATGGTTGCTGAATTCAAACGCAAATCAAGCCTAGCAACGGAAATATAGGACGCCAAACCGAAACCCGCTCCCGAAGGTCCTATCGGATTATTACGCTCGAGTTGATATAACGAACCCTGCCGTTTTTTTAAGAGCCATCGGAGTAATAATAATAAAAAAAAATAAATAAATGATTAAATAACACCGATTCAAAAAATCCCATCTGATTTACGAGAGAAATAAACTTCAGTGTTAATTTTGAAAAACTTCTAAAAGGATATATCCGAGTAAATTGGTAAGAAGATTATAGAGTGATCATTTGTCTTTCTATTTAGTTAATATATTTCAGGAACCGGCGATGGTACCATTCCCGGATTTTTTTTATCAAGAATTTTTTCCGGCCCGGATTTTTTTTAAATATATTTTTTATTTATTTTTGATTTTTTATAGCTAATAATAGCGGTTTCAAATATTCGGTTTTAAAAATATACGGCCCGGTTCGGATATCTTTTTAAAAAAAATTAATATCCGGGCCGGGCCGGGTCAGGCTTAGGACCAGGCCTGCAGGTCTATACGATTCCCCTTCCCCAATAATGTAATATAAAATGATTAAAATTTACCACAGAGATGGATAGCGCACACTGGTAATCTGTCGTGCTATCGTAAAACAATTCTAAAAGTGCTACCACATCTATAGGTCCATTCTTTACTCCGACAAGAGTTTTGTATCGCTCGATGTCACTTTTTGTATTTTTTTCTAAGTATATGTTTTTAAAGTTAACTCATTAATTTGCATATATTTATAACTCTTTGAAACAAAGAAATATTGTGGTAAATGACTATTAACAAAGAAAGTTTTATCTCTGGATATTTATCTCTGTAATTCATACATGAATGAAACATTTTAACATTTACGCTTATTTGGATGGGAATGTGATTGATGATTATCACGAGGAACGTAAGAATATCCAAATTGGTAAAAATTAACCAGGAAACAAATAATTATTTTTTGTACAATGCTATTATGCATTAATAATATGATGTTTTTTTATGACTTAAATCTTCTATATAATAATATCTATAAAAATATGTAAAACCAAAAATAAAAATTAAGAAATAATTTACAAAAATGATAATTAAAAAAACCTATTTTTAGCCAAAATATTATATAATAATTAAAAGAGTTAATTTAAAACAGTTTTTTGAAATTTAATTGGTTACCACCATATAATAGAAGTAATTATAATTAACATAACTATATTTTTTGAGAGGAGTAATAATGTCAAGGAAAATTATTCCAAAGTTTAATACGAAAAAAAAGAAAAATTATTTAAAATTTTATTAATTTAATGACCTAAATAAAAAAGAAATATTTTTCATTTATTTAAAATAGGAATATTATTATCTATAAAATAAAAAATTTGTTAATATTTACTGATAAATATAAGCAAAAAAAAAACTTAGGAAATCCTGGTAAATGAGTGAATCGGCACGAAAACATCTGTTTAATTCTAGAGAGTATATTGGGAACGGCCCTGAACGGACCTTTAAGAAGACGGGTGATAATGTCATCCCGGGGCAGATAATGTCCTCTCAAAATAAAATTAAAAAAACTAAATAAATTTTGAGGATTTAAAATTTATTTAATGTGTGGAAATATTGACACAAATCTTAATTCTAAACCACCACGAATGGATAATTTTTACTCTCCATGAAAGGATAAAGTTTTATCCATTTTAAGATAAAATGAAATAAAATAAATTTAGATTTTGCGGTATTTTGAAAACAGTTCTAATTATAAAAAACAGTATTAGTTAGTTATATATACGTAAAAGTATTAAAATGATATTTATTTTTTAAAAGTGTGAAGTGAATCATAATATCTTAAACTCAATGGTTCCCCAAATGGCAATGGTTTAAATGACGATCCTTGATTCTAATATCGAGAACATTTCAGTATTCGCAAGTTATTCAAGTTGTGGTCAATAAGGAAAACATATGATTTAAATCCAAAAATATTACAAGTTACATTTATATTAAATAAAATGATAATACAAACAGCTATCCCAAAAATCCTGTCTTCAGTCTCATCGTGGCGGGGGAGTGGCAACCTATTTTGGCGGCTAACGGAGGTCTAGAAGGTTCCCTGGTGTCAGGGTCTAGAATTGGATGACCGTCTCTTCGACGGGGTTGTAAAAACCACTTAAAGGGGGAGGGGGTTGATGTCAGGAACCTTGCTGCAAAATTCCCCTAATGATTACAACAAAAATCGTATAAAAAATTATAGGTGTTTATCGTATAATAAAGTTTTTCCTTAATTTTTTTAAATGAGTTGAATGTAGTGTTGTTAAACTAACTATCATCTTTAGTCACTCTAAAACAGCCATATTTTTATCCAGAATTATTCTAATCAATCTTCAAGTTGGGGACACAACTTAGATGCTTAATTCAATTTTTTGGTCTAAAAGTGTTTGACTAAGAAGCAATAGAGATGGTCAATGATAGGTAATTTAACGGCACTAGTTGAATGATAAGTCAAAAGAACAGAGATTTATAAATTAAATAATTTTTTTCTTATTTTTTTTAGCTATCGGCAAGGCCTATAAATATGTTTTGTGTTAAATAAAATTTCCCTATACAAAAACTGAATTAAGGAATAAGGGATAAATAATCTTTATTAAATTGGGATATGTTATTGAAGAACGAAAAACTTATATCGTTGTCTATTTCGAAATGATTGTTCCACCTTCAAAAATTATTGATAAATTAAATCGTGATATCTTTGATATGGAATTGAGTATCTTAGGATTCAACATACAAAAATTTGTAACGACGGAATTGTAAATGTTATAAGTGAAGATATAAATAATTTTACCACTTTTGGGCAAATAAACATTCAATAAATATTGCGTATTTCTTAAATCATGCAGTGGCAGCTTTAAATTTCAAAGTATCTCCACTTCAGCCAGTGTTAGCAGATTGGAGTGGAAAAGAGAACACAATTTTTTTCTTTAACATGAATTTCAAAAATATACATATATAATTGAATTTTTAAGCGGTCAGTTTATTTATTTTTGCATTTTTATATAAATAACATTTAAATAATTAAAATTGAATTTAAAATTCTTATTTTATTCCATATTTTTCATGGTATATATTTAGCATTTTCTCTAGGAAAATTTGTAGAATATATCGCGCGCATAAAATTGTTTTTTATAAATTCCGCGGGTGATCTATTTCTCTCAATTTTTCCATTGACTATAAATCAAAGAAGAAGATTCTTTCACCTTTAGCATTATAAGCTGGTATAGAAAAAGGGAGCTTACTATAATTAGTAAGTTGGCTATTTTGCTAGAGGATTAAAATATCGGAGAAATATTTTGAGCCATTTTTTTGGTGAATTTTGCCGCACAAAACACATCTCATTTGATTTCTTAGTAAACGATCTAAGACTTTTCAATAATCGACCATTTCGGGAACATGTTTAAATTTTCATCAATTGGATACATTTCAAATTCTTCTAGAGGCTCTGACTAAAGATCAAGATATTGAATCCTACCTCTCATATACAATTAAATAAATTATTTTTCATTCGGAATTTAATTGGATTTTTTGTTCTTCTTTTACATTCTGTCAATGAATATTTTAAAGGATTTTAATTGGTTTACTATCTCGAAATAGATAATCATTTTTTTTTCCAAAACTTTTTCATCAAACGCGTACATCGAGGAATGGTTAAACAGAACCCCAGATAAGTCTTCATTTAAATCATTTTCGAAAATTTCGTTGATAATTAGTGTATAAATGTTTTTAAAGATTCGAGCCGATTTTCCAAGGAAATATTAGGGCAAGCCCGAAGAATCTTGTTCAGGTAGAAAGGCACGAAGGTCTAAGACATCTATTAGATTAATCTCGAGGCTGAGGCTCCTATTCTTCTGGCTAGAATGTTGAGCCTATTTTAAAGATCTGCTCCTAACGAGTCGTTTAACAACACTAATTGGTAAGATTGTTGCTTGAAAAAAAAGTCCGATGGTTAGGGCTTTCATATATTTATCAAGAAATAGTTTGACACCGAGGAAATAAATAACAACCATCATGTTTTTGAGTGTAGAGAATAATAGTAAAGAATAAATCGATCAAACAAAACTTATTAAAAGGGTATATGACCAAATGACATATGATAATAATACCTAGCATTCTATCAAAAGTGTATACATCAATGAAAACAGCTGGGGACGCCATATTGGTTACCCATTATCATTATTAAAAATTTTAAAAGAGGCCAATTTATTCCTATGTCTGACTCAATTTTATTTAAAGAATCGCATGATCATCTAGATAGGAAGCACGATTTAATAGTAGTTTTTAATAAATGAGAATAATTACCATATGGATTACCAAAATGGCGCGTCCAGCTGATTTGCATTTCATGGACCCTTTCATATTAATTATAAATCCATCGTCAGTCTAGGTATAGATGTCATTCATTGGGTATCGAGACTCTGGGTCGGAGTTGGATGAACTCGACTTTTTAACAACACTAGGTATGACTAAATAGTGCATTTGCTAAGAAAAGCGATTAATTATAATTAATCGAAATTGTATATAATCTATTCTATATATATATCTCTATTTTTAAAATAAAATGATTTGATATCCGAAATATTTATTATTATATAAATCTATTTTTTAGCAGAGACCCTGCTGAGGTACCATTTGCATAGCCCTAACCCGGCCTTAACCCGGCCCGGTTTTTTATCCGAATTTTTTTGTCCCGGCCCGGGTTTTATATATTCAGGCCCGGACCCGGGTTTTTAAAAAAAAATTATTTTATACTCATATTTTTGATTTTTATATCTAATAATGGCGATTTCAAATATTTGGTTTTTTTACACCATATAATTCAGCGGCCGGATGTGGAAGATATTTCCTAGTTAACTGAGTTTAAGGTTTGCGGGTTAAAGGGGGCCCAGCTGCGCGATAAAGAGATCGGATAAAGTGCCCAATTTTATATCTAAATTATAAATTTTTCACTCTCCCCCCAACCCCACCCTCCAATTCATCTCTATCTTAAAAGGATTTGCGGATAACTGTTGTGGAGGTTATGTCCAATGAAATGTTGTTCGAATCCCTATTCTTAATTTATTGGGTGATCGACAGCTTGTTCGTGTCAATTAAGACTTGAAAGTCATGGGAGCTAATTTAAAAAAAAAAAACTTTCTTTCCAGTGCTGTGGGAAGTTAATATTGGTTACGATGTTATATCAATAATTTCAACTGTATTAGATTCTTCAGGATAATATTGTGTGGTTTTAGATAAATTTTCCCAAATTATCGGATAAGAAGAGGAACGATGTATAATCCAATGATTTTATTAAGATCCTAAAGCGATCAATGGATATTTTACTCAATATTTTAGTCAAAAAAAAATTGCTCAAGTTTCGAGATTGCGTTAATTGATGTCTAGACCTTGGTACCGTCTCTAAGCAAAATCTTCAGGGTTGAGAAATACTATTCTAGATAAAATTATTGATAGCCGTTATTAAAAATCTGTTCAAATCCACCCGTTCTTCAACAACACTATTATCGACAATACGATGGTTGATGAGATTTTATTAAAACATAAAGGTCCGCAATTTATCAAATAATAACATGGGAATGTAATAAAACAAAATTATTTTAATTCTTTTTTAGTTTATATATTATTAAAAAAATTTTCCCGTATATATAAATTAATATACTGCAAATGGATTATGGTCCAATATTTTTATAGCTTATAATAACAGTTGTTTGTGCAAATTTAATTTAAAAACGTTCCCATATTTTTCTTTTTAAATAAGTTTTTTTGTAAATTAAAATTATTTTTAACTTTGTAAAAATTGATAAGAATTACTATATATATATTAATATATTATTTTAAGAATTTTTCTGCAGGTTCAAATGATTTTATTTTCAAATAAATTAATAACTATGGAAATATTATAAATTAAATATGTGCACAAAGCACAACAACACTGTATAAAAAGAAATTTTTTCTTTTATACTTTTGAATAATAATTTTATTTTTTTTAAAGATAATATTTGTTTGGAATTTAATATATTTTATGGATATTAAATAGTAAATGTTTTTTTTAGATAGATATTTTTGTTAATATTAAGTTTTTATACATTTATATAAATAATAAAATAAACTAATAAATAAGTGCTAGAAAGATAATTGTGATATTCATCGGCAAACTGATGATTTTACGACCTCTTGAACAAATTTTTGACTTTATTTTTATGGGGGGAGGAAGGGCTTTACTCTCACCCCCAAACCCCCATCCCCCCACCCAACCCCCACCCCTATTTAATGACTGAATTGGGTAATTATAAACATAATTTATGTAAAAAATTATTTTACCCCTTTTAAATTTATAACTCACGCAAGCCCGAAAATTCTAAATTTGAAAAATCTATGACCAAGAGCGATCATATTGGAGTAGCCTTGATCCTTGAGTTATGGCTTTAAAAAATAATAAAATAAAGTTATTGGTAACGAAATAAGGTTTTGAAAAATTATTTATACCCTTAAAATTTGTTTTTTTTAAAACAAATATGAGGGTCAAAAGTGATTTAAAAACATACCACGTATTACCAATTTTTAAAAAAATATATACCTTGTATTTATTTATAAATTTTATTTAAAAAAAAAGATATTTGCCTATCAATGCTGCAAATCTATTTTCTAATAACTATTTTACTGATAACTATTCCAGTTCCCAGGATCGTCAAGCGGTATTTGCCTTATATATTTATAAAATTATCAAAATTATTGGTTCAGTTTTAACCCCCCTTTTTTCCAGCTAAAAATTCAGTTTTTTTTAAGCCGAGAATTGAAAATTTAGCTTGACTTTGAAGAAGGCAGGAACAAATTAACCGAACTTAATATTTGGAAGGTTTTCTTCGGCATGTGTTTGTAGCTTGAATCAAATTAGTCGATCTTTCATTTATAGTGTCTTCATCTTTCTTATAAATTATAAGAAACCTTTATTTTCATTCTTACACTAATTTCATTAATCATTGAATAGAATAAATAGAAAATTTTTCTATTTTTTTTTACCTATTATTCAACTAAAGAACATTAGATTCTAAACCTTATGTGGAAGCTTAGAAAAAAATTAAAAATATGTTTTTTAAAAATCAACTTGTAATACGTTATACAAAACTTATCTACAATATTTATAATATGTCATTCATTGCTATTAACCAGAGAAAATTTCTATCAAAATCATAATAGCCACTAACGGTTATCGCAATTAATAATTGCTGCTACCAAAAATTTGTGTCTTAAAATTTTAAGGTATACGAATTAAAAGTAATTGACGCGCGCTTCTCATTTTATAGCAACTATTGGTGATATCTCAATATTAAATCTTACTTATGCCTTTTTTTTAACCTTGAAAACGACAAACAAAATCATAATAAAACTTAAACTTCCACCAGGAAAATTTATTGAACTTTCTTTAAAATAGTTAATGATTGAAAAGCCATTTGATAACACTTTTAGGTGAAAATATAATTATCGCCAAAAAAAAATATATGAACAAACAAACTTTTGACAAAGCCACTCTATTCCTCTAGGTAAACAAGGTTTCCATATGACGATAAAAATTATCATTGAATTTTTTATATTAGCATTCTTCTTACTTCCGGGATATCATTTTCAAATTTGTAAAAGTAATAACATTTCACACTTTGTTAGGTTAATAATTAGAACACCTTTTTTTAAGTTATATTACCCTAGCGGCTAAAGTTTATTTTTCCTTACAAAATATAACTACTTACAAAGTAATTGTAAAATGTAACTGGTTTCATTAACAAAATTGTATTTGTAAAATTAAATGGTAATTAAATAACTCATAGCTTAAAAAAACAATTAACGCAGCCTAAACCATACCTTCTTTGAAGTAACGATACGCTATTAGGGCCTATGTTTATAACAGAGTTAAAAAAAAATGGCATTATCTTAAAAAGGGAGAATACAATATATTTATTTTTTTTCTTATAGATAACGTACAAGACGCCACATGTATGTATCAAAGCTAATTCTATATTTTCAATAATCTTTGACTTCCTTGGAGTGCTAGAGCAAAAAATAGTAAAAATATTTAGAATTCTTAGGAAAAATCATCAAAAAATAAATTTAGAGAACACTGAGTAACTATAAACCAAGGAAACGGTCATCTCCAAAAAACTTAACTGAACTTAAAAAAAATAGATATATAGCTATTTTTGATCTCAAATATGATAATTTGATGTATATTTATTATTTACTAAGATGCGGAAGTCTGCAGTTGTGAGGAATCATGTTTTATAATTAAATAAAATGTATAATTTTAATACCAAGAATTAAATTTAAGTTTTAAATTAAATATTTGCCTAATCTTGCATTGTGTGTTGACCACGTAGTGAATTTTTTTAATTGAAAAAAATATCTTATTTATAAAAATATATAAGCCAAGTGTAAATAATTAAATATTATAATGGATTAATTTTAAATATATTTTTTATATAAAAAATTTATACAGATGCAATGGGTATTTTCAATTATATATTTTTATTTATGGAATTTTTTTATTATTATTTGGATTATGATATTAATAGATTCTCTCGTACAGATAGGACACGATTGACATCGGAGATATCTTAGAATTAATAGTGTCCTCAAGAAGTAATGTATTCTGCAAAAAATAGTAATTTCGTTACTTTTACGTTACCTCTTTAGATTCCGTTAGGTGTATAAAAGAAAATTCATATCCCAAAATTCAGATAGATAAATAATTGTACAGAATTTTATTAATATATAATATTATAATTATTCTTTAAATTTATGTTGATAATTTTTTTTATTAATTTTCACTAGTAGTAAGGAAATTTCCAAAGTTTTTTTATTTGAATAAACAATATTGTTTACCCCTCAGCACCGCTTTTGCTCTACTGAACATCCATTTAATAAGCACTGCGGTTGGCAGGAGTGCGCATATAATTTGAAATTGTCTAAGGTTTTCTAAGGATGTATCTTGGATCTTAAAAAATTTTGGTAATTCACTCGAGCATTCAGGCATAAATTTTCGTCATAACAGCCATTTTTTTTATCTTGCGAATGAATCTTGATATTAATTTCTCCCATAGATGGATCATTTTAATACTCATTCAAAAAAAGAAGCCAGAAGAATAAAATGTGATACTCACTTAAAATGGGCCGATTGGCTATGCTGCGGTCACGTGAGCTTTTTCCTTAGTGTCCTCATTTTTATGGTGGCTTCGTATCCCTGGCCCTATTTTCCATCGCTTATTACTTTTATATCTTTCTTTCTTTCTTTCTTTCTTTCTTTCTTTCTTTCTTTCTTTCTTTCTTTCTTTCTTTCTTTCTTTCTTTCTTTCTTTCTTTCTTTCTTTCTTTCTTTCTTTCTTTCTTTCTTTCTTTCTTTCTTTCTTTCTTTCTTTCTTTCTTTCTTTCTTTCTTTCTTTCTTTCTTTCTTTCTTTCTTTCTTTCTTTCTTTCTTTCTTTCTTTCTTTCTTTCTTTCTTTCTTTCTTTCTTTCTTTCTTTCTTTCTTTCTTTCTTTCTTTCTTTCTTTCTTTCTTTTTATGTAAGGTACACTTAAAGTCATGCTTCAAGAATTATACTTGTCGCAATTGCGCACATTAATAATTGTATTCCACATAAAAAAAATATCCTGATTAGATATATAAATAATTCACTTGTTGGAGTCTATGCAAAGAGAAATTGAAATAATTCTCTCAATATTGTCAATAAAAAGCTAAATAATGTATTGTATTAGTATGGTTTTAATAATAATTTTTTAAATCGCAACCCTTATAACTTATTCTTCCTGGAATCTTTACCTAATCTATATTCCGATTGCTCTATCGGCATATTCTTACTCAGAATATATTTGGCTTAAATAGAATAAAACCAAAATCTTTTATCAAGTTTGACGGCAAAATCTCTTGCGAAGGTTAATATAAATAAATGGTTGTTATTAGCTGTCTTCCTTAGAGGTACAAGCATATAAGAAGAGATAACAGAGCTCTGCGCCTGGACATATCAGTCCCCAAAAGGGACTTTCTTTTTTTAAATTTTTGTACCTTTGCTCCGACTGAGATTGGCCTGGTAGTTTTCTAGTCTCCATTATTTAATATAACCTTATAATATAGTTATAGGGTCTACAAATTGCGAAATTTAGCGGTCCGGTCTGGTTCGGCTGGAATATACTTGTACCCGATCGGTCCTTCCAAATTTTTAACCGACAAGGCTCCATTTTTTTAAACTTAAGGTTACACTGCCCGGCCCGGTTTTTTAAAATCCGGAAATACGGAAAAATAACCGATGATGACGAGGATTTTATGATTTTTTTTTTATTATAGAGATAGATTCTATTAATGAATGAATGCTCATAGTAGCCGGCTATTTAAACATTAAAATTATCAGAGTTGTTAAAAGATACTTTTTAAATATGGATCTAGATACAGATACTTCGTCTAAAATAATATCCAGATACCGATATTTTATTCAAAAATCTATCTAGATACAGATACCACATTTTTATATCTAGATACAGGATTTAGATACCTGAAAATTATTAAGGAAAACATATAAATATAATAATTTTTAACGACTAGGCTTTAGAAATTTTTTAAAAAAAAGTTTCTATTCTCCATTAACTTCACTGGACATCTCTACTTTTTTTTGCCCAACCCAACTCGTCAATTTTTTCTACCCGGTCCAAATAAATGCGATTCAGACGTTGCCCAGCCCAGACCGGCCCAAGGGACCAGGCATTGCAGAGCTCTAGTATCTAGAAAACCTTCGACGAATACAGCATCTGCACGAGGAAAATGGCGATAGGCCTAGATTTACCTCCATAGCCTTCCGATTTTTACTTAGAACCCTGCCCCCGAAAAATATGTTAAAGAAAATGGCTTCTAACAACCCTCCTCCCCCAACAATCTCCCCCCCCCCCCTCCCATATTCCTTGCACCTAAGCACTGGAAGAAACATCAGCTGTTTTTTTAAAAAAAAACTATTTAGTAACGGAAGGAGATCGCAAATTATGCAAATACATATGTGGTATCTTATTTATAATTTATATTACATGCCATTTAATATATCAATCAAAATAACTTCTTGAGGAATATATCTTGAATTTTAAAAGCATCCTAAGAAAACTATATATATATAGGATGGGACGCGTTCATAGTATACAATTTTTTTTGATGGGTGAATTCCGACATTTCAACTTTCTTTTACTTGTTTACAAAATTTGTCCATTTTTCATGATAGAGGGGGGGGGGGAGTAGAAGGATGGAGGGTAGGGTGAGAGATTTATAAAAGCGCATATGATTATAAGGATCCCTGGTGATAATTTTTAATTCACTTCTTAACAGAGATTTCAATTTTATTAGCTCGTTCAAGCCAAAACATCTGATTTCAGCCCCAAAAAAAAATTCGCTTATATAGTGTGCGGAATAACCTGATCTACGAATTTCAAATAAAAGAAAGAAAGAAAGAAAGAAAGAAAGAAAGAAAGAAAAGAAAAGAAAGAAAGAAAGAAATTAAATATTTAATTGCGAAATCGGAAGGCGCAGAGTTAGAAGTTATTTAATATTCGCTCCATTTTTTTTTCCGCCTAAGTTAAAAGGGCCTCAGGAAGACTCATTCTGCCATTTTTTTTTATAGATGTTATAAAATTTATAGGGCCTTGAGAAGGCAGACACGTGGACATATGTATTTAAGATTATTATTTTTTTAAAAAAATATCTCTTTTTAAAGCATAGGTGCCAACGAACAAGTATCGGCTAGATATCCGGCGATATAGGTAACGCATCGGAATTCGTAACGGCAAAGTATACTGGTGCGTTTCCGCTTCTAATTTAATATTAGGGTTAAGATTTGAATATCTTGGTCACTCCATACATTCAAATAAATTAAACATTTAAACATTGTACAAAATATTGATATTTGCGGTGGGGGGGGGGGTTGCATAAAAAATATGGATTTACATAATAACATAATAACTGGAACACAGGTGAAGCGTCCATTTAAAAGTAGCGGTAGTGTATCGTGTCAAAAAATTATTGATTAAAACATAGCATAAATGTGCAGTCAACCAAAATGAAATTATATACATAACTAGAGGACAGAAGAAATCAATAAAAAAAAAAGCATTCTGCACATACTAATTCCCGAATTCAAATCTGTTATCCATTCCGATAAAAAAAAAATATGGTTTCCTTCCTAATCCCTGGCAGAATGTCGGGAATCCCGGCACGGGATAGGGTAAATCCCTAAAAATAAACATAACCAAGCTGAAGAGAACTAAAAGTGAGTGGGTTATGTGTGATTGGGTCAGAGTAGAAGAAAAATCTCACAAGTTTTCGAGGCTAAGGGATCGAGAATCAGCAAAGTGTGAAAATAATAACGCAATTCGCGATACCAAATCACTTAACCACGTAAGGCGTTATTCAAGGGGGGGGGGTGAGGGAAAATTTTTCACCCCCACCCCCTATTCCTCTTCCGAGATTTTCGTGTTCTCGTAAATATCATTTAAAGCGAATAAAAATATTCTCCTTTCCTATTCCATCTTCCCTTCTTCTCCCCAAAAAATGTGTATACGATATGCAAACTAAATAAACTTGGTGTTGTTAAACGGGTCGATTTAAGCCGGTTTTTAAAAAACGGATAACTCGATATTTTAGCCGGAAAAAAACGATAGGCATGCCTGAAGATTTAGGTTTTGGGACATCTGTTGACAAAATCTAAGTGGCTTGTGCAATATTTTTCTGGCTAAAATATTGAGTTACATTTTTTAAAAAAGTTTAACAACACTATAAGAAAGAAAGAAAGAAAGAAAGAAAGAAAGAAAGAAGTTTTTCAATTCAAAATCTTTAGGAAAAAAAAGCTACTTTTTTCAATATTCTAATAAGTCATTGATGTAGACAAGGGTGTAAGGGGGGGGGGTTGGTTTAGCTCCCTAATTCTTTTATTTCTATAAATATTTTTGACTTTTAAAGTGCCACAAAAATTATGAAAATTAAGGATATTCGCATTTATAATTATGGTAGTGTTGTTTATCCAGAAAAATATTAAGCAAGCCTGGAAATGTTTACTCATAGAAGGAGCAAAGGCCTAGACATATAGCATCGAAATTTCGAGGCTTATTCAATATTTTTCTGGCGAAAATATTGAATTAGCCGTTCCTAAAAATCGGCTAGCTAATATGAGATGAGATGGATCTCCTTATCATTAAGCTGCTATTGGTGGCTCATGTATATATTTTTTTTATTTTCTCCCGAAGAAACAAAATAAGCGAGAATCGTTTTTTTCAACTTTTATTAATTTGTGAATTAAATCAATCAGTCGCGATCGTAAGTTTAAAAGATAAATGTCAAATTTGATATTACTTAATCAGGTGAGGTTAGGAGGATACTAAAAAAAATGGATTAATTATTTTTTAAAAAATAATTCCTATTAACATTTATATACTCGTATATATACTTATGTGTAACCCATAAATGAACAAATAATATATATTATTTTTTTTAATTATATTTTGAGAATCCAATCGCTTAATTATTAAACAACAGGGCTAGGTTTCTTAAATGGAAGCGAAAAAAAATTCAGCAACCAGTTTGATCTAAGTACAATTTAGGTTCCAGTCGGCGCATCTGATTAGAATGTTACTTACGTTGTGTACGCGATAAAATTTTAAAAGAGTTAAATATTCTTATGGGAGTTAAGTTTTTTTGTGCCAGATATTTCAATATTTTTTTTTAAATGATATCCAAATTAGTTTATAATATATTTTTTCTAAGATTTTATTTCTTAAATATTGTGACATTATAAAAAAGGCTTTTAATTTTCTGATTAATTTCGTTCGTCTACAAATTTGCGTGTCGTTAATTAAATCAATACTCCCTAAAATTAACATTCCAATAATAATTCTAAATTCAGCGATATTTTTTTTTTTTAAATTGATTCTGACCAATCATACGGCATTTTTCATTATAAAAACATATAAAGGACTAGTTTGATTAGATGTCATAGCATTTTCCTAAAATAAAAAGATATTCATTAGATGCAAGACCGTTTTAGAAACATAAGTTCTCACTGTATTAAGATCTATTGCAAAAATTTGTCCGAAGCCTAGATCCAATTTCAACTGATTAAACTTAGAACCATTTAGAGTTCTCCTTAGAATATATTCAGCTCTTTGCGATTTATTTTTTTTGAAAATATGGAGTCGAACCGGTCTTGACCGAGCTTCAATCGATGAGATAAAAAAAAAAGAAGAAAGAGAAGAGAGAAGAGAAGAGAAGAGAAGAGAAGAGAAGAGAAGAGAAGAGAAGAGAGAATAAAACTAATATCGAGGGCATGTTATGTTGTGGATAAAAATAAAATAGATCTTACGGTAGTTGTACCAGTTCGAAATGCTACGACTAATTAAAAAAATAAATAACTAAAATATGTTAAACAATTTATTGATAATTTTAATCGAATACAAAATAAAATGAATGAAAAATAGTAAAT
The DNA here is from genome assembly GCF_954871325.1 of Gordionus sp. m RMFG-2023. Taxonomy (NCBI): domain Eukaryota; kingdom Metazoa; phylum Nematomorpha; class Gordioida; order Chordodea; family Parachordodidae; genus Gordionus; species Gordionus sp. m RMFG-2023. The sequence continues at coordinate 685,887 of NC_088777.1, forward strand.
ATATTTCAAGTTTTCAATGATAAAAAAAAACTATTAAATATTAATCTTTTCAAAAAGTCCTAAAATTATATGTGTGAGGTATGGGGTGTTTATTCTGCCTTTGCGAGATAGAACAAAAAAATTTTCAAATTCTGTCTACAGGTTTGTTTTCTAATCCATATTTTAATTCATATTTTTAGGGAAATACTTAAATATCAAGTCTATTTCTGATATGGGGTAATTCTGGACACGGGGTAATTTCGGACAGCCTTCTACATTTTAATACGATCTGAGTTTTTGAGGCTTAAATAATTTGTAACTTAAATATGTTTATATATTACAATTAATTTGTAAATAAAAAAAAACTAAGATTTTTATCGTTTTTAAATGGAAATTTATTTAAGTTTTATTTTCTTCGCACATTGAAATTGATATTGTGACCAACTTTGAATACTTAATAATAAATAATAAATAAATAATAAATAATAAATAATAAATAATAAAAATGAGATTTCAAGATTTGAAACAAGGATTTTTATGAAGATTCTTCCTCTGGGATAAATGCCCCACCGGGGTAAAGAAGTCCACTAAATTTTTTTAATCATTTTTCACTATAGGAATGGTTAGAATGGAGGGTTCGTATAAGATGGTCGCGCGTAAATCACGTGATACTAATGAGAACCCTTTAATTTAGTAAATCCTTTTTAAACTCGAATTTTTATAAATATATTGTGTTAATTTATATATAATTTTGTCGATTTTAAAAATTATTTATTTTTTAATTAAGATCGAGCTAAAAAAACATCTGTTCTTAAAATCCCTCGGGTTGTGCCTGGAATTATGCCGGATATGGGATAATTTCGGAACTATGAATTGAAAAAAATATGTTTAAGAAATAGTTATTACTCGGAAGAAAAGCAATAGTTGACAATAATAGTTTAAAGAAAACTTAACTTCTTTTAAAATCCCTTCCCTAATCTGATTCTGCATTATTCCTATCCCCCCCCTATGGTAGAAGTGTGCCAGAATATTTCTATTATTTCTATTAGTGATATACATCGGCCCTAATTTTTCAAGCCCAGCCCGGCCCGATATTTTTTTTAAAAATTTAAATATAGATATTAATTTTTTATAATTACTAAAAATAAAAGACTTATGTTATATGTCGTTTAGTTTCAATAAATAAAATCAAATATTTTTATTTAACATAAAAAATTCAATATAAAAATGATAAATTTAGATATATTTAAAAAAAGTTTCAAAGTCCGACCCGATCCGGCTCGAAATTTTTTAAAAATATTAAACCCGAACCCGATTGGGTCTAACTTTGCAGATCTCTAATTTCCAGAGATGTTAAAGGATCTAGATATCAAAATGTGGTATCTGTATCTGTATCTAGATAGATTTTTGATTAAGATATCGGTATCTAGATATTATTTTAGACGATGTATCTGTATCTAGATCCATTTAAAAAGTATCTTTTAACAACTCTGCTAATTTCTATACCTACTTAATACAAAAAAATAAACTAAATTTTTTTAAAATATATATTTAGGGTGGTTGAATTGATTAAAATATAGTTATAATAATAATTGATGAGAATAATCTTATATGTTCTTCTTTATTCAAATAATTTAATATAATTTTTATATGGGTTTTAATTATTAAATATTTTTAATAATTAACATGTATATTTAAAAATAATTTTAAAAAATTTAATTAGTAATTAATTAAAAAGGTTTAAGTTTGTTTGGATATTTTTATAATTTTTTTAAATATATTACTTTGATTTTAACAATTTTGAATATTTAGGGAATGTCTTTATAATTTGGGCATATATTTGATGTACATCGCTTTAATATTTGGACACTAATAAAATAATATTATAAATATGTCTAACACTTCACTTCATATAGCAATGAGTACACATAGAGATATTATGAACGCTAGAGTTAGTTGTGTTGATTTTGGAAACTAATTTTTTTTAAAAAATTTTTATTTCAATATCTAAATATTAAATTTAATTTTTAAAATTAAAGACTAAAAATAAGACATGCACACCGATAAAAAGTAGAAAGGCCTTGTTGGCGGTGTTTTATAATAATATATTAGGGATTAAATATATAATCGTTACTTTATTTAATTATTTTTTGGTCAAAATCGATACTTTTTAAAATCAAGATAATATTCTGACACTGTCTATAATTTGAAAAATTACTATGATGAGATAAAATTGAAATCAATTGTATAATAAATAAAAAAAAAATTAAAGGGTGTGCCCATTAATTTTTTGGATTGGAAATGATGTATATTATGTTAAAAGAAAAATATTAAAGGAAACATGAGGGACACGTTAAAATGATAAATATTGGTTTTAGGAGTAGGGATTGTTAAAGGAAATGACCATACTAAGATTTTAGCCGAAAATAGTATTACGCAAGTCACGAGATAGCTATACTTTATGATGAACAAAATGATTCTTAGTAGGATAGTTTTCAAGCTTTTTTAAAATCCCTACTTGTGGGCAAGCATTTATTATCAGGTTTTACGAGTAATAATAAAGCAAAGAAAACGCTATATAACTGACGAAATATGCTATTGTTTAAATTTTCCGAATGATAATAATGATTTTCCATATGAATTTTTTAAAACAAAAATATGTCCAGTTTCGCCATAACCCGACCCGTTGTTTAAATTTTTATACGCGCTCCGCCCTTGTTAAATATGCTGGCGGGGGAGGGAGAGGAAGGCGTGGACGGGTGAGGTAAAAATCTAAATATTGATACGTCAATTATCATAATATCTAACTAGTGTTGTTAAACGTTCTAAACTCAAATATTTTAGCCAGAAAAAAATATCGCTTTAAAGCCTAAATATTTCGATAATCTTCGGGCTCGCGTAATATTTTTTTCTGGATCGAATATCGAGTTATTCGCCGGTTTTTAAAAACCGGCTCACAACGAACCGTTTAACAACACTATACCTAACTCACTCAAATTGAATTATTTAATACTGTCCTTATAATAATAAATAAGGATGACAATTGGTAAAATTCGTTTTTTTTTATTTTGACAAAAAAATAAATAGAATTTCCAACATAATAATAATAATTATTTTTTTTCTTATTAAAGATTACCATCTTTTTTATAAAATTTAAATTTAAATTTAAATTCATAAATATAATTCTAATTTATTGTCATTAAAAGTTAATTAAAATTTAATAAAAAAAAAATAATATTCGTAATAGAAAATGTTTTATTCAAATTTAAAACCAGAGTTTTATATTAAAAAAAAGCAGAAATTTAAATTTCAAAAATAACTATCAAATATTTTAAAATTAAATAATAAAAACTAATGCAAAAAATTTATATTCATAAAGTGATATTAAGTTTATTGATGGAGTTAATAATAATAAATATAGAAAGTTTTTCTTTGAGAGAAAAAGTATCATTATACAATCTAATTTAAATTTTGAATTGAATATCTGGCTATCCTTTGCACTTACAAAATATTGATATTAAACGGGGAATGAAAAATATATTAATAAGAATTGGGAACTAAAAAATAATTATAAAAAATAGAGAAAATTTAATTCGCACATGAAATAATTCATTTATATATATATAATGTAAAATTTTACCATATATGTAAAAAGTTTTTTTGATAATGGTTAACAAGACATCGAAATTTTAGTTGTTATTTTTTAAATAAAATCTTTTTAATTAAACTATCAACTCAACTGTTCCTAGAGGGGGGGGGAGTATTATTTAGCGCCAAAAGATTCCAAAATGTCGTGGATTTAAGTAGAAAGAAAATATTATCTGAATGGTATGTGCGGGTGGATCAGAGAGTTAGGTCCTAAACTGAGGCAAAACATGTGATTACTAACTAGAATCATGCATAACGATTCGTGTATTGTATATATTCCCTTGGGGTAAATTGGTTATGGGTAAAACGATTAGAATGTTCGGTCCGATTAAAGGGTGCAAAAAGAGAATTTCAAAAAATTAACAGTGCACTATTCTTTAATAAATTGATTGGTTTATATACGTAAAAGTAATTTGGTAGATTTTCAAAATTGCAAATATTTAATTCAATAAAACGTGCTCAATTTTATTTTAACCACTTTACCCCGGTGCTTGGTCATACGGGGTAAAACGGATAAAATGGCCCACGACACAAATCACGATTCCTACAGTTTTACAGATAGAGAGCTACACCCTTTTAATTTGTAGTTGAGAGGTTGGATTAAATTTATGATAAAAATGTAAAAAGCACCAATAGTTTTGTATATAAAAAAAATTGGCCAGGTCATAAATATCGTTTCAAATCATTCTCATTGCACATGTAAAAATGGCTAGCTCCGCACTCTTATTGCTGAGGTGCTATCTGTTTCTAAAATTAATTTGAATTTTTGCAAAAGTAGCCATTCTATTCCTTTCAACCCATTAAATTACCAATGTCATATTTTTTGAAATATCAACTTCGCGCGCAAAATACTTTTTGAACTTATTTTGTCGAATTAATATCAAGATTTGACATTTATATAGATGAGATTTGATTTGGTATAATGATCGCTCACGTAGATCAGTGACACGAGTTTCTAACGAAATTCGTATTAACGCAAATTATTACAAAATATAATAAGAATATTAATTATTATTTTTAACGCGCAGCCTCTGAGACAATGAGGAAGCCACAACAAGATTCGATCTTTTTCTGTCAATTGACATTTATCATAATTTATTATGCTCCCTTCATGGATTATTTAATTCAATAAAAATTAACTCAACTATTACTACAACTATATCATATGAATACTAAATAAATTTGTTATATAATATAATCTATATATATATAGCTATATTTTTTGTACGCATCGCCGAATCAATATTATATACACTTTTAATTAAAGCGTTCAAAAATCTATATTTTCATTAATTAAATAATTAAATAGTAGTTTTTATAAAATAAAAATTTTGTCCCGATAACAATAATTACGAAATGATTTATTCAAAATAATTCGATTTTAATCGTGTGTTGAAATTTGTGGTATAAATTTAATCCATTGGTTATGCATGGCAACTATAATGTTAATTATTTTAAATAAATATAGCCTATATAATGATCGGCGAACAGATTAATAAATTATATTAATTTTATATATAGTTATTATAAATATACCTTTAATTAATCCCCTTTGAATTTCCCAAAGGCAGACACTGCTATAGATATTGGATTTTACTGAAAATCCTTCAATTTTTTCCCTCGAAGATAAAAAACCATGGCATGTATAGATTATGGCAGATTTCCCCCCTAACATTAGTAAAATCATACCTGACAAATGATTAATAAGATACTTTATTTTCCTCAACACTTTTTTCTAAAGATCCTTTTCTGCTTTTTATTTAACCCCCCATTTTGCATATCGAAATTAATTTTTTTTGTTTGATCCCAAAAGTATACAGTAAAAAAAAAAAACGATAAATTATATTTTGAAAAAAAATATATTTTCGCTAAACTTAAAAAAAAAACAAATTAAGCATGAAAATATTTATATAAACTTATTTTAGGTTTAAGATTATCCCTACACCAATTCCTTAAGGAATTTTTCAATAATTCAATCAAATTTAAATCGATAATCCGTTTTTTTTAAAAAAATGGTAAGAAATTAAGTAATATGGAATATTAAAAATAAGCATTTTTCTTTTTTAACATGGCAATATATATATATATATATATATATAATTAAATTATTAATTTTTATTTTTTTTGCTTTTCTTAAATCAAACACAAAATTTTATTATATTTTTACAAAAAAAAATCATGATAAATTTTTTTTTAATCCACTCAAATTTGCAACTTTACTATAATTTAAAGTGGAAGGGTTTAATGGTTAAATTGGTAGAAATGTCCTGCTGGTTGATCCGGGATTAGGAACTCTAGGCTGAGCTAGTTTCTTATTCTACATAATCCATTTATAATGTGTTCTATCACCAATTTCCTTTAGGCAGGATCATTTTTTTATTTAGAGGCTACATTTTAAATTATTGTTAAATCTCCAGCCTTTTAAAAAAAAACCATCATTATTTGTTTGAATTTCACCCAAGTTCCCGCAAAAGATCATATTCTTCCGTTATCCTCTTTCGAAATTAGAATCAGAAAACTCATTTTAAAAAAAAATAAGATTATAATTATTATTATTATATAAAGTAATAAATAGTAAGTATATAATAGATAAAATAAAATTTTTTTTTTATATGGATAATATAATAGAAGGAATAAAATCAATATTAAAAATTTGTAATTTCCGGTTAAAATAGTTTCAAAAAAATAAGATGGTTAAATATGATAGTTAATTTAAGATTATATGTCTAAAAAATAAGTTAAATTCTATTCTCATATGAATCTTGAGGAAATTTCTATTAGAATCACAAATTGTGTGAAAGAAACTAAAGCTGAGAAAATTTCTAGGCTATAATTTTGATTCTTTAAGCATTTTTCCCTTATATCCTTTAAGGAAAGAAAGGTCTCATATAGGAAAAAAAAACTTCCAAATGTGAAAATGACTTCTTTTTTTTCGATAATGAGATTTATGGTAACAATGACAATGACAATATATCAAATGATAAAAATTAAAAATATTCAATTTATTTTGCTCTTGCGTCATCATATTTTATCAAGTTAAAATATATAATTATATATTATATATAATCTTTTATTTTTTTATAAAACGAAATTAATAACAAAACATAATACTATACTAAGTATAATGTATTTAATTATGTAAATATAATTTTCCCCTATTCTTTTAAACAATAATATTTGTAAAAATATATAAAAAGTTATTATATATAAAATATTGTCAAAAATTCTGTTAATTTATTCCATGTTGTCGAAATATAATAATACCACTAAAAAAAAGGAAGAAAAGAAAAGAAAAAATTGCATAAGAATTTTTTGGGGGAATTTTATTTTTTTTAGAAAAAATAAAATGAAATAATAAAAAGCGAGATTTGAGTGTCTAAATTGAATATAGATTATATATATTAGAAATTCTGAAAGAGGAAAAATTACATGATTCAAATGGCAGAGGGAGGGGGGACAATATCTTAAGAATTGCTTAAGACTATAATAAGTTACTAAAATTTATTACTACTAGTTACTTCTAAAATAATCACAATTTCTAATTACAATATCGTAAAAAATTTTTTTAAAAAAAATACCAATGACAAAATATTAAATTAAATGGTTATAATCGACGTATAAAATAAATGAGAATTTAAAAAAATATAGAAAATTAATATTATTATTTTAATATTTTAAAGGAAATATAGATAGATTATAATTCACTAAAAAAATTCTTAAGAATTATTTGCAAGTAAAAAAGATTGGAAAAATATTAATTTTATACTGTGAAAAATTCCATCTTCTTTTCTGAGAGAGTCAATTTTTAAATGATTTCATCAGTGTGTTTGGTCTCAGCTCCTTATGTAAGGGGAGATGTGCCATATGAATTGAGCAATCAAATAAAAAAATATATATGAGAGACAGGTGAATATTGTATGGCCATGTATTGACTGGCCACAATTCCTATATTCAAACCACATTCAACTTTTTGCAAAACAATAAAATTTCAAATGATGAACAAAACTTAAAAATGTTTAACAAATCAAGATAATTAAGATATTAATATAATAATATTAACTAATTAAAATTAGTTTATAATTAATGTTTTATTATGCCTAAAAAAATGAAGAAATAATAACATAGGACATTTACAAGTATAATATTCTATATTTTTATAATAAGATTCTTACGTATTTGACTGGCCATAAAAACAAACTTTTACATACCTCATTTACCGTATAAACTATTATAGATAGAAGCTTTCATTCATTTTATCCTAAAGATTAAGAACTGGGTTACGCATTGGTATAAAGTTTGTTTGGTTAAAAAGAAAGAAAGAAAAAGAAAGAAAGAAAGAAAGAAAGAAAGAAAGAAAGAAAGAAAGAAAGAAAGAAAGAAATATTGTACAAAATGATAAAAATAAGATGATAAAAAAAAGGTAAAACTAGCCAAGGTCTGTGGAGAGAAGACTGCCATTAAAACTTTAATTCCAAATTAAATAATGTAAAGGTGAAATATAATGTAAAATGATACGCGCGAAAGAATACATTGCTATTCTAGAAGTTATTCAAGAATATCTTAAGTTTTCATAGATTTATTAAAGACTAAGTCACCTATACAATATTTACAATTATTCTAATACACAAATTCAAATATAAATTAACAGAGTTGTTAAAGGATCTAGATACCTAGATATAAAAATGTGGTATCTGTATCTAGATAGATTTTTGATTAAAATACCTGTATCTAGATATTATTTTAGACGATGTATCTGTATCTAGATCTATTTAAAAAGTATCTTTTAACAACTCTGTAAATTAATGATAAAATATTAAATTCAATGTGTTTTCTCTCTTTCTTTCTGGCAATGTGTTATTTTTTTTTCAATTATTTTTTTAGAAGCTCGTTTTAGGGAATGTATTCCATCATGTTTGGAATACCTATCTCGGACAATTTAGCCGCTAACTTAATATAATTTAAATTAGTTTTTCCATGGATTTTTCTTTAATATAAATTATAAATGAAAGGGTTAACGGCGATATCTATACAATATTCATAAGATAGGTAATTCTACGGGGACGTCACTAGCCTATACAATAAAAAAATTTTTTTAATTATTTTTTTATTTAGCTAACATCATCCAAAATTACATTTGGTGTAAAAAAAAAATTCAAATTTTTCGGGTGGCTTAAGGCCCCTTCGCCCGCTACTTGCCATCTTGATAACGCTACTGGTATTCCGATCATGCTGGAATGCATTTCCGGTATAATCAAATTTTTATATTCAAGTACACGTGCTCGAAGAATGACTTAGAGTTGAAAAAAATATGACGTTAAGATATAGATCATCTGGCGTATGAATGATCATTTATAAAATGTAAATGTCCCGTAAGGGAACATTGTTAATAAAATAGAAATGTCCCGTAAGGGAACATTGTTAATTAAAATACGAATTTTTTTTCTAAGCATTTAAAATTTGATATATTTTAATTTAAATTTAAATATTTTTTTAAAATATAGAATAATGCCCAAAAAAAAATATTCAAGAAATTATTGCACGTAAATAAAACTTACAAAGTATCCATGAAAAAAATTATATATATATATATATAGTCTATTATTAAAAAAAGGGTTAAAATAAATATGATTTAAGAAGCAATATTATAAATGTATAATCTGAAATTCGATCTTCTTTGGGATCGAATTCATACGTATTTGGTGGTGTTGTTAAGTGGCTCGTTGTCTAGATCTATGTTCCTTCTATGAGCAAAATCTTCAGGTCAACGTAGTATTTTTCTGGACGAAATATCGATTCAGATGTTTTTTAAAAAATTCGGCTCAAAACGAGCCGTTTAACAACACTCTAACGACTCCCTATGTGTATTGAGAAGGAGGGCTTATCCATCCAATCTTTTCAGAGGGTAGTAGTTCTCAGAAGTATTGATAAACAGCTGGATTTGAATCCGATTTTAAAAAACGGATAACTCAATATTTAATCCGGGCAACATTTTTCCGACTAAAATTGAAGTTAGTCGGTTTTTGAACATCGGTTCAAATCGAGTCATGGAACGATAATAACTTCAGGTACGTTTTCATTCTGGTTATGTATAGAGTTGTTAAAATACGTTACAAATTTTTTATATATGTATAATAAGAAAAATGGTCTAAAATTTGGTTTGAAATTTGTGCCGAGTATCATTAGCATTTTAACCTTTTATATTACCGTAGTTTTGCATATCAGTTAGTATAATGCATCATAGGATACACATTCTCACAATAGAAATCTGCCAGAAGGATTCTGCGGCAGACAGATTTCTAAGTGCTAGTTTAATCAAGAACCTTCCATTCATTCTAATTCTAATATTATCTAAAAGAGATCTTATTTTACTAATATTGGTACGATGGGTTTGCCTTGCTGCTAGTCGAGGCAGACAAATATTAAATTCATATAGCTCTGCCTTTGACTCAACTGTGACTTATTATTCATGAAAATTCCTCATCCACATCTGCCCTGATTTCACTAAGTTTTCCACACTAAGGATTTTCAGCTATTTCTCATAAAGCCTCAAATCAGATCAGTATTATTTTAACTTGAAATGTTTTACCTCCGTTTTTTTTTCAGCGGGAAAAAAAAAATTGCAAATGATTTGGCGGGAAATTTTTTAAATCGATATTTGAATTCATAAGAATAAAATTAGTAGCATCAGATGTGGGAATCGGCAAAATTTTGGGGAAATATATTAGTCGGAATCCAGATTTTCTGGCTTTGGGTGTTAGAGGGGGGGGAATTTATCCTCCTGACTCCCTCCGCCGCGCAGGCGCCTGACATTATTATATATATTCATTTCCCATCCCTCGACTTTGTGGTGTCATAATTAAGACTTTGTGGTGTCATAATTAATTATAATTTATAACGATTTGAAAGCACTCACTCACTCTTCCCGTGCAAATTTTTTTTATAAATTAACACATAAGAAGATGAAATATCATTATATATTCTCTTCTTTTAATTAACAATATTTATTATTTATTAAAATATTATTTATATAGTAAATCAGTTTTAAGTTTTAAAAAAACATATTTTATATTACTATATCTTTGAATTTTTGATAAATATTTTTTATTTTCTCTTTTTATAATTATCGATAATATTATCGAAAAATAAATAACAATAATAATAATAATATAAAATATTTAAAAAATTCAATTTTCCTTTCATAAACGTAATTTTTTAATGATTAAAAATATGAATTTATTTTAATAAATCTTTTATTTTCCCTTAAATATTTTATTATTTGATTTTTTTTTAAACTTAAATATATTGTTTTTCGGAGTATTTTTAAACTTTATAAAAATCAAAAATAAATATAAATCTTAGAAAGAAAATATAAAATACTATTTTATTCTCATCTCAATCATGTGATTTTCTGATGACGGAACCCTCGCAGGATTATGATCTCAAACAAGACCCCACTGAGGAAGTTATAGAAGGTTATAAAATTAAAAATGATCGAATTTTTATCTACTAGTGCCGTGTTAAACCGGCTCAAATAAACCGGCTCGCTCTGAGCCGGGTTTTAAAACCGGCTAACTCGATACTCTATAGAGATATGATTATTAAGCGAGCCCTAAGATTTTTGCTTCAAAGATGGGCACAAAGGCTTTGGAGGAACAGTGCTATTAACGAAATCTATAAGCCTAAACAATAATTTTTCTAGCTAAGATATTGAGTTAATAAGCCGTTTAACAAACACTAAATTTCTTACCCATATTAATTTGTTAGCGGATAAATTTTAACCGAGGGAATTAGTGTTTGTTTAAACGGCTTAACTCAATATCTTAGCTAGAAAAATTATTGTTTAATGCTCAGAGATTTCCCCTCTGCAAACAAAATCTTCAGGCTTGCGTAATATTATTTCTGAATGAAATATCGAGTTAGTAGTAATCAAATTTTGGAAAAAAATAGTATATAGGGTTTTTGTATAGCTCTAAAATTTTTACTGCACTATCTAATTAAATTTTTTTTATTTATATCAGGGCCCTCCTCAATACTTACTAGGTGGGGGGGGGGGGTGGGGGGTTGTTAGTATTTTGCTTCTTCGAAAAATTTCTAAGGTTTAACTACAAGACCCTCCTCTCAGGGTGGGGTATCATGCTATAAGTTCATTAGAATCGAATGTGGTGGGAGGGGTGTCTGATTGTATAAATCAATGGTATCACGATCATTTACGGTTCCTTTCCTTCCCTTATTTTTTTGAACAGTGGAAAAATATTTACTCGGTATTTTTTTTTTAAATATAATAAATTTAAAAATTACAAAAAACATATTTTATAATAAAAAGACAACAGGCTTAAATTTTGAAAATATTAAGATAACAGGTTATGAAGCTAAGTGTGCTGGCATACCTAGTGTTGTTAAACGGCTCGTTTTTGATCCGATTTTTATAAAAACGGCTAACTCAATATTTTCATCTAGAATAATATTAGGCGATCCCTGAAGATTTTGTCCGTAGAAGGAACAGAGGTTAGGACATCTATCAGCGGAATCTCGAAGCTTAGGCAATCATTTTCAGGCTAAAAATACTGAATCAGCCGTTTTTAAAAATGTGTTCAAAACGGGGCCGTCTAACAACACTTACTTTAAACATTTTCTAAAAAAATATCGACCTAACGTTCGTTTCAAAACCTTACGAATAAATTAATATTAAAATAAATTACCGTATTTCGACTTACTATAAACGTCTAACCCAATACATAGCCAAAAATATTATTGTGATCCTCGAGAATTACGTTAATAGATGTCCCAAACTTTTCTGCCCAACTATCAAAAACCTCTTCATACAATTACTTCGTTGTTACTCTATGGCCTTTTAGTTTTTAATAAAAGGGTTAAATGATCCATTATATTAGAGGTCCAATGAAGCGGTTTTTTAGCCAAAAAGCGCTCGCTGTTTTGAAATTTATTTAACCACCCCCCCCCCCCCCACTCACTTTACCCTCCCGCTAAATCTATAACTTAGGTTTAACCCGGACCGGTTTAGAAAAATTATTGGCCGGTTTTGACTCCCCCCCCATCAAACATATATAATATGCTGTATTATGAAAAATAAAACTATTTATTTTTAATAAATTTTTTAACTGAAAACACTCCTTCCCATTACTTTAAAAAAATTTTCAATCCGCCCGCTATCCGCCTCTTTGTTGAAAATATTTTTAAGAAAGCCCGATCCCATCGATTCAAAGTATCGGTAGGCGTGAGCGGACGCGGACGAAAAGGCCGCCCAATGCAGACCTCTACTATATGTGACCATAGTTTTTTTGGGCAAGAAATAGATGATTAAGAGGACCACTCCTCGATTCATTTGATATATTATATATATTGTTACTACATCTTTTCTAGGAATTATGATAAAATTTTTTTGTCAATTTTTAAAGCTAATTAAAGTTATGGTAAAGATGTTTTTATTTTCGCAATTAATTTTATAAAATATTTTTTATATATACAAAATAAAATTTAAAATATTTTTTTTTTAATCTCTCCCATATGCGAGAATATATTTTAAAACTAAGAAACAAACTTATATTTTTAAAAAGTGTCTCTTTAAACAAGCCTTTTAAATTTTACAAAAAAAATATTTGAATCGTTAATTTATTGAATTGGCACCTAATAAAATTATTTTTTGTGCCAATCCCAGCCCCGTATGGTTAATAAAATTAAGATTTTTTTTAGCCAAGCTATTCAATGAGCGACGAAATTTCTAAGTTTGCGTAATATATATATTTTTTGTTTTATAGCTAAAATATTGGGTTTTAGCTGTTTAAAAAAAAAAAATTGAGCCGTTAGCCGTACTACGTTCATAAGTCTTTCTTGAGATTATTTTAGGAACTTATGTATTCCATTACATTCGCCTAGCCTTCCTCTCTCTCGAAAAAAAATACTGATATCCTTTTTCAATTTTAGAAATTTTTTTTTGTTCGATAACCCTTCTATAAACTGCTCCATATATATAAAATAAGACAAACCCAACGATTTAGCAAATAAACAAGACACAAGTCTCTCAAATATCATTAATAGATGTCCAAACATTTCTAACTTCTATAAGCAAAATCTCCAGGGTTTTCCTGGTAATTCTTGGCTAAAAAAAAATAGGGTTAGCCGTTTTTAGAAATCGAGCCCTTTTAACAAAACTTATAATCCGTCCTGTAAATAATTCTGAACACTCCTATGTATTTATATGTATTATATGGTAAGGAGGAAAATAATGATACAATATCAATTGAACTCCTCAAAAAATTACACGGTATGCCATGCCAAATGAGGTGTGCACGAATCAGAGATCTCTAAATCCCGGTCTGTTTTGCCCCAAAAATTAATTGTGTTTTGATATCTGCATTTGCGCATTCATAAATTGGATTATATCATAAAGAACTTGTTTTGATGATTTCTTTTATGGAATTTACCAGAGTTGTTAAAAGATACTTACTAAATGGATATAGATACAGATATATCGTCTAAAATAATATTTAGATACAGATATTTTAATCAAAAATCTATACAGATACAGGTACAGGTACAGATACCACATTTCAACTCTTACTTATATCTTAATGTATATATTATATATATATTCATTCATAATATAATATATCACTTTTATTTGAAATGATAATAAAACTTTGTTATAAAAAAATTTTTTTTACTTATTTTATTTTTATATTTATTAATTAAAGTTAGACAAGCTCTTAAAAATATATAGAAATAAAGCATATGGTTTTTATTTTTATTTTCAAAATCAATATAATTAGTTTGAAATTTTTGAATAAAATTATATAGAAATTCTAAATCCCCAGGTTGGTCCGCTAAAATTTACGAAAATTGGAGATTTTCGAGACCTCACCTGCATTTTTTTTTAACTTTTAAGAACGGGTTAGACCGGTCGGTCTTTGCGGAATCTCTAGCACGAATACAATTTTGATTCATCATAATTCATGTGCGTTTTGTAATTCAATAAATAGAATTTAGCAGAGTTGTTAAAGGATCTAGATACAAGTATCTAGATCCTGTATCTAGATATAAAAATGTGGTATCTGTATCTAGATAGATTTTTGATTAAATAATCTGTATCTAGATATTATTTTAGACGTTGTATCTGTATCTAGATCCATTTAAAAAGTATCTTTTAACAACTCTGGAATTTAGTATTTATTTTTTTAAAAACTAAAACTTAAACAACAAATAATTAGGAAAAAAAACTCCAATAAGTATAATTTTTTTTTAAGTAATAAAAAAACACAACATATTTTCTTATTATATTAATTTTTTTATATAAGGAGCATAGACAAGACATAGATATCTCGTAAAAAGATGAAATTGTGAAATAAGAATGTTGATTGATTTTTAAATTTAAAAATTATTTACCATTTTAACATATAACTCCACCTTATAATTTTAATCATATTTATGCCTTAATCTAACATATAATCTTCTTAAAAATTTCTAAACTTTATAACCAGCCCCAGGAACTACTTAATATCTATTTTCGAAATCGTTTTTTTTTTCAAGATAATAAACCAAAGAATTTTACAAAATATATAAGCATATCATTTTTTTTCTTTCTTTCTAATTTTTTTTCCCCCTATTCGAGCACTTTTGAGTGGTAAAAACATGTATGTTTTTACAGTTAGAACGAAAATTAAGCCGATCCCCCTTTAAATCTACGATAATAATATTTGTATCTCTTTTGATATATTCGATACTTTTTTTTTGCTTCAACTTATATGATTCCTGTCAATATGTTCGCTCTTATTAGTCAGGGTGAATCGTTTTTAACTGAATTGGAAATAAATTATCCGGAAGACTTTGTTAGGGTTCTGATTGGGTAACGGTAAAGAATACGAGAGATTCGTATCTATTTTTTAAAAATTTTTAGACAAAAATAGCTGCAATTATTAGTAGGAAAGAAGGTAGCCAATCACACACTTTAAAATGATCACGTTATTTAGATATTGATTTAAAGAAAGATATTACTGGTTATAGCATAGTTAATAAATGTGTTATTTTTTCAACTTAAAAATTTAGGTAGACCGGAAATGCATGCCATCATGTTCGAAATACCCACACTACGTTTTTCGTGAACTTTTTTAAAACTTTATAATAATTTATATCAAATTTTTCCATAAATTATTCTGTATAAATTATTAAAGGTTCTAAGGTTTTACAGCGAAATTGTCTACGATTTATAAGATAGGCAATCCAAACATGATAGAATATATTTAACACATCGCCAGGAAAAATATATTGACGCTTACACCTATATATATAAATTTTTTTTTATTTATTAGTGATAAATATAAAATAAATATTTGTACAGTTAGATCATACCTAGAAAAACAAAGAAGTTCTATAGAACCTACGGAAGTCAACATAATAAATTTTGAAACCAATGATATGGCTTTAGGTGGGAATACAGAAAAACTAGAAGACGAAGCTCTCGGAGATAAATTTAGAGATAAATCGCGCGATAAAATTCACAAAACCTCCGCTCCAACAGAGTCGACCATTTCTAAAGGAGTAAATGTATCGCCGAACAAAATGAGTATCTTCGGTTCTAACAGGAAATCATCCCACCCTATGCCATCATATGCAACCCAAAATCATACCTCAGAAAAAGTTGGAGAGCCCTCGAGTGGTGGAATCGCTCATAGTCTATCTCTCCTGTCCAGAACATTTTCGAGGCACGGTTTAATTTCTAATAATAGCAACATACCTGTCATTGACATCGAAACGTCAACGTCCAGTGTCAATATTCCTGGCAAAAAAGGGGGGTCAACCTTAACTAAAAACTCTAACGATAGGTCGTCTTCGATCATAGAAGAATCCACAATGAATAAGAACAGTTCAAATATAAGCGGTGGTTCCACTGGGGGCTCAAGTCTCCCTAATCCTAATATTAGTTCAGCCCCGAAAAATTGGTTTCATAGGTTTAGTACCAGAGAATGTGATAGTAATACTGGCAGCAAACTCGGCAGCCAATCAGAAAGCGTTTCGAGCGGAGCCGGCGCCAATATGATAAATAATAGCTATTACACCCTGCCCGTTTCTAATTTGCCGGGAGGAGCCTTAGCCGGGAAGGAGAAGTTCAAAGCGAATTGGTTCAGCCACTACTTCTCCAACTACATAAACCATTTAACCTCTTCCGCGAGCCCCAACGTTCAAGGGAACAAGAAGAATTCCGACACAGAACAGAGCTCCAATTATTTTAACGGACAGTCGTCTCAGTATTCTTTCCCTTCGCCTCCGCTCGATAACAGTAACATGAGTGCCTCGCGAACGATAGATGAGGGCATATCCTTTTACGGCACCAAAAAAAATAGTCCCGTCAAAAGGTTATCTAAAATACCGCCGGATTCTCGGAAGAACGCTTCCTCGAATCAACAACAAGAGACCTCGGGCCCCGCGCCGGAACAAAATCTCAACGCGCTGTCCAAATCGGTGCGGCAAATGGTGAAGGACAAAAGGGACAACAATATAACGGACGGTTATGACGGTCAAAATTATTACAAGGAGTTGAGTCAAGCCGATTTGAACGCTTTTATCGAAGGCATCATTTGCGGGCACGTTCATCCTGGACAGATAGGTATTTATATTCATAATTTATATAAATTTTCATAAACTTTCTTTCTTTCTTTCTTTCTTTCTTTATTTCTTTCTTTCTTTCTTTCTTTCTTTCTTTCTTTCTTTCTTTCTTTCTTTCTTTCTTTCTTTCTTTCTTTCTTTACTATACGACAACTTTGATAACTTCTGGCTAAATTTAATTTTGAAATTCGATATAATTGGATGGATATTTTTTTTTTGTTTTGTAGGAGAATGAGCGGGGTTGATATTTGGCGGGGTTGATATTTGGCGGGGTTGATATTGGTCGACATTTAGCGGGATGGATGACAGCCTAAACTTTATGGAATTATTTTTTATATATTTTTAATAAAGAAATAGTTTGTTTCTTTAAAAGCGTTAACATATTAAATTTAAAAATTAAAATTAAACTTTTCTTTGTATAAAGTAATTATATTATATTAATTCTATTTTATTTTGTTGGTAATTTTTACAAAAATCATTGAATAACTATGGCTTATAATATTGTTTCGAATTTCGATAATGAGTAAGATATAATATTTTAAAAGTGTATTTTTTTATAATAATCCAAAATTTAAATTTTTTTATTATATTAAATAAATTGTGAAAAAAAATACATTATTATGATATAAAACCAAATTTCATTTTCCAAAGTTTTTTTTTGTTGACTATGGTTTGTTTTTATACCTAATACATTTACTAAGCGAACTCCTCCTAACTTCAAATTTTCAAAAATAGCTAAGTGTAAATGATTTCAAATGATTTATTTTATATTAATTTATTAGGATTAAAGGATTATAAGGGATAAAACTCACAAACATAATATTTATATTATAAGTCTTATTTTTTAAAATTAATCATATAAACTTTTAACCAATATTTATTTTTTGCCTTATATTATAAGGATCTAAATTTTGCTATATATATATATATATATCTATTAATAGTCATTCATTATTAGGTATATTCTAAGCAAACTCTGAAAATGAATGAGATTATTATTATACATTATTTATTTTAGTCTTTCTTCAAAAAATCTTATCTTTTATCAATTATTGGATTGGATCCTAAATTATTAAAATAACAAAAAAAGGAAAAATAACATTTAATATACACATTAGAGATCTGCAAAAGTGGGCTGAGCAAAACGGGTTTCGGGCCGGGTCGGGTCGGGCCGGTTTTTCTAAAAAAAATTCGGGTTCGGGCCGAGCCGGGCTTGACGGCCTGATGCAGATAACTTAACACACATTTACATTTTTATATTACTATAAATTTTTAAACGAAATTTTTTTTTTAATTTGAAAATTGAAAAATATTTCATATTTTTCATCGTAACCTAAATTAGTAATTATAAAGTTTTTTTTTTTTTTTGTAATATAAATTTCTGAGAATTCTCGAAAATCCCTGGGGAAAATCGAATTCATCAAAAAAGTCAATTAATATCGATGATTTCGAATTGAATTAGTTTTCCTTTTAAAATTTATTATTTTTTTTCCCCGATATTTTTTCTCTCTCCTTGTATCGGAATAATATCTGTCTTTTTTTTAGTGTGTCTTGTTTTTCTTAAATTTAAAAATGATATATGATATATGACAAAATATTTAATCAATCAAAAACGCAAAACCTAAAATTGATCCTCAAGAATTAACTAATCACTCCTTAGACGATTAACGACCCCGTTTTGACAGAATTTCATTATAGTTATGAATATCGAGAATAGTATTTAACGGTGCATCTTAAACATAGGAGCGTTTGGGTTTACGTTTTTTTAAATTCGCGTTTTTTGAAACGATGCGATGAAAACGCGTTCAATTTGTGCGTAACTATAAGCCGAAATATATAACTTTGACTATCTCTAATGTGGCTTTATTGTTTTTAGCCTAAAAATTAGAATTAAGTTTCTAAGTGGAGTCTCGACTTGAAGATTGATTCTAATATTTTTGGGCTGTTTTATAGTTGACCAAAATTAGGGATTTTTAACAACACAAAAACTGCATTTATATTTTGTCGCTTTGAAAAACGTTTTGCTTGAATAATGGCGTATAAAGTAAGATAATTTAAAGTTAATATTTTTTTTAAAAAAAATAAAAATTAATATATTCCTTGAAATTTTTTTGCGAAATATTTTTTTCTAATATTTTGAGTAAAAATATATCTAAATTATTGCTTTAAAAAAAATGTTTTTTTGGACAATATTTTTTGGTTTGGGGTTATTAGGCAAGAGTTGTGACAAATGTCCCTAAACACGGAATTCGATACTAACCCTTCTGATCACGTGTACGAAAGTAATTTCTACCCAATCATCTCTGGGAGTTGTTATCTCGCTTCCACTAGTGCGACCAATTAACAAACGGTTGTAAAATTTTTTTTTTTTTTTTAAAAAATAAACTAAAATATCTTATTATCTCTAAATTAAAAATAGGAAAAACAGAAATTATGTACATAGGTATGTATTTATTATAATATAAATTTCAGAAAATTTTTAATAAAAGTTTTACTTGAAGAAAAATAATCAATATTTGAATCTAATCTAATAATAATAATTATATTATAATTTAATTTAATTTTCTACTATATATAAAATTAAATCACACAACATAGCTATTTCTAAAAAAATATTCATTAAAAATTTTTTTAAAATGCTTTAAATATATAAAATTACGACCATAAATTAGATTTGATAAAATAAAAATTCTTTGAATAATTTAAATTCGTTAAATTTTAATTTTAACATTTATTATAAAAAGATTAAAAATAGAGCTAATAAAAACGATACATAATAAAAAAAGTAACGTAAAAATTATCGATACTGATACAGATACATTAAAAAAAAATTTTTTGGAAATCGATATATTTCAGTGAGGAAATTTTTTTATTAATCCCTTTTTAGTCATATATCATCATTTTTCTATCTTAAGGAAGTATGAAAGAAAGGAATTTTTAATCCCGGCCTTTTAGTTGCTAAATAAATTTAAAAAGGAAGTTGAAAATATAAGCATTGAAAAAAATGAATGGTTAAAAAAATCCAGAAAATTCGGTAAATTGGGAATATCTCATTGGTCCTTATATGCCAATTCATCGGTATGCGTACATTCCACTGTTCCAATTTGGCAGATTTAGTGTCTCATCTTAATGAAGGAGCCCTATCCCACAAGATTAAAAAATCCGATCGTCAAAAACCTTCACACTATCTATTTGTCTCGTTATTCGTTTCTAATGACATATTTTTAAACACATATTCCATGCTGCTGAAAGCGAGGCACCAATGGATCGAAATCCAAAATTATCCTTATATCCGATTAGATAAATTTTATTTTTTAAATCAAAATAAGCCAGTGTATTGATCACTATTTTGACTTTGTGGCCATGGCGACTTTCCCGTAATCCGTTGTTTGAAAAATCTGGAAAAATATTTCTTTGAGATACCCTTAGAATAATTTCTACCGTTTTTTTTAATACTATATACAAAACTTGGTGTTTTTCATTATTTTTTTTAATATTTCCACCAATAAATAATAAATTTTCATAAACAGATATCGAAATAAGACTTCTGACCGAAATTTTTAAAATATCAATCTGTTCCAATGAATATAATTCTGCCCTCAGTAAAGAAGAACCTTATTATCCGAGGAGAGAAGATCAATGGAATGATGCTTAAATTTAGCAATATACTTCTTAGATTTTTTCTTCTTCTTATTCCTCCGATAATACGATATTTAGAAATTTCCGCGGTTATCATAACGAGATTCGCAATATTCTCCGCGTCTCTCTTTTTCACGTTTACCATGGAGTCTACAATGGCTTCTCCCATTTTTACTTCGCATTTGAATTTTGGGGAGTGTTTCTCTAAAAATATATCTACCTAATAGTTCTTAAAAACCCTAAGTAGTTTTAAGAACTAGTGTCGTCGTTAAACTACCTATCATTAAGTCAACTAATAAAACCGCGTATCCATATTTTTATCCCAGAAATATTCTACTAATCAATCTTCGAGTTGGAGGCTCAGCTTAGAAGCTCAATTCAATTTTTTTTAGTCTTTAAAGCTTTCGTGAGATCATTTTTCCGGAAGTTAAGATTCCAAATACGAAAATCCCAACCCAAACGCTTTTTATTTTTGAAACTTTAAAAAACGATTTTACAAATTACCTCAATCAAAGTAACGTTTTTTTTCTTCTCGCCTATTTGGTAAAAATATAAAGTTTTAATAAATTGGTTATTTTACAAGTTTTTTTGGAAAAAACTGGATTTGTATACCTATTTTTTTCCCAAGGTAACATGTTTTATTAATATTTTATGGTCGCTTATTAATTTTTTATTTAACAAATGAATAAAGGAAAATAGAAAAAAACTAATTTTGATGTTATCATATAATTACCACTTTTTTTTCTCTCTCTCTCTATATATATAATATATAATAGTATATTTAATATAGTCATAATTATAATAGTCTGTAAATAAACTTAACAATCTAAGTTATAACGAAAACAATTAATGATAAGATTTCTCGAGAAATATTTATAATTAAAATAAAGGTATATAATTATCATTAGAATCAGAAATTATGTTAAGCAAAATGATAATTAATAATCCATTTAGGTTGATGTGATTAATCACAATCTGCCTTTTATTTCCTGCATATTTACTCCTTGGACATTAGACGCCCACATTTTATAAAAAAAATTCTTATTGGTGTCGTTGAACGCTACTCTCACTGCGTTCACGCCTTACGCTAAGTTTTTCTAAAAATATAATGCGCTGCCGCTATTCGCTAATCTTCGAAAGAAAGTAATGCTCTAACGTATAAGAAGCTATGCAATCGCTATGGCTACAAATACTTCTAGTATAAAACTTATATGTTTGTAAAGATGGAGTTTGGTCCCTTTTAAATATTTGATTACAATATCTAATGTGAGAATTTGATTGATTAAAATTATTATCTATATTTTAATATTACGATATACAAACTTCTTTAAAAATAAAATTTTATAATTTTTTTTAATATTAAAATATAGAACAAATTTTAATCAAAATAAATATTAAAAAAATAAGTTATCGATTTTAATAAAATGTATCGTTTAAAAAAAAAAAAATATTTGAAAAATGTAGGAAAAGAAATATTAAATATATTTAAGTTATATATATAAAAAAATAAATGCATTATTTATATATTCTTTGTTTGGGAAGAGTAGTCAGAGTTAACAACACTGTATTTAAGTTATATAATCTTGTTCGGGAAGAGCAAAAGAGTATCAAAACTAATTTGATTGGTATAATTAAAAAAAAATAGCGCCTTATAAAAAAATTATTTTATTTTTATAAATATATTTTTTAAAACGTTTAAAATTATATTTTTGAAAATCCGTAATTTAAAGTTAAAATAATTGTTTATTAATTTTAACAATAAAAATATTCTTATGAAATATATTTATAACTACGTAAAAAAAATGTATTATTTTATTATAAAACTATTTTATGTACTACTCTTCAAAAACATGACATTGACTTGATTAAGAAGATGAGAATAGCGGAGAGCATTTTATTAAAACTCAAGGAAATTAGAGCTAATGTTGATGAAGAATTTCATATTTTATATGTTATTGTTGAGTCAAAAGCAGAGCTATACGTGTTTAATATTTGCCCCCCTCGACTTGCAGCAAGCAAGCTCATCGTCAAAACATTAATATAGGATCAGTAAAAGAGTATTATAAAACAAATGTCCCCTCTCTTAGATATATGTATAACCCAAATAAATGAATGGTTTTTAATTCATCATGCAGCATTTACAAATCCGCAGATATTACTTCCACAAAAGCCTTTCCAAACCTTTTTCATATGGTGATAGAAATAAAATAAATATTTGTTAGATTTTTATCATGAAGATGTTAAAACATCTTATGATGCCTTATTAGCTGAATAACTATGATTAAAATAATTAACTATGGTTTACAGTCCCCAAAAAAATCCTATGGATGCTTTGCATTATTCCAAACACATTTTAGATTATATTCCCCAATGTATTAAAATGGTTATATATATCAGCAACTCTTCCCATTAATAAACTAATGAGAGAACATTTAAGAAGAATAACAGAGCCTTGCAGAGATACCATTTGCAGGACACGGCCCAGATTTTTTTTTTTTAAATTTTTTCGGCCTGGCTTTTTTTGAAAATAAAATTTTCAGGCCCGGCCCGAATTTTTTAAAAATAAATTATATTTATTTTTGATTTTTATAGCTAAGTGGCGATTTCAAGTATTTGGTTTTAAAATATACAGCTGGGTATGTTTAAAAAAATTAAAATACGGTCCAGCTCGGGGTACGGGCCTGCAAGTCTGTGAAAAAATATACTTATGAAATGCAACATCTGAAAGTAAAATAGATTGAATGATTTGGATCTTTTGAATATTCGTAGGCATTTAACGCCGAGCAAGGATAGATAATTAATAATTGAAAAATTAGCTCAAAACATACAAAAAAATAACCCTAAGAAACTTTTTTGTGTATTATACTTTACATTTCCAACATTAAAATTTTTTTTATACTTTATACACTTTAAAAAAGCTCAAAAAAAATTCAAAATTTCATATTTGGATCATTTAAATGATTCATATCGTGGGTTATTGTTCACTTTATCTTATTTTGTAATTCACATTTATTTTAGTTTTCTCCAATGCCGGTTTATATATATAATTTTTTTTGTAATTCACGTTAGTTAAAAATTGTGTATTAGAAAAAGTTATTAGTCCTAATAAATTTATGCTTAGTATTTTTAATTAATAATATTTCCTTAAAAAAAATCATTAACCCCCCCCCCCCCCCAGACAAAATTCCCGCGTACTCGCCTGAATTTTACTAGATCTAGAACTAGTGACTCCTGGAGAATAAAACAAAATGTAACTTAACAAGTAATTTTTTTTTTAAAAACTATTTTTTTCCCTTTATAAGATATTTAAATTTTATATACACTTGACAAGGAAAGCATAAATTTTGGCCTTAGAGGAAAAAAAAGCCTTACTTTAAAAAAAAAACTAAAGTGTCATAACTTTGTAGGTTGGAATGATCAAATCATATATTTCCCTACATGTTATTTGATTTTAAATATTTGTTTAATTTAGTATTTGGTTGAAGAAGGGAGAGACTCAATTGAAGTTTCATACAATTTTTCTGAAACCTTTAGCGTTTTGGTTGAATCATTAGTTCCTCAAGCCATTTTTTATTAAAAGCTAAATATTAGAAATTTATTAATAAATGGGGGTTTGATTTTTTTTTTAAAATCTAATTTATTATGAAATAAATGCCATAATCAATGTGATATTAATATTTATATAATAATTTTTAAAATATTTATAAAAAACCGGGACTTGTATCCCATTAGCATCAATTATAGATATTATTTTTTCTGCTAAATAAATAGAGGGTTTGACGTTAATGATATTCAAAAAAAAACTGTTTTATACCCATATTATCCCATTATACTATATAAAAAACTTAAAATAATATGTTAAAATTATGTATGGTACAATTGATATATGATCAATTTTTAAAATAAGATCGAAAATTTTATTTGTATATATTATATATATATATTATACAATATTACATATTCCATATTGTTATTGGGCCTTTTCCAAATTGTTAAATAATCTAAATGCTAATTCTCATATTTAAATAAAATGTATTTTTGTTTAATAAATGGTTTAAAAAAGGAAAGAAAGAAAGGAAGATGAATAAATTTACCCTTTAGAAATTTAAAAATTAAACTAACCGGTTATAACGAAAATTTTCGATGTTTTCTGACTAAGCGAGCCAGCTAACCTAGTCAGTTCATGCGGCTCCTTGGACCGGTTTGAATTGGAGGAGTTTTTTACCGCTAACCACTCGAGTTGCAAGCGGTAAGAACTCTGCCTTTTTAACAACACTAGCCATAAATATCTGTTTCCCCATTAAAAACCAAGCCTAAGAGAATTTACACGTTAAATTTAAACAATTATTTAAATGAAAAAATTAACAGTCGAAACATTTCGATCGCCTAACACGCATCCAATTATACGTAAAAATTTTTAGGCGGAAAAATAAATGTTCAAATTCGGTTAAACACCCATAAAATCCAAATATTATGTAATTAAACATCTAATCCCTTTCTATACGTTTTTTTTCTTAATATAATCATTGAACTTAGGGTATTATTTCGTTACCATGATTTATCTTGAATTTAGAGTATCTAAGTAAAATTAGCAACGAAATGAGAAGTCGAAAATTTGATTAGGACTTATTTCGAAGGCGATGTAACGTGGAATTAGTTTTGTTAAACGGATTACTTCCCAGAAAAAAAAATATGATCTTAAGCCTCTGGATTTTGCTAAATATACGTTTTAGAAACCTTTGATCCTTCTATGAGCAAAGTCTTCAGGGATTGCGGTAGTATTTTTTCTGGATTGAAATATTCTCAAAAACGAGCCGTTTTTAAGCAACACTACTTTTTGGAATGAATATAACTTGTTCGTTTTACTTTTACATCATTTGCAATTTAACATTTTTCCCGCGTATATCAATTTAATGGTATTTTCGCCGCTAAATTTTTTAAAAAGAAAGAAAAAGTTTAAACAAAAATTCAAAAATTGACAAAATAAGACGTAAAGTGACAAATGATTGGTTAATTGCTTTTTTTTAAAAAAACCTATTTTTGATGATTCGACCTTCCAATTCTTTCTTAATAGTTTGTGTCCGAAAACTTTTAATTTTGAAAAGAAATGAAAATGACAAAAAAAAAAGAAACCTTTGTTCAGTTTTCACCTTCTTTTTTACAACGAAAATTTTTTTTTTTTAAAAAAATCTATATTTATATATATATATATATATATAATGATTTATATATTTCCTGTTATAAAAGTTTTCTATTGGCATTTGGTTGTATAAAAACTTAACTTCTTACCATGAAATAATAAAATCAATAACATAACATTATAATATATATATATATATATATGTATGTTGTATGGGGATTCGGAATCTCTTGATTTAAAATCCTATACAGAGGGCCATTATTCCATTTAACAGGAAATGTATTGTAGCATGTGTAGAGAAGTTACCCTATGAATTTCAGCCAATTTTTCCACGAACTTTAGAAAAGTACTTCTAATTTATATAGTAATTTTTATATGGATTTTTCGTTCAAAATATTTTTTTTTTTTTAAAAAAAATACTCTATGGCCTGAAATTGGCTGAATATATATAGGGTAAATACTCTGTAAATGCTAGAATACATTTATGGTTAAATCGGGTATTTAAATTTTTTAAATGACCCTCTCGGTTAAAGGATTATTATTTTCTAGTGTTGTTTTGAATGGTTTGCAAGACCTGAGATTTTGTTGATTAGAAGTGTCCCAAACCATTCTGGCCATCTACGAGCAAAATATTCTAGGTATTGGATGACAATTTTTCTCGATTCTAATACTGAGTTAGCCGTTTTTAAAAAAATCGGCTAAAAACCAGCCGTTTAAACAACACTAATTGTAACTTCAAAAAAGAGAAGAAAAAAAAATACTATTATAAAAAATATATAATATATTTCCATAAATTATCACTTTTTTAAACTTTATAATATCCAAATCTGATTTTAACTTTACTATATGGTTAACGGGCTAGGCACGATTTTGGGCAAGAGTGGTGCTGTCGCTTATTTTCTTTCTTTCTTTCTTTCTTTCTTTCTTTCTTTCTTTCTTTCTTTCTTTCTTTCTTTCTTTCTTTCTTTCTTTCTTTCTTTCTTTCTTTCTTTCTTTCTTTTCCGTGAGAATGTGTTTAAACTCAGAAATATATACATTCCTTTTCTATTATAATAAAATGTAAACCAATAATTATTTTTGTCACAAAAAATTATAAAATAGAAAGGGATGGATGAGGAAAAGGTTATTAATCCCCTTTGAAAAAAAAACGTTTTTTTTTTCAAACACATATTTTTTTTTCGCGTGTTAAATTAAACAGAAATGATAAAAAAAAAATTTTACGTATATTTTTTATAATTTTTTTTGGGGGAAAAAAACATAAAAAACACAGGAGCTTTATTGATGGCGATGCGTATTAACGGTCTCAATTACAACGAGACGTCGGCTCTCACTAAAGCCATGTTGAAAGGGTGCAACGAATTTAAATGGCCGGATGAGTGGAGAAATTTGATAGTGGACAAAGTTAGCACTATGGGAGGACTGGGAGACAAAGTGACCCTCATCTTGGTGCCGGCTCTATCAGCTTGCGGATTGAAAGTAATTTTATTTTATTATTTTTAAAGGTCGGTCATAAAAAAAACGATGATAAAATGTCAAAAAAAAATGGGGGAAAACATGTCCAAAACATTTTTTTTTCTCTCTTTCCTTCCTTCCTTCCCTTCTTTCCTTCCTCCCTCCCTTCCTTCCTTCCTGTCTTTCTTGATTATTTTGAAAATAGGAAATCATCTTATTAGAAGTTTTCTTTAAAACTATTTTTTAAGTTTATATTTCGTAAAAATTTTTCCTTATTTTTCAAGTTTTTGGATGATATAAACCTTATAAATATAAATTTGATTTTATATTTGTTAAATTTTGTTTGAGCTCATTAAAAATATATTGTTACTTACATTAACAAAAAAAACAATTTCTGGTTTTTTTTAAAACAACAATTTATACATAAATATTGTTACATTAACTTAAGTATATAAGTAATGTGATAAGTTGAAATTTAAAAATGTGATTATTGCATATAAAAATTCTCTTTGTTTTCAATTCAAGCTAAAACCAAAAAAAAATCTAATTAACTATTATCAAATAGGTTTTTATTTTTAATTAAACTTTTTTTTTTCTACTCCCTTTATCATATTACATATTAAATACCATTATATAAATTAATAATTAAAAACACAAAAATCCTTTTTTAATACTTTTATTATAAATAGGCGGTATTACGTTAGCCTAAACCTTAAAAAAAATGTAAAAGAGGTATTCGCGATTCGGATCATGTTTTGTATACGAATAACACAATCCGAAATTACTATTCGTTTTGGGGTTTAAAATTTAATCGAATATTACTTGACGAATCAAATAACGATTTTATTATTATTGCTATATTCTGGCACGTGCCGGATGTTCAAGGCTATTGGATGGATTTTTAATCATTTAATTTTATTGGTTATTTTTAAGTCACTCTTTGATTGGCAGGATTACACTTTAAAAAAAAATACAATTCTGACCTTTACCTGTCTTTTTTTTTTTAAGAAAAAGGAAACACTTTTTTTCTCCTCCTAAAATGTCAATTACCCCTCGGTTACGAGACAGTGATTAGATTCTTTTTTGTGGGCTCTGATGAACACTTAATATATATATATAAACTGGGGAAATTTTATAGGTACCAAAAATCACGAGACCTAATTTCGAAAGTCTAATCGGCCTCTACAGCATCAACAATACGATCAAGAAGTTGGAGTCCATTCCCGGATTTTGTGTTAATTGTGGATCCTTCAAGAGGATCGTGGAAATTCTGGATTTGGTCGGGTGCTGCATATTCACTCCCAACGAACCTTTCATTGTCTCCGGGCCTATTCTAGACGTTTTTAAAGACATCACCGCCACCAACGATAGCATACCGCTAATGGCGGGTAATCAACGAATTTATTTGATGATTATAACGTAAGAAAATGGAAGTGGAATATAATACTAATATGTATTATATAGAGAGACTAAGGTAATCGCAAATTGACCTTTTTTTTATGCAAGGGTCCTTTTTTATACTTATCATTTTTCCAATAACATATTATAATAATAATACATAGACTGACGTTGCATTCATAATATAATAATGATTTGAAAAGCATCACTGAATGCAAATCAGCCGGACCCGCCATCTTGGTAACCCATACGGTAATTAATCTCATGTTTAAAAAAAAAACTACCATTGAATTGATAACTTGCTTCTTCCTTATTACCTCGATGATTCAGGCAAATTCTTTAATACAGTTTGCGTCAGACATGGCCTCGCGTTTAGAGTTTACGATAATGATTTAGGTATAAATCAAAATGGCATCCCCAGCTGTTTTTCATTAATGTAGTACACTTTTAATGAATGCAGTCGTCAGTCTAGGAATCATGTCATCGCATTTTTCACGTGCATTTTAATATGAATCCATATCGATTTAATATTTTTCCTCTAGACAGATTATATACTCTTCGTGTGTACGGTTTTTTTTCCATTGTATTTCTCATATTAAAATGTTATATTCCAACAAATTGTAATAACCTTCCCTCTTTCTATTGGAGGGCAATTTTTAAATGTTTTATACCAATTAAATAAGGGGACATGATTCTAGGATGGGTAAATCATATTAATAATTAAATGGTAAAAATTATCAAATTGTAATTTCATGTTGATCTAATTATGTCATTGCTTTCCGTTATTTAGCTACCCTCATGTCGGAGAAAAAAGCGGAAAATATATCCGCCTTGGTAATGGACGTTAAATATGGTCGCGGGTCTCCGTGCAAAAACAAAGAACAAGCCCTGGAATTTTCTCGCACTTGCGTAATTTCTTTTTTTTTAAATAAAAGAATTATATTATAAATAGTATAAAAATCTCATCGTTAATTTAAAGTGTAGCGTATTATGAAACGAGGGACGCCATTGATTATAAATGGCGAATCTTACTCTATAATTACTCCCAAAGTGAATCAGATTTTTGATCGATCTTTGAAATAAAATCTTTATGGGGGGGGGGGGTCCTTAATATTATGGTTCGATTTAAAATTATCGTTTTAAATGGGATAAAAAGATTATACAATTGTAGCTCATGCGTTATACAGCTCTATTGGAACTATAATCTTTTTTTGTAGCTATAACTGTAATCTCTAAGTAAATTATTCTAATAAAGCAGCTTAAATTATTTTGATACATAACATAGATCGTCGTTTTACATTAAAACTATTAAAACTAGCTTCTTTATTAGTTGTAGATAATATTTTTAAATCATGATATGTTCAATAAAAGATTCAAATCATCGATATTGATATTCGATAGAAATCAATAATTCTAATTCTAATGTGACATTAATCGATGATTAAAATATGAGCAAGTCTAAAGCAGTATGAGTATGAAGGATAACCAAACGCGCAAATAAAAAATATTTAGCTATATCTAAATCTTGCTGCTTTCTTTTTGAAATAGTTTTTTTTATATATATATAGCATAAGTTCAGTTACTTGTAACTGTAAACTAGGCTATATTTAAAGTAGCTGCTATACATTTTATAAGTAGCGATGCCCATCCAATCATATCTTAAAAATTTTATATTATCTTTCATTCAATATTTATCGTTTTGTCAGGTTAAATTGGGCAACGAATTAGGTATCAAAACGAGAGCCCTCTTAACTAAGATGGGCAGACCCTTGGGGAAGTGTATAGGAGACGCGCTAGAAGTTGGCGAAGCCATTAGCACTCTAAGAGGGCAAGGTCCTGAAGATTTAAATAACCTGGCCTGTGAATTAGGTTTAATTCAAAAAAAAACACAATTTATTTTTATTATATTTCATATAAGAACATTTTGCTCAACCCTAAAAAGCAGTACAGATATATTTAAAACTCGCAGTTCATGAACATATATAATGATGCACAAATTTGTTACGAAAACATAAAATAATTTAGTTTTTATACGTGGATTTAAAAAAAAAAGAAGTATTTAAACAAATATTCAGAGTTATTAAAGGATCTAGATACAAGTATCTAGATATAAAAATGTGGTATCTTTATCTAGATAGATTTTTGATTAAATTATCTGTATCTAGATATTATTTTAGACGATGTATCTGTTTCTAGATCCATTTAAAAAGTATCTTTTAACAACACTGCAAATATTTAATATGGTTGGAAAAAAAAAATGCGTATTTAAAAACAAAAATAATTAGGCGGAAACCTATTAGTCGCCACCGGATTGTGCAATTCCGCGGTTGAAGGTTCCCATAGAATGCGGGCTTCCTTGATAGACGGAACGGCACTGCTCAAATTTAAAGAAATGCTAATGATTCAAGGAGTCGACGAAAATTTGGTCAATAAATTGACAGACCCCGAGATAGATTGCTACAAAATGCTGAGATACAACAAGCTACCTTTTATAACTAGTCTTCAGGTCTCAGATTCGGGTGATACAGCTTATTTATTTCGATACAGTATCCGATACAATTACATTACATATATAAATTTAATTTGGTTTTTAATTTTCAATTACTTAAAAAAATAAATTTTAAAATTAGGAAACTTTTCATTTTGTGTTTTTTATCATATACACATAAAAAAAAAGGTGAAAATTTATAATTAAATTTTATTATTACAGGAAAATTAACTTTTTACATTAATTTAAACGGCAATGTGTAAAAACGTATCATAATTTAATTAACACATAAAAAGATCCATTAGGCCACAGTAAATCGAATGTATTAATATCATTAAAAAGGTCAAAATTTACGAATTTTTTTTTATCGATTTAAGGCTACATCAAAGATATGGATGGTTGTTCGTTAGCTTCCGTTTATAGCGATATAACATTCAATAACAATGTGAAGGGAAGCGTTATTCATGGACTGGGAATTCAAATATTGGTTGATATTGGAGAGTATATTAATTCTGGTAAAGGAAAAAAGATAAATATAATAGATAAGTTTATTCGGGTTTGCAGGCCTTTTTTTGTTTGAAATTTAAAATTGTCACAATTATCGGCGATTAGTCTTTGCAGTGGTCCGGTCGGATTGACCGACGGGACGGTCCTGTCCAACAACACGGTTCGGTTTGGCCCGACCGAAGACCGATTAAAAAAGATAAAAGTTAATGTACGCGGAGCACGTAAAACACGATTATTTTATGCCTAACACTATATTAATATCTCATTTCATCGTTTATCTTTTAACGTTTCATTTCATTTCATTCATCAATTAATTTATATTTAGGTGAGATTGAATCTATTAGGTATTATATTTTTATTTCTTGGAAAATTGAAAGATGTGATAATATTATTGATAGAATAGCTGATTGATTTAGAGAATTTGGTGGGAAGGGAATGAATATGGGATTTCTAATTCTGGCCAAAATAGGAACGGACTATCTGCCACAGCTGACCACATCAGTCTAGCATGTGGACGGATCTTTTCTAAAGTTAGTGATAAAATGACCAAACGAAATAGAATGAATCAAAAATGGTTCAATCTTCTTTTAATGACACATTTGAATGATGGATTAAAAAAAAATGGAATAATTTTTGATTTTTTAGATACAATTAAAATACTGCTAATTTAAACATGATAAAACTTTTAGAGCTTAATTAAAAAAAACATATTTTAGATGTGATCAGAAGAGACTGAACCGACAATTTTACGGTCTAGTCACACGTGACTTAACAGTCCATCGGTATAAGCACCGGACCGAATCGACTATCCCTTGGTTTGGTCTCACCTGATTTTAAAGTCCATCGGTCCAATCTCATTTTAGAAAAAGTACCGGGGCGGGACTGGGCCAACTTTTTTTTAACGCATCATCTTACGTTTTATTAGCGTTTATACCATATAAATATTAAATAAATTAAAACTTCTTAACGTGATAATGGTGTTCTAATATGAATTAAAGCAGTATAATTATACAATGTATATATATCATATTTATAATAATTTATCTTAAAACGTAAGGTGATTCATGGATAAAAGTATATCACGATACGATATCGCTCTCGCCTGTTCACATGGATAGGTTGTCGAATAGCATAACTCTATCCCCAAATAAACCAGATTTAACCAATTACAAAATCATCACGGATTTGATATGCTAAATCACCACTGTGTAACCATTTAAACACGTCATTTAATAAAATATTATATCAATCATAAACATTTATTTTTCGAATCCCTTTCATAGATTAAATATAACGTGAGTTACTCGATAATTGTTTATTCTTTATTATATTCAATCGAATAGTATCGGGATACTTTTTTAAAAAATCATTATAATATTTTGCATACAATATTGATAAATTTATCTGAATTGTCTTCCTACATATATTTTATTTTCAGTGAAACGCAGCTAGTCCAATTTATGTATTTTATACATTTTAAATTAACATCATCAATTAAACTTAAACGTATCAAATCAATCTCTCATTACTCACAATAATCCCTAGAACCTCATACAAAAAATGATATATTTTTTTTTGAAAATGTAAATATTATATAAAATTTCGTATTCGCTAAAACATATTTCAAAAAAAAACAAACCACACCTCATCAAGTTTCAAATTTGAATTTGATTTTAAACCGGGAAATTTTTCAATGTTCTTGCAAAAAAGTGCGTCTAACATAAATTTAATATTATTTCAGGAATATCTAAACCGGCTAATTTTTTTTTATTCTCGAGTTTGATTCGAGATCAGAACTAAATTTTAAGCTAAGTAAGCTTCAAAACGGGTATACAGCAAAAAAAGAGTTTGATTCAGAAAATCCATTTTCAAAATAGGGTTCAGGTTTTGTCTTAAATAAATCAGGGAAATATCTTTAAGAATGACCTAGTGCCTTTTAAGTTATGGAGTAGTCCAACGGGAATAATTTATTAATTTATTGGGCATCACGATTGGTTTACTAACAACGTCATTCTTATCTAGATAAATTTGCCCAAAAAATTATACCCTACAATTTTGTCAATATTTACGTCAAAAATGTATCGCGACTGCACTCACTCCAACTCTTATCTAATATTTTTCAATTGTCAAATGTAGCTTTAGTTATAGCGGCGGCTTTCAACCCAATCCTTAAAAAATCTATCGAACTGCGACTACGAGTTGAAAACACCTGATCCTACAATTTCGAAATCAATTTTTTTTATTTATTTAGATATTTTTAAAAAAATAAACAATAATAAATAATATGCATGACAATCAATCATAGATGAGTGGCGTTAAAAAAAATAAAATTTGGCTTTTAGAAATGAATAAGTTCTTTAGCGTTTTCGTGGAAGGTGTCTTCAACGGATTTAATATCGTCGCTCCACTTACCCAAAATCTGATTCATAGTGGCTATCTAATAATTATTTTAAGGATTAGTGTGAAAAAAAAAGAGAGAAAAGAAGTAGATAATTATAACGATTAACAATTTTAAAGCATTTCTTTAAACAAGGAAAAAAAAAAGGTATATCTTAAAAAATTTGATAGGTTTATTCCAGAGTTGTTAAAGGATCTAGATACTTGTACTAGATATAAAAATGTGGTATCTGTATCTAGATAGATTTTTGATTAAAATATTTGTATCTAGATATTATTTTAGACGATGTATCTGTATCTAGATCCATTTAAAAAGTATCTTTTAACAACTTCTGCTTTATTCATAAAAAAATGTGACTTGTTTCAAATCCAAAACCCGAGGTTGAACCCACTTCATGTAAACTTTCTTGTCTATCTCGTCGATGTATCCCTTCACCAGGTTCAACGAGAGGGCTTTCATTACCAAATTTTCAACCTGCAATTTCGATAATAAATATCGGGCTAGTTTTTGGCTGAATTTGAGCCTATTTTTTTTTTTAGAAAACGGCAAACTCATCTATCTTAGCCGGAAATACAAAATATTGCATAAGCCTCAAGAATTTTACTAATTAGAATGTTCAAACCCCTTTGTACCAATCTACGAGAGCAAAATCTTCAGGCTTGCATAATATCGCTCCGGACAAAATAGTGAGTTTAGCTGGCCGTATCTTAAAAATTGGCTC
The DNA here is from genome assembly GCF_954871325.1 of Gordionus sp. m RMFG-2023. NCBI lineage: Eukaryota > Metazoa > Nematomorpha > Gordioida > Chordodea > Parachordodidae > Gordionus > Gordionus sp. m RMFG-2023. Next base: position 720,874 of record NC_088777.1, read on the forward strand.
TCAAAGGCACTAATTTTAGATTTATTTTAAAAAAATTTTAAATTAAGTTGTTTAGGTTAATAATAAGAGGTATATTATAGAAAATAGTTTTAGTTTCCATAGTTAACTCAAAAATGTAGAATATTAAAGAAATTACAGTACTCGAACAAAAGTTCATAAATTCAAATTTTAAATGGTATATTTTAATCAATCTATACATCTTTGATAGGAACCTCTGCACCTTTTGATATTTCTTCAAAGGTTAATTGTCTGTTATTAGCTGGCTTTTTGTAAGTCATCTGATGAGATAAATGTAATTGTAAAAATATATATATATAATTGAAGTGAAAAAGATTTAAAAAAATGGTTTTGTGGCTATTAATAACAAAATATTACAAAAAAAAAATTTGAAAACTAAAATAAATATTTAACATTTCAGAATTATGATAAATATTAGCTAGAGCTAATATAACAACATTTTATGGCTTAAATATCAATATGGATTTATAATTATAAGTTATATTATCCTTAGCAAAATAAATAAATAGAGCCTATATTTTATACCCTTACATTTACTAATTTCGAATCCAATAAATTTATATCCACAAAATGAATATTCAATTTTAATCATATTCAAAAACCTCCATGAGGCATAAAAGCTTGATCTTCTTCTCCAACAGAGTCGATTTTTCTTTCAAAAGCGACATTTTACTCCACCGGGGCTTGAGTTTTTCCATCTTTTTAAGGTCTCCGCCATTGAAAGCGTAAAGTAATTCCACTAACCAACCATAGTCTTTAGCTTGATCGCTAGAATTTCGCATCGAATCGAAAACGGGGTGAGATAACTTCGCCGTTTTTTTTTAAAATTAAATTATGAAATAATTAATTTTAATCGAAAAAATTATCCCGCTGTCATTTATTCGGACACGAATTAGCGCAGGTTACAGAAATATTTTTACCCAACTAATCACTTATAGTTGGGTAATAGCTATAATTTTTAGCCGTTTTAGCCAATTTTTAGGCGAAAGCTATCACTTTGGCCTCGGGATTTTTCTGAAAATGATCGCAGCTCACAATTTGGGAAGTAAAAACGGCCTAATGTTAACGGATTTTCTCCGATAGTCGTCCGAAGATTGAACCGAATTAGATTCTATTTAGCCATTCCCCAACTATACTAATCACCTGAAACTCTAAATAAATGACGGACTTGGAAAAATCGTTTAGCTTTCTAAATAGAGTCTAAATGTTAAATTATATATATTTTTTTTTAAAAAATGACTAAAATTTAGATAAAAAACTAAATCATATATATACCGCCATGTATAATTTATACAATGAGACATATGTATGACTGTTCCACGTCATTACAGAGAAACCATTACAGAGAATGTATTTTACAGAGAAACTTAAATAGAGAAAACAATTATAGAGAATGTCGTTTATAGAAAGTTTTATATGCATTTATAGGAAGACAATTATAGAGAATGTCGTTTATAGAGAATAATTTTATAGAGAATAATTTTACAGGGAATGATTTTATAGAATAATTTTACAGGGAATGATTTTATAGAGAATTATTTTATAATGAATGTATTTTATAGAAATATTTTATAAAGAATCTATTTTATGGGGAATTATTTTATAGAGAATGATTTTACAGAGAAGGATTTTATAGAGAATGTATTTTATAGAGAATTATTTTATAATGAATGTATTTTATAGAATTATTTAATAAAGAATATTATTTTATAGAGAATTATTTTATACAAAATTTTATTTAAGAATATGATTATTTTATAAAAAATGTTATTTATAGTCATAGGAAAAAATACAGTATTTGACATAATATTATATATTAGAATTACCTTATATAAGAGAATAATTGGGTAGTTTTTGAATTATTAATCGGTACAGAAAATTATTTATTTATCTTTGCACAAGGTTTTCCTATTATAAGATGGATTAATGGTAGAACAAAATTTTAACATGATTTGTAAGGAAAATCATATAGTAAAGGAATAAAAAATTTTTTTACAAATTTAAATTAATTTTTTAATTACATTTATTTAAATTAAGTAACTAGTTACTTTTGGCAGTTACTTTCTAAAAATGTAGCCAGCTACAGTTACGATTTTGTAAAGTTATAAATATTTTTTAGCTAAAGTGTAGCTAGTTAATGGTAACCACTTAATTTGACAAAACTTAATGTAGAGATTTTCATTTGTTTTTTTTTATCTTCAGCAAATTTATTTAGTTCTTGCTTATATTATTATTCTTCCTAAAAATTTTCAATTATAGATGGGAAACACCGATATTCTTAAGTTAAAAGTTATTTGTCACTAAGAGATAAACAAATTTTGACATGATTTGTAAGGAATTTTACGAAATCATTTGTATTCGGTTCACGAGATAGTGTCAATTCCATAGAGAAATGCTAAATATTGGCAACTTCCTCTCCATCTATCATTTTTCCAATCCACGACTCTTCAAAGTATTCTATCAAGGGGGAGAGAATATCCCTATTTTCTTGATTAAATTTAAAAGCACATAATTCCTCGAATCCATAAATTACATTTTCAATTGGTACATATGCCAGTGACATTAAAATTTTTATGTACATAGCAAAATTTGTTTCAGTTTTGTATGCATGGCAAATTAGCGGATTTTTTTGAACCGTGCGCCATATGCATTAAGACATATGAAACAGGCATCCGGGCAAAAGTAACTGGTTACTTAATTTATATATATATTTCAATAAATATATTTAAATGATAAATTTAAATTTGTAAATATTTTTTAACATCCTTTTATTATATGATTTAAATCTTAGCCAATGAATTTATTTTAATATAAATATATTCGATTTAAAGTAATTTAATCGATCCGGCTAGCCTTGAATCTACTATCCACCACTAAAAATAATTGTAACTAATGGCTAGTTATATTTAAAAAAAAAGAAAACTATTAACTGTAACTTGTTATAATATCCAAAATTTAAGTACAAACTTAACTAGTTGCATTACACTGCCGAAGTAACTTATAACAACACTATCTATTTTATCGTGTACTTATCTTTAAAAATAAATTTCGTAAAATTCCTTATAAATCATGTCAAAATTTTATTCTATCATTTATTCATATCTACTAATATCGAAAATCCTCGCTTATATAAGTTAATTCTAATATTTAAAATTATGTAAAATACTATAACTTTTATTTTCCTATAACTATATATAACATTTTTTTCATAAAATAATCATATCTTTAAGTAAAAATCTTTATAAAATAATTCTCTATAAAATCATTCTCTATAAAATTATTCTCTGTAAAATCATTCTCTATAAAATTATTCTCTATAAAATCATTCTCTATTAAATCATTCTCTATAAAATTATTCTCTATAAAATAATTCTTTGTAAAATACATTCTCTATAATATAATTCTCTGTAAAAACATTCTTTATAAAATAATTCTCTATAAAATCATTCTCTGCAAAATCAATCTCTATTTAATCATTCTCTGCAAAATCATTCTCTATAAAATTATTCTCTGTTAAATCATTCTCTATATACAACATTCTCTATAATTGTTTTCTCTATAAAAAATTCTGTGTAAAATACATTCTCTATAATCGACATTCTCTATAATTGTTTTCTCTGTAAAAGTTTTCATATAATTGTTTTCTCTGTAAAAGTTTTCATATAATTGTTTTCTCTGTAATGACGCGATACCATGTATGACTACTCGGGAGAAGTGGCATAATAAAGAACACTTTTAAAATATCTATCTTTCAAAAATGAGGGATATTGAATTGACTAAAAAGAAAGCTATCAATATTTAATAATTGCCCAAAACTATGTTTTTAAAAATATATTCGAGTTATATATAAAAAAAATTAAATTTTAAAGTTATACAACAAAGATAACTTATTATAATTTTTATATTTTTATAGATAAACTGGAATCAAAGCACCAACTACATTTGAATTAATCTCTAGTATCAACAAAGTATAACAAAAATATTTATCAAACCAGACAAAAAAACTTCTTTATTTTAAACCATATTAAAATGTTTTTATGTAGGAGTTTATTAAACCAAAAAAAATTTTATGAAATTAAAAGGCAACATAAAATCATTTGTAATATAAAAAAAAAAAAAAATTAGAAAATATAAAATTAAAACTTTTACACAAAAAAAATAGTTAAAATGAAATAAAGATTTTTTTTAAAATAAAAATCGAAATAATTATTTAAAAATACTAGCTCTAATACTTTTATACGTTTTATTTTTTAAAAATATTTACCAATTCATTGAAATTGTAAATGTCTTCTCCCAATAAACTGGCTATGGATAAATTGTAGGCGTATCGCTCCATTTCTTCCTCTTGTTAACATTTTTTAATTATTTATTTTTTTTAAAAAAAAATGATAATATTTCAAAAAAATAAGCAAAGATAAGTAATATCCAAAGTAGTTATGTGGGTCGTTAAATGGCTCGTTTAACCCCGATTCTTAAAAACAGCTGACTCAATATGTCCTCCAGAAAAATACTACGCGAGCCCTGAAGATTTTGCTCGTAGAAGGATCCAAGGTCTAGGCATATATCATCGAAATCTCGAGGCTTAGCTAATATTTTTCTGGCTAAAATATTGAGTCAGCTGTTTTAAAAAAATCGGCTCAAAATGAGCCCTTTAACAACACTAGTAGTTACGTGCGGGATAGAACTTTCCTTTTCACGATCGACTTTTCTTTCGGTATTTTTCAGAGTTGTTAAAAGATACTTTTTAAATGGATCTAGATACAGATACAACGTCTAAAATAATATCTAGATACAGATTATTTAATCAAAAATCTATCTAGATACAGATACCACATTTTTGTATCTAGATCCTTTAACAACTCTGGTATTTTTAATCAAAGTTTTGGAACGTTTACTTTATCAAAAAATGGGATTCTAACAATTTTTTTTAAAAAAAGGTGATATCTGGCAGTGGTCTCCAATACCCGGCTCGGCCCGTTAATGTCTCGGGTCAATCTGGGCACAAATAAATAAGGCTTGCCCGGACTGTTTTAGTAAGGGTCGGATAAAATTGTCCCAAAACCTGATTTTGTTAAAATAATATTTCTTTTTTTTATTATTAGCTTATAATTTTAATGATATAATTATTATTAGAATAAATAGGACTTATTTTTTGGTGATGCATTAGACTTCGACCAATTCTTATATTTGATAGAAATGATAAACCCATACCATAAACATGAATTATAATGTTTTTATATTTAACGATTCCCCAATATTTATAAATAGATGTTTATTTTGGGGTTCAGTGACAAATATTTCAGGTTAACTGTGTGGATTTAAAAACTGGGATGGGCTTGCAAGTTTAGTAAAAAAATAATTGAAACTGGACCAGACCATGCCTAAAACTGAATTCCCACCAGGTCAGGCCTGGCCTCAGAATTTTGCCAAGTGCAGACCACTGATATTTGGTTCTCAAAATTGTGAAAAGTGTGTTCAGGCTTATATAAATTTGACACATGTTATTACAAAAATGACTATTAACCTAACTCCTTTATTTAATCGATAATAAATATAATTTATATATAAGTAGTCTAAAATTTCGTTTATGCCTCATCCTAGCTCAACTAAATTAGTTATGGAGTTAGTGAACAATTAAATAGTCTGTCCAAGTTCACCAAACTAATTTGGAATTTTTACATCAGATAAAATAGTTTGATTCTTTGTAACATAAAAACCAAATGTTTAAATTTACAAGCAGAAGAAAAAAAATTTCAACCAAATTTTTAATTCCCCCTATTGTTTTTCAATTGAAATAAAACAACTTGATTCTGAAATTTAGTTAAGCAAAATTGTACTAATTTTAATAAGGTATTTTGGACATATATATTTTGTAACATTAATTAACAAATTTGTTGACTAAATTCATAACAAATTTAGTCAAGCTAGGATGAGGGTAGTATTCTAATTATATAATATTTCTATTTTAGTCATATTTTCAAGAATAAATGATAAAGTGTAACAAGCTCATGCCAAAAAAATCTCAAGAAAAAATATTGAGCAAATAATTGATAATTTTTTAATATTCGATATATTAAAATCCATTACTAGATAGTTTATCAATATCCATGACTCCCAGAAACTTCAAAGTTTCCTTGTAATACAACACGTAATCCTTAATTTCGTAATAATATTCACTTGAAAGCCTATACAACTCGCAATGAACAGGCGATATCCCATTTAATTTGTCTAGCATTTCTTCCGCCTTATCCAATAATTCCTAAAAAAAAAGAAGTTTTGATCATATTTTTTAAAAATAATTCTAAAAATGTTATCAAATATTGGTGTTTTATATCTTTAAAAAAAATTTCAGCCCAAAAAGACAATTTTATGACACCATCTCTGCATATGAAAACTTGAAGCAAACCTTCTTTTCAAGGAATGAAAACATTCAACAATAATATATTATGGGCTCAGTTATTCATCTCCCTTATAGAATACATAATATTTATAGAGCTATAATATTGTTTAGCAAAAATTTTACATCAATTAAGCATTATTCTCGTTATTATAAATGAGAGTGTTGTTAAATGGCTAAATTTAATGCAATTTTTTAAAATGGCTAACTCAAAATTTTATCCTGAAAAATATTAAGCAAGCCAGTGCCCATAGATGGCCCAAAGATTTGGACATCTATTAGTGAAACCTTGAGGCTCAGGCATTTTTTTAAAATTAAATTTTATTTTTGTTGAAGAAATTAAATTATAGAATTTAGATAAAATTAATAATAAATCAGACATATCAAACTAGATTTAAACAAGTAGAATACTTTAAAATCTTGAGAAATATAGCTGTTTAGATTTATAATTAGATAATAATAATAAGTTTAAGGATATTAAAAGCTATCATATCTAATTATCCTTAGATTGTAATATATAAAAACAGTACCTTAGTTTTACTATAGTCTTTTCTCGTCAAGTATATATGGCCTAATGCAGTGTAAGCTAAAGCATCAGCTTCTTTATTTAAAGAAACCTTAATATTTTGATAGAATTTAGAAAATCTATTCATATTATACTTTGTCTTTAATTTTTTGTAAAAATTTTATTCTTTCTTCAGTATCTAGATAAAATTAAGCAAAAATAATATATTTAATTGCCATACCTTTAATTTCCACAGATATTTCTATAGCTAATTTAATTAAAACTAAGGAGCTAATTCTATTATATTATATATGTGTTTAAATTTGAATATTTTTTATTAACCTATTTTCGAATTCAAATATAAATTTTTCATATAGCTACAATAATAATATAAAATAAAATGCAATTAATATATTTACATCTACTAAGCCACCATTTGATACAAAATGTTCATTTCTAATAAAATCTTCCAATTTCAATGTTAATTGATGCCATAACCTATTTAACTAAATAAATAAAATATTAAAAAATTATACTTTTTCTCATAAAATTCTTCCAAAATTTCCCATTCCTTATGTAAAGATGGATATTTCTTTTTCTGTTCATTCACATAAGCTCTAGGATCGATCATGTTTCAAAATATATGAATGAATGAATATAAAAATATTTAGAAGCGATTTGTGACTTTAAATTAATTTAAAAATAAATGTCGATAAGATGGCTCCTTCATTTAAAGAATATTAAATACAGAATTATAAAATAAACCAAAAACAGCATAAAAATATATTGCCATTAATTATAAATCGACAACGCATAAATTTACTAGAAATCATCCAATAGAAGAACACTAAAATATTTACATAAATGCTTAAGGTATAAATAAGCTAACAAAGAAAAATCAGATCATATCAACAATATTGATATGCACCAATAAAGCGTGAAGTTTATTATTAGGGAAACAATTTATTTTAAATTTATAACAGCATACAAAATAGTAGAAAATCTTTAAGTACTAAGTTAAAAGTTATTTTCAGATTTTAAATTCGCTAAATTGTCTACATTTAAAAACAATCAGATCTAAATTGGATATGCTATTATAACATACTATTTCTACAATAAGTATTTTTATTATTTATAAAATGTGAAAATCTCTCTTAAGAACTTGTGGTTGTTGGCATTAAATTGAGTGTTATACGTTAGATATATAACCTATTACATTAATTATCATATATAACAAATTTTATACAAATATATAATTAAATACAATAAATAATCACAATGTACATTGTGATGTTTGAGATATAAAAGGTTTTATAAGAATAAAATATAATTTTACTTTTTACAAAATGAAAAGATCCAAACATAATTTAACCTTATAATAATATTGATGGAAAGTACATTCGATAATCAATCCATTATATAAATTGTATCCAGAGTTTGGCAGTACCGCGAATATTTGTATCTAAAGTAATATAAGACAGTATCGTTTTGACGTTTTTAACAAAATACTATACTAGTATCTATATCTAATATCTTTTCTTCTTAAAAGAATGCATCTTTTTAATTTTCTTGATAAAAAATTCAGATACAGATTCTTTTTAATATTCATGTTAAAAATTCATATCTCAGAATATAATCTTACTTTCTTCATGGAATTTTGTATTAATTTCCTTTCTTTCCGAAATATTTTAAATACTTTGACAACCAAAATTAGCAGGGAAATTTACATCCCATATTAATATAGATAGATATAAAATGATGTTTTGGAAAAGGTTTTGAGATGATTTTCTCCTATAATGAAGCTTTTTTGGCATCATTGTCACATCTATATTTTAACAACTTATGGAGATTAGGATGATAAAAAAATAATTTAATTATTTTTCTTTTGGTGAAACAAATTTTGCTGGGTTTAATAATACAGATAACATTGAGCTGGAGATTTTAAATTATATTTAAGACTGTTGAAATACATTAAACATGCTTAATTATTATCCTTCCATCAACAAACTTTTTAAAAATATATTATTGTATGGCCTTCATTCTCCAGTTAAAAGGTTATACAGTTTTGGCACAATGTTAAATATGCTAAAACAGCAAAGGGGTAATGAAAAATTAAAAAATTAATTATTTTAAATATAATGATTTTATTTTATTTATTTTAAATACACTTTTTTAAAAATTAATATTTCAATTCCCATTAAAAATACTATCTTTCTCTGTCTATACCATGAATGGGCCAAAACTAAACGCTTGATTATTATAATTAACTCGTTATTAACAATAAACAATAAAAATTGTATTTTATAAATTATTCTGATTTAATTGGTATTGATAATTTTATAAAAGTCTCTTGTATTTAAGATATTCTCATTTAGCAAAAGATACAAGTATCTTATATATTTAATCTTTTTTATATTTTGAATAAGATAGTAGTATCTGTATCTATGATCCATCTTTTTATAAGGAATCATTATATGACCTAGATTCCTTTTTCGGAGGATTTGTCCAACTTTGATTGTATCTATAAACAAAATACAATTTATTTAAAGTTAATACATCACAGTTCTCCCCACTACAAATTGAATTTGTCATAATGACGTAGTAGCGGTTTATAAACTCTTTTTTAAAGAGTTGTAATTCCATTATGTTCAACATTGTCCAAATCTCCCGTCATTGTTATGAATATTTCCTTAGCTTATATATGAGTGCCCTGAGTTGGTCTAGATATTTGTTTTTTTACTTTCACACTCAACATCACACAATATCGCACTTTTCCACTGAACCATTGTCCCTTCAAGCCATTCCGCAGTCCTTTCGTCTTCTATCCAAACCTTTTGCTTACCTTCAAATTTTCGGAGCTCAAAGTTCCTATTTTTATAATATTTTTGTTTCCATGCCTTTATAATCCTTTCTCTCGTAGATAATTTCCATTGATCTAACGTCGTCCTGAGCGGCCTTCCAAACATCATTTCGGCAGGGGATTTACCGGGAGTTCATTTGGAGTATTTAGGTGAGTAATCAATTCGTGAGTCCCATAGCTCCTTCGAGCATAGAAACACGTCTTTATCGTATGTATATAAGTAACTGAGTTTTCTCCAATTTTAATTTTATCGGTCGTCCTTGCCAGCTCGGCCTTATCAAATCTTCTTAATACTTTTTTTAGATTAACTACATGATCATTACTCGCCCGCAATCATTACGTCTTCTAAAAATACACCAACCATAGGAATTCCCTTTTAATAGGATTAGCATAAAGCGTTGAAATATTATCGGATAACCGACATGAGTCGAAATTACTAAAAGGTCTCAGAATTGTAAAAAATCTCTTAAATATATCGTAGTAAATATTTTACCACACCTATTTGTCAGGTCGACAAATGTTGGTGGTAAATCATTATATATCTCTAAATATTTGTGGATTGTTAAACAAAATCTGCGCATATCCGCTCAGCACCGGATTTCTTTAAGATATTAGCTGTTGCGAAGCCTAAGTGATTGGCAGCGGAAATGGAAATTTTCTAATTGGTAAAGGTATCGGTAATGCGTTCGGTTGTATGCGGATAACTGCATATTGGAGTTTTATTTCTCCCAATTTTTTTTTTAAAACTTGAAATTTTGATATAGTATTTAATAGGGAATATTCATATTTATCCGAGCTTCTTCGGAAGCTTTATATCGAATTCTCTAAGAAATGGAATTCCAATACAGAAATTCTCTCCTTTAACTGCCCTAACAGATAATTTAGAAATGTTTTTTTACTACGACTTTCAATGTAAATTTACTCAACACTTCGATTTTGCTTTTATTATACCCAGCTAGTTTATACGAAGGCGATAGTGATGGTTTGTCAATACGTCTCCAGGCAACTTCATCTATCACACTGCACGCATCACTAGGTAAATATCACCGTTATCCTAGAATTCAATAATATTACTTTATTTAATATCCATATTTCAAAAAAATAACTCATTGGATCATTCACAATTTTATTTTGTTATCATATAAAACGATTATATTTAATATTTAAGCTCTTAATATTATTCAAAAACCATTATATTTAATATATTGGATCCTTTTCAATTTTTTCATAAATTTCCCTATTCTCATAACTAGTAAACCAATTTCCAAATTTATTATCCACCACATTGATAAAATTTATCTAAACCATCCACATTTATTTTACAATAACATTAATGATATTTCAAATCCAATGTGTCCTATCAGCTTCTATCTGACAGGATATTCACTGGAAGCAAACCTCGCTTAAAAACCTAAACTAAATTATTTAATTACATGTTTTTAATTATAAAATAATAGCTTCATATATTTTAAAAAGAAAAATTATCAATACCCTATAACCAACTATCAAAAAATTGTGAATGTAAATGAGTTTTTTTTAGAACATGAATTATATTAAAATTCCCACATTTTCAAAGAAGGTATTATTATTATAGCATAATATTGTTTGGCATCAATATGAGTTAGCTAATGGAATGTTTAACAAAAGAACAGGAAATTATCCAGAAATAAGTTTTATATGATAATATCTATATTTAAAAATATATTTATATTATAAATTATTATATCAACACATCGATAGATCATTCAAAAGAGTATTAGATAGCACTTTAAATTATTATACCCTACTCCCTATGTAATGCTTACTCCTCCCAATCCTCTTTATAATATTTGCACGCAAACTATTTCTAATCCCCCTGCCCACCCGCTCACATAAACGCTCTGCACATGCGTAATTCAAATGAAATCTCATTGGTTAGTTATTTTATTTAATGAAAAATAATATTTTTCTTAAATCTGCCTTTGTTTAATATATTAAGTAGGCCAATTTACCATCCTCTAATAAAAAATAATAATTGAGGTAATTATAATATAACTATTAAATTTAAAGTAACTGTAATTATTTTAAGTAAGGTAACTAACCATGCCATATAACCAGTTAAGTTTTGGACAATGTAACTCGTTAAAAGTAAAACGTGTACTACACTATAATTCAAATATTTATGAATAATTATAAAGATTTACAATTTAACAATAATGATGAATAATTCATATAAAGTCTTATTCGTTTATTTTTTTTTAAAGATTTCTAACTACTAAGAAATTAGACTGTATATTATATACAACACCAGAAAATTTATTTCAAATTTCGACAACAATATTAAATATTGCTCTCAATTACAGAATAATTACAAAATATGATTTGAAAATTAAATATTGCCTGTTAAAGAAACCCATTAATAATTTATTTTAAAAACTAAACTCTGATATGTAGTAATGTTATATATATATATTGTACTATATATTTTAATGGCCTTTATATTTATAAAATATTATATTATTTGTTTGTATATTGTTTTGGTGGCTATAGTTCAAATATTAAAAGTATCGATAATTGTAAAATTAGACTTATTTTCGAAATAAATATTATAATGTTATTTATATCCAATTACCTTTTATCGAAAGATATACACATAAAGATTACTACTTTAATTACCATTTAAATAAATATCCTTAATTCTTGTCTACTATCATAAAATATTCCCTACAAAACTATATAGTAAAGTTTAACCTCTTGATACGCAAAAATATTTAGTTAGAATATACTCAAACTTTTCATCTGTCACTGTTAGGGTTTTCATTACTCTTAAAATCTGAATAAAAAACTCCATTCTTCCAAATGATACGAAAGTTATTTAAAAATGACAACGCAATTTTCAATTTATTATTATTTATTTTCAGCTATCCAAGATAATAACATAAATCATTATGATGATTATAAAATAAGTGTTTTCTATATTAAATCGTTAAAAGTTACATTTTCCATATTGATTATGTTCAAAGCCCAACAAAATTTTGCAAAGTTAATGATTAATAATAAAATTATTTAGAATATTATATATTATTTTTCTTTGAATAAGTTGATTAATGTGTAAGATCTTTTGATATCGTAGATGGATGCATTATCTTTCACTACCCAACGCCTAAAATAATTTAAAATAAATATTTTCTGAAAATAAATGTAAAAGTGGGGTAAAAAAAAATACCCATTCTTTCCTGAAAATTCTTAATAAATTACTAAATTTTTATACTTCATGTCAGATTTTAACTTTAAGAAGATGTGTTATTAATCAATTTTTCTAATATTTAAAAAAAAAAAAATTCTAGACTTTATTATATATCTATGGGAAAAAGTTTTTATCTATAGCATGGATTATAAAATTTTATAAAATATACTAGTTTTATATTAAAAATGTTATATGCTGAAATATCTAAAGTTGTCCTGTTTTATACTCTACAAAATTAAATGTAAATTTTTGAATAATATTTTTCCCTCTTAATAATATAAAATAATTTTTTTTTTCCATAAATCTTTTAGTTTGAAAAAAATAATGTTAAATTACGATTCAAATTTAAAAAAATATGAATTTTTGAAAAATTAATAAGATCCTAAATTTATCAAACTTTCCTGAATATCTATTTATTTTTTATCAGTGAAAAAAAATAAATAATTACTTGCTATAACTATTTATAAATATAACATATATAGGGTTGCATAGGGGTTGGTATTTAATAATAATTTTTCACTTTTATAATTTAAAAATTCTCTACCACGAATTCCCAGTATTTCTACCTTAGTGGATCGATTATGTATTTAACGCTTGTAGAGAACGCCCTAGCTTTCATATTCTTATTTTCATTTGTGTCCTTCATTTTTGTATTTAGAAAAGTTTCCTTAGAACTAAGCCTGTCGGCGACCGGGGTGTCATTTCTAATCTTTGAAATTCATCCTTACCGTATGTCTTTGCACCACCAGTCATAGTAGAAAAACAGGAAAATTTTTACGTTCCTTACCAGGATAGAATCTGACCTTCTGTTTCCAAGCCTACATCATAACTCACTAGGCCACCCCGGTGATAATTTCTTTTTACAGTAATGAATTTTACTTATATTTATAAAATAAAGCAGAGATAATGTCGTTAAAATTTTTTTTTTTTTAATAAAAGTTTTGTTTAACCGGAAATAATGGTGGTAGCTTTATTGTAAAAAAAAAGATATTATTTATTTTAATTATAAAATGTATTGTATGTAAAATATACAGCTATATCTGCATGGGGGGGGGCGTGAAGAGATGGGAAAACATATCACCCTAGAAGAAAAAAGTTAATTGATGGAGAAGGATAGATGGGTAGATAAATGGAAGGAAGGAAGTGAAGGAAGGAAGGAAGGAAGGAAGGAAGGAAGGAAGGAAGGAAGGAAGAAGAAACAAAATAGAGGAAGGAATCATGTCGATTATCTACAGATAGAGGTAATCGATATTTTAATTGAATATTTTTAAATGGAAACAGGGTAGATGTTATATAAAAATTTTTTTTTTAAAAATTTACCAAGTGAGCCGGCTATTGTTATGATGTAGTAAATATAAAAATTTAAAATAATTATTTCGACTTTTTTTTTTTAACAAAAAATTATGTAATTTTTTGTTTTTGATTTAATATATAATATTAGAAGCTCCTAGTAATTCCATAGTCAAAGTTCTTTGGCGTCTGTGCTACACGGGACACTTATAAAAACAACAATTATATTTTTTACCTAACAGCAAAAACGATACAAATTTATAATGTACAACTAATTATTTTTGGGTCATTTTTAAAAATTTGTTTTAAATATATTTTGCTCACATAAACTAGGAACTCTTGCTATATTAGATAACAAAAATTTTTTTAATGTTATATTTAAAATTTAAAATAAACATGTGAAACCTAAAGAAAATTACTATTTTTTTGACTGCTTTTAACATTATACAATTGTAACAATATTTATATTTTCAAATAAAATTTTTTTAATGTTGTATTTAAAATTTAAAATAAACATGTGAAACCTAAAGAAAATTACTATTTTTTTGACTGCTTTTAACATTATACAATTGTAACAATATTTATATTTTCAAATAAAATTTTTTTTAAAATTTGAATCAATGACATATATTAAGACCTAGACTGACGATGCATTCATTAAAAGTGTACGTCAAATGAAAAACAGCTGTGGACGCCATTTTGTTACCCATATCATTATTAAAATTTTTAAAAAGAGAGGCCAATTTATTATCCTATATGTCTGACTCAAGCTTTAAAGAATTGCCTAATCATCGAGATAACATAAGGAAGCAAGTAATCAATTTAATAAGGAGAATAATTACTAAATGGGTTACCAAAATGGGGGGTCCAGCTGATTTTGAACTCAACGACGCTTTCAAATACATTATTATGAGTGCATCGTCAGTCTAGTCATGATTATATGTTATTGATTTTGAGTTTTATTATTATTTAAAAAAAACGAATTTAAACCAAAGGTCATATAAAAATTAACATATTAGAGATATAGCACACACATGTATATATATATATATAAATTTATAACAAACAAACTGGATAAAAATTAAATTAAATAAAAAAAAACACTTAAGAGATGAGTTTTATTGCATTGCTACATGGAACCATTACAAAAGGAACGCAAATATTAAAAAATATATACAAAAACATGTGGAAATTTGATTGTCAATAGATAAAATTTCAAATTTTTGAGTGATCATTCGTATTCTATGAACTCTACGATTTAAACTAGTAAATTTGTTTTCGAATCACTGACATAAATTTTCTGGAATATTATCTAGAACAAGAACACCCACAAGACAAAAAAACATGGGGTAAAAATGATCAATTGTTCAAAAATAATTCAATTTTCTTCTTCTAAAATTGGACTTTGTCCAGCGTAGTGTTGTTAAAAAGCCCGATTCGGGTCGATTTAAAAAACCGGCTTGATTTAAAAAACCGGCTCGATTTAAAAAACCGGCTCGATTTATAAAACCGGCTCGATTATGATTATAAACGGGCCTGGCCCGGGTAATTTCGTCAAGAACACTTTCAGGCCCGGCCCGGGAATATCATTAGCCAAGCTTAAAGATTTTGCTGATAACTGGCAGAAATGCTTGGAACATTTATTTGTCAAATCTCTATGCTTACGTAATATTATTTTAGCTAAAATCTTAATCAGGCCCGTTTCGAAAAAATCGACACTTGTCCATGCGTGAGTATTTTTGCCCAGGGGTTAATTATCAAGGTCTTTTCATCTCAAATTTATATCAATGATTCCCAAAATTTCATGTTCATTACATATGCATTATTAGCCTTGAAACATTACATTAACATCTTTATACATGTATTTAAACAATTGTTTTTATATTTAAAATAGTTGTTGCAAAATTTTATACGTAAGAGTCCAATGTAGGGGGCTATAAAGTGATTTTTTTTATAAAATATTAAAAAATAATGATTGATTTTGATTTTTCTGCACTTTTCAAGTAAAGTAACAAAATAGTGTATTTTAATTATTTATAAAATATTTTTAAAATTATAAAGTTTATAATATAATTCTGAAATTTATTAATTATAGTAATAATTCTCACGATGTCTCCTTGGTTCACGTGTTGGTGCAACTTTTTTTTTTAGCATAAAAATAAAATCATTTTTATATATTTTCCAATTATTCTTTTCCTTATTCTTAAATTCTCTTTTTTCCTCTCATCTCTCTTCTTTCTTCTTCTTACTTATTTTACTATTCACTTAACAAATTATGATAAGAATTATGGGTATTTTATTTATTTATTTTTTTACTAGGGTCGTTTATGTTTACAAGATCTAAGGAAAAATATTAATCATTTTTTTTTGGTTATAATATAAGCATATAGTTTCTTATTTTTTTAAAAATATAGATATATTTAACTATGTTTTGCAAAATGAAGATAATAAATCTATACCTTCACCAACGTTATCTGAATTTGAGAATTAAAAAAATATATATATATATCTATTATAATTTATAACTTGCTCCTAACGACTAATCTCCTAGGTTCCAGATAAAGTGGAACGAATTATATGAACGAAGTGAATATATATAGGGGAATGGGGGGGGGGTGTGAAGGAGAGAAGAATGATGCGGGGGACGGGACAGGCAACGCTGGCATCCTCTTCCTTTAGAGATCTATTGTGGCAGATTTTATGCTCAATACCAAATTAATCTGAAGCTGGGAAAATCAAATATAGTTCCTAAGAACATCTATACATGGTGTCCAGAATCGATACACTTCAAATCAAAGACATACCAAATTCTCCGCACCCAAGCCCCTTCCGTGTAGGAAGGGAGTCATTTTTATTGCAGATATAGCGGCCCTAGACATGCCAAATTCTAGGGACTGTCTCATAAGAATTGTTATTTTGCAACAATTTTAGGCACGATATTTTTTAGGCATCAGAAAATATTATGGCGACGTACAGTAATTTAACATAATGTTCATTATAACCTATTTTCTAATTTCAAAAGCTATAATTCGTTAAATTCCCTCTAAAAAATGTGAATGTTGTTATAGATAAGGCTATTCATAGATTAATAATAGCATTTAGTTCTAAATATATATATATTAAAAATATATTTGGAAGATTCAATTTGATACAGCGAAATATTAAAACAAATAATTCATAATATTGTACCTGTTTCGCTTGCGATATCTAATTTTTAAAACAAAATCAATATCATATTCTATATGAAACTTATTTAGGGCACTAATAAATATTTTTGATTCATTTATTCAGCATACAAATCAGAAATTATAATGTAAATATATATACATCAACAAATTACAATTATTAACTTAATCGATTAGAAAGCAACTATCATTATTCCAATTTAAAACAAAATGTTTTAACCAATATATTTTGTTATAACTCAAAATTACTTTTAAAAGCGTAAAAATTTACAGTAGTAATATTTTGAATTTAATTAAAAACCATTTAAGTTAATTAACCAACTACAGTTATAAAAATAACACTCAGGCACTACCCCCCCCCCCCCCCCAACGCCACAGCCCAAAAATTTTTAGAATCCCGGCTAAGATATTTTTTCAAAATTCCTATCTCTTATTGTTCATGTAAATTCCAATTTAAATTTATTTTATCACATTCACAGCAGAAATAAATACGTTACTAATTTATTTCTTATGAATCGATTTTCAAATATTTTCCTTAGCGTTATATTTATCTACCATTTTAAAAATTTCCCGCCCAACAAAAACTAAAGTAAAAATTTTTTCAAAAAAAAAATGACATTGATTGGATTGAGATTCTGAGAATTAGCCGGAAGCATTATCCCAGAACACACTATGACAATTAAGATAAATCTAATAAAAAAATTTCACAAATTGCATGTCATTGTTGAAGATTACAGAGTTCTAAAAATTTAATAATTTGCCTATCTCGACTCATAAGCAAGGCACACCCAGCATTCCATTATTAAGATAGAGCTAGTTAGAAGAATACTATAAAAAGTAAATCGCGTTATCCTCATCTTGAATAACCTTTATAACTCAATAGAATGTGATGTTCTTGATTAATCAGACATCATCACTCACAAATCTGAAATAAACGCAAAATCCCTCCGAATTATTTTAAATCTTGAATAGATAAAAATATTTAAATGTTTGGCAAATTTTTATTGTAAAGGATGTTAAAGTAATTCCGTGAGATGAATTATTAGCCTAAATGCAAATTATAAGTATAAAAGGTTAAATCGCTTCGTATAATTTTAAGCACATTTTAAGATTATTTTCCTAATAGAAGAAATTATTATAAATTTTGTTAAATCTACTATAATTCAATGAAAGAGCAGTCTATTCTTTAACAAGAAATAAAAACACACTTGAGAAGTTAGTGTGAGCCGATATTTTTTATAACTCTCTATTTTAGCCAGAATAATATTGCCCAAGCCTCAAAATTTCTAATAGATTCTCCAAACCTTTGTGTCATCTATGTGCTTCAGGCTTCCGTAACATGTTTTCTGGGGAGAATATTGAGTTAGCCGGCTCATTTGAGTCAATAAAATAAATGAGAAGTACTACATTTGAAAATAGATTGAATGGATTGTTAGTCCTTCTTTGTATACAAAGTTAGTTAACCAGGCACTGATAAAATTATTGAAAAATTGGTTCAATCCCAAGATTGAGTTTTAAATTTATAAATATGCTTATATTAATTATATTTTTTCCCCATTTTAATTAATATTTGCTATGTATAATTATTTTTTTTAAATTTGTATACGTTCAATATATCTTAGGAATAGTTTTGTGCATTGATCTATGCTTTCAACATTTTTTAATTTATATATTAGAAATCGTCAATATTTTACAGTCACTAGTCCTAATAAATTTCTAAACTTAAGATTATCTTAAATAACTAATAGAATAACATTTATATATATCTACCTTCCATTTAGCGAATTTCTACATATGCTGAATACACTGAGAACTTGCTTATATTAAAAACGCGCTAAATGAAAAATACTTAGATTTACAATTTATGAATAGTTCCTGTATATAGTATTCGAAGAATAGAAATAATAATAATATTTCATCTAACTATTTATAATATCTTATTTAAATATAAAACAATTCAATAATAATTCCCAAAAATCAAATGTGTAGGGAATATAAAGAAACAACGGATCTATAGTATAAGTCAAATATAAAAATGTATACTTAAATTTATATTTTTACTCCTTTTGATGATATCGATACTTTATTAATGTGTTTCTTGTATGGATTTATTCAGTTCCGCAAAGAAAAAATAACCTTTAAACAGATGCTGATATGGAAGAAAGTATGAATAGAGAGAGAGATCTCCTTAATTGCTAGAATTTTCAATATAATATCGCTGTGGAAAGGCCTATTCAGAGAAAAGGTTTATGAAAATTATGGAAAGAGAAAAAACATCTATATTTAGAACTAACAAATCGTTACTAAAACATGCAATAGGTCAACTTAACTGTATTATAGCTATCCCCATAGATGAGTTGCAGGACTCAAATAAATAGTAGGAAGAGACATAGCTCATTACCGTTCTTGTAATAGCGAAATTAAAGAGCGACAAAAAGCAAATAATTTTTTTTGAAAAAGATGATATTCTTGGCTATATATAAAATATGTATAAATATATAAAAGAAAAGTTATATTTTACCAATTAAAATTTCGTTCAGTTCTTCTGAATAAATATTAAAATGCAATTAATAAAATGAGTTTTCTTTAAAACATAATATTGTGATCACTCAAGTAAAATTAATAATTCTTCATAATAAGTGTAGTAGAGGCAAGATACTTTTATAGGAAAAGTATTTTTCTACGAAATATACAACTGGAAAAATTTTTTGAGAGTTTAATAGGGAATTTTATAGTTATCTTCATATAGTGAAGTTAGTGTAGGTTCGATTTAAGCCGATTTTTAAAAAACAGTTTACTCATTATTTTAGCCCGAAATATAGGTTGCCTCAAGCCTCTAGTTTTTTGCTAATAGGTATACAAATCTTTGAACCACATATGAGAAAAATCTTCAGGTTGGGGTAATATTTTTCCGGATAAAATATTGAGTTAGAACTTTTAAAAAATAGGCTCTAAATAGCCGTATAACCGGAAGAAGGATATTCTCAAAGAACTAGAATAATTTTATTTTTTTAAATATTCTTAATTTAGATTGCAAATACCTAAATTTTTATTTTTGTTTTTTTTAAAAAAAAAATATTTACTGTTAAGTATAATAATGTAATAGGAGTCATTAAATACTCTTATATTTAAAAGGCATATTAGATTAGATTTCATAAATTAGTATTATTTTATAATTTTGATTTAAATATAATTTAATTCCTCCTAAGAAAAAATCCTTCACGACCTGAACATCTTGCTTAATTTTAAAGATTGTAAGGAGGGTGATAAATTTCTCATAAATATTTACATCGACTTCTAGCAATTTTTAGATATTTAAGAACATAAAATATCTTCTTTTTTTCCCTCACTCTCTTCTCTTTCATATTATGCATATATATTTTTTTATCCCACTTATTAAAATTATTTTTATAATTTTTACCAGGCGCTACTAAAAGTTTATAAAATATGAAATATAATATATTTACATTACATTGCATTGTATAATGAATAATGATTTAGTGTCTGGTTTAATTAAGCATTTTATAAAAGTAATTAGATAACAATAAAAATTGATTATTTTATTGTCAATAATGTTAATTAGGTAATAAGTCCTGATGAACATTTATTCATATAATTTTAGTATATATATTACAAATGTAAAGATTATGACCAAATTTTTTACGAAAATTTATAGTATATAAATATTTTATACACACAAACTGGAATACATGTTTGGCAAAATAATAATTCTTTTTCGATTCGAAAGAATACTGGCATAAACTTAATTATGTGGTATAAAATGACATTATTCATTCGATATTTAGTAATATGCTTTTAATTTTGTTCATTGAAAACTTAATCATTACATTTTAGGAATATTTCTGAGAAATCTAAAAATAAAACATAAACTTATATATATTTTAGCCTATATTATGAATATATTATAATTATGAAAATAAAATGAAGGGATTGGCATTGTATCAGTGATGAAGTGTCAGGTTTATAACTAAGGAAGCAAATTGAAAAACATTTTTTAATTTTATTAGTCAAAAATTCAATGAAATTCCAAGGGCTCAGACTTTTAAGACTTTATTACCCGCCAAAAGTGGTGGTTTGGGGAGATCTCCCACCACTCTCTCATGTCCTTTCTTAGTGGAGCCAATCCAAAAATCAATGCTCATTTCTCAAAAATGACTTTTCCGGGGAAGACACTATCTTGCTATGGAAGTTGCGTGTCGTCGATGTCCTATCACTTGCTAACTGCTACTAACCTATTGAACTCACTCCACTTCCTTAATTAATAGATATAAGCACGAATTTTTAGAACTTATTTCTCTAAGAAATCTTCAGCTCCAAATCCCCAACAATGACCCACGTTCTGTTTTAATGGTATGATAATAATTTCCTCACATCTGCTCTGGCTGCAGTACTAAGAGAAAAAAAGGCACTTATAATGCAAATTGTGTAATGGCCGATTCAGCAGTCAAAGCCAATGCAATTTTTTGATCTTATGGAATCCGGCCTTATAGAATCATCCTGATTCCAAAAAAGGAGGCTGGTTTTATTTTCATTTTGGAACTATTCTTGCATTGATTCATTGATTCATTGGCCCATCCACCAAAACAACTAACTTACTTCTACAAAAAAAACACCTCAACGTTGCCAAATATTTAGAAATTTTAGAAGTTTATGTTATTTACTCCAATTATATTAAATACCTTACCTTCCTTCGGTAAATTTGTCTTATCCTTTAATTTAAGATCTCACATCTGGCTAAAATTTTCCGAGAAGGCTTCTTCCTTAGATGGATACGACTTGCAATAACCATCCTTAAACTATACTAGTTTCAAGGAGTCTTCTATTCAAGGAGATACCCTAGTCTTACTATTCCTTCGTTATTTTCTCCTCTTTTTAAGCTATCTCTATTTTTTAGATTAACCTAATTTTGTATCGTTAATATTATTACAGCTATAATTAATTTAATTATATTTGTATAATAAATTACAATATCAAAGAATATATGAATAACAGTTATAAAAGGATTGTGGTGAAAATGATATGTTTCTAAACCAAATATTGGTAGATTTTTAAGTTGATCGTGATATCAGAAAATTTGTATAGAATAAGAATTGGAGTAGCAATAGAATTTATAGGGAAAAAAAATATATTCTAACCCTTCTATTTATTTTAATTAAATATAATATCTATTTTTTAAAATTTTATCTAAAAATACTTTTTTTTAATATATATATATACTAAATTTTATGATCAACCTTGGTTTTCTGGGATGAATCCTATATTTAGAAAAATAAAATGAGAAATTACAAATTTGATAAAATGAAAACAGGGTTTTCCATTCGTAAAATTAAAATGTAAAAGGTTATAAATTATTATTTAACATTTGAGCAAGGGAGACCTAGTAGTGTTATTAAACTACCAAACTTTAGTCAACTATAAAACAGAGCAGCCATATTTTTATCCAAAAAATATTCGAATCTATCTACAAGTTGAGACTCAACGTAGATTCTAAATTCAATTTTTCTTAGGATAAAAGCTTGACTTTAGCCACAATAGAGATGATCAAAGTTATGTAATTTAACAACACTACAGGGAAAGGAAAGTATAAAATTAAAAAAAAACATAAAATATAATTTATAAATAATATTTTTGTGATCGATAAAGAACCGCCATCACTTCAAGATGTCAAGAATTGTATCTTTGATTGTATCTAATTAATATAATGTAAATATATATATTTCATTTTAAATCAATTGTCTCACCTATTCCATCGTCATTGATGGCTCTTAAGTAGGTATCTAATGTTGATTAGTTTAATATAGAAAATTTTTAAATAATATAAAGAACATCTTTTTGAAGATCTCAGGATCTCTCAACTAAGATCTAAAACAATAAGGAACTCAAACGGGAACAAACTTTTTTGATTAAAATGGGGTATAAAAATAAATTGAACCATTATTATATTATCCAAAATAAAGTATAAATCAGAAAGATAAATTAAAGAGGTTATTTTCATATTTTTCAGGTTAAATTTTATTTTATAAAATATCATTTTGAAATGATACATTTTGCAAAGTATATATTTTTTTAAAATGCAAAAATGGTATAATAAATGTTAATTTAAAGAATTAATTATTTTTATTTAGGGTCATTTCAAAACACAAGTAAAATAAGAATATTAAAAGGGACATATTAATACAAATATCTTCATATAATCTTATAAAACTATGTTGTGAAATATATAAAAACTTAAATAAATATATTTTTTATATAAAACTTTATATTATAATATACTTTGTATATTGTGTGAATTTTCTGTTTTAAATACAGAATAAAAAAAAAATTACGTATATGTATATAATTAAGTAAATTGGGTAGCACAAATTTAATTTCATATTTGAATTATATTTTTCTCTATTGTCATTTTCTCGATATGTTAATAAAACAAGGCTAGCCATTTTAAAATGGGATCTGTGAGTAAATAGTTTGGAGTATGATGTAAATAATACGTAAAAAGAACTGTATTTAAATATTATTATTGAGGGTAATTTGTGTAATATGTATATTATTTAAGATTACGATTCACTTTAAAATTCCATTATCTATACGGGTAGTGTTGTTAAAAAGTCGAGTTCTTACGACTTGCGACTCGAGTCGTAGTCGTAAAAAACGGCTCCGACTCAAGCCGATCAATGAGCCGCATGAGTCGGCTCACTTAGTCGGCTCGTTTAGTCGGCTCGTTAGTCGGCTCGCTTAGTCGGCTCGCTTAGTCGGCTCGTCTTAGTCGGCTCGCTTAGTCGGCTCGCTTAGTCGGCTCGCTTAGTCGGCTCGCTTAGTCGGCTCGCTTAGTCGGCTCGCTGTAGTCGGCTCGCTTAGTCGGCTCGCTTAGTCGGCTCGCTTAGTCGGCTCGCTTAGTCGGCTCGCTTAGTCGGCTCGCTTAGTCGGCTCGCTTAGTCGGCTCGCTTAGTCGGCTCGCTTAGTCGGCTCGCTTAGTCGGCTCGCTTAGTCGGCTCGCTTAGTCGGCTCGCTTAGTCGGCTCGCTTAGTCGGCTCACTTAGTCGGCTCACTTACCGTGGGCTCAGAGGGTAGCTTGAGTTTATTTTAAATTTAGAGCCAAAAATTATTTTTATGTTATTGAGAAATTTTAAATAATAGTAGAATTTTATTTATTTATTTTTAGTAAAATAATTTATTTTATTTATATTTTATTTAATGCAAATAATATGTTTTGATTTGATTATAATAAAAATGGATTTATTTATTTGATTTTTTTTAAATAAAAAAAAATTAATATTTTTGAGCTAAAAATTTTAAGCAAAAAATATTTTTTGAAGTACAAAAATATTTTTGAAACATATTTTGCTGATTTTTTGAAGAAATTTTAATCTTTTGTTTTATCATAAAATTTTATTCTTTTTTTAATTATATCATAAATAAATAATCTTTTAGGTCAAATCTTCTATAGTTTTTTTTATATTATTTTTATAAATATATCTATATTTTAAGTTTATTATTAGAGGTGGCTTTTTCTAAATATTTTTTTAATAAATATATTTATATTTTAAGAATATTAAAAGAGATGGTTTTTCTTTTTCTAAATAGTTTTTTTTTAAAATATATCTATATTTTAAGTATATTAAAAGAGGTGGTTTTTCTAAATTATTTTTTTATTAATATTTATGTCAAACTTTTTTTTTAATGCGACAATTGTCATATGCGTTATTTTTTAAGATTTTTGAAATTTTTGGACACAAAAGGGTTATAATATAATTTATATTGTAAAGATATTATATTATAAATTCAATGAAGATGTTCCCTGGAAAAATGATAATTATCATAATAGGTAGGTATAACATATAAGATTTTTTTGTGACGCTAATGGGCATAAATATGTTTCTTTAACAGGTGAAATTTAATGTAGATGTACCCTAGATAAATGACAATTGTCATAATAGTTATTTTTAAAGTTTTTCGAATTTTTTTGACGTAAATAGGCTAAAATAAGTACTGCTAATGTCTAAATAAAACTTCAGTGAAGATGTACCCTAGAAAAGTAACAATTGTCATAATCGTTGTTTTTAAAGTTTTTCGAATTTTTTTGAGGTAAATGGGCTAAAATAAGCATTGCTAACATGTTTAAATAAAATTTAAGTGAAGATGTACCCTAGATAAGTGACAATTGTCATAATCGTTGTTTTTAAAGTTTTTCGAATTTTTTTAACGTAAATGGGCTAAAATAAGCATTGCTAACATGTTTAAATAAAATTTTAGTGAAGATGTACGATAGATAAGTGACAATTGTCATAATCGTTGTTTTTAAAGTTTTTCGAATTTTTTTGACGTAAATGGGCTAAAATAAGCATTGCTAACATGTTTAAATAAAATTTTAGTGAAGATGTACGATAGATAAGTGACAATTGTCATAATCGTTGTTTTTAAAGTTTTTCGAATTTCTTTGACGTAAATGGGCTAAAATAAGCATTGCTAACATGTTTAAATAAAATTTAAGTGAAGATGTACCCTAGATAAGTGACAATTGTCATAATCGTTGTTTTTAAAGTTTTTCGAATTTTTTTGACGTAAATGGGCTAAAATAAGCATTGCTAACATGTTAAAATATAATTTAAGTGAAGATGTACCCTAGATAAGTGACAATTGTCATAATCGTTGTTTTTGAAGTTTTTTGAAATTTTTTGATACATAAAAATCTAAAATTAAAATTTCATGAAGATGTATCATATAAAAGTGACAATTGTCATAATCTCTATTTTTAAAAGTTTTTAAATTTTTTTGAAGCAAATAGGCTAAAATATAAATTGCTAACATGTTAAAATAAAATTTCAATCCAAACAATATAACAAATCTATATTTTCATTCTCATCATCTTGTTCCTTTTATCCTGCTTAAAATTTCATAAAAATATGCAAAGTGATTATTAAAGATAGCTGTAACCTATGTTAAATTCTAAACTTTTAAGATATGGATTCACAATCTTATTCCTTTAATTAATAAATTTTAATGCTAGTATAACCTTGCATTCACAGTACGCAAATATTTTTGTATACTCGTGGAAAAATAGTGCTGAGTCTGAATTCAGGGTAACCCATTTACATCAAAGAACTTTAAAATTAACGATTATAAAATTGTCACTTTTCAATGGTATATCTTCATGAAATTTTAATTTAGCATGTTTACAATCTATATTTTAACCCATTTGCAACAAAAATATTCAAAAAAACCTTATTAACAACGATTATGACAATTGATACTTATCTATGATACATCTTCACTTAAATTTTATTTAAACATGTTAGCAATGCTTATTTTAGCCCATTTACGTCAAAGAAATTCGAAAAACTTTAAAAACAACGATTATGACAATTGTCACTTATCTAGGGTACATCTTCACTTAAATTTTATTTAAACATGTTAGCAATGCTTATTTTAGCCCATTTACGTCAAAAAAAATCGAAAAACTTTAAAAACAACGATTATGACAATTGTCACTTATCTAGGGTACATCTTCACTAAAATTTTATTTAAACATGTTAGCAATGCTTATTTTAGCCCATTTACCTCAAAAAAATTCGAAAAACTTTAAAAACAACGATTATGACAATTGTCACTTATCTAGGGTACATCTTCACTTAAATTTTATTTAGACATTAGCAGTACTTATTTTAGCCTATTTACGTCAAAAAAATTTAAAAAACTTTAAAAATAACTATTATGACAATTGTCATTTATCTAGGGTACATCTACATTAAATTTCACCTGTTAAAGAAACATATTTATGCCCATTAGCGTCACAAAAAAATCTTATATGTTATACCTACCTATTATGATAATTATCATTTTTCCAGGGAACATCTTCATTGAATTTATAATATAATATCTTTACAATATAAATTATATTATAACCCTTTTGTGTCCAAAAATTTCAAAAATCTTAAAAAATAACGCATATGACAATTGTCGCATTAAAAAAAAGTTTGACATAAATATTAATAAAAAAATAATTTAGAAAAACCACCTCTTTTAATATACTTAAAATATAGATATATTTTAAAAAAAAACTATTTAGAAAAAGAAAAACCATCTCTTTTAATATTCTTAAAATATAAATATATTTATTAAAAAAATATTTAGAAAAAGCCACCTCTAATAATAAACTTAAAATATAGATATATTTATAAAAATAATATAAAAAAAACTATAGAAGATTTGACCTAAAAGATTATTTATTTATGATATAATTAAAAAAAGAATAAAATTTTATGATAAAACAAAAGATTAAAATTTCTTCAAAAAATCAGCAAAATATGTTTCAAAAATATTTTTGTACTTCAAAAAATATTTTTTGCTTAAAATTTTTAGCTCAAAAATATTAATTTTTTTTTATTTAAAAAAAAATCAAATAAATAAATCCATTTTTATTATAATCAAATCAAAACATATTATTTGCATTAAATAAAATATAAATAAAATAAATTATTTTACTAAAAATAAATAAATAAAATTCTACTATTATTTAAAATTTCTCAATAACATAAAAATAATTTTTGGCTCTAAATTTAAAATAAACTCAAGCTACCCTCTGAGCCCACTAAGTGAGCCGACTAAGTGAGCCGACTAAGCGAGCCGACTAAGCGAGCCGACTAAGCGAGCCGACTAAGCGAGCCGACTAAGCGAGCCGACTAAGCGAGCCGACTAAGCGAGCCGACTAAGCGAGCCGACTAAGCGAGCCGACTAAGCGAGCCGACTAAACGAGCCGACTAAGCGAGCCGACTAAGCGAGCCGACTAAGCGAGCCGACTAAGCGAGCCGACTAAGCGAGCCGACTAAACGAGCCGACTAAGTGAGCCGACTAAGCGAGCCGACTAAGCGAGCCGACTAAACGAGCCGACTAAGCGAGCCGACTAAGCGAGCCGACTAAGCGAGCCGACTAAACGAGCCGACTAAGTGAGCCGACTAAGCGAGCCGACTAAGCGAGCCGACTAAACGAGCCGACTAAGTGAGCCGACTAAGCGAGCCGACTAAACGAGCCGACTAAGCGAGCCGACTAAGCGAGCCGACTAAGCGAGCCGACTAAGCGAGCCGACTAAACGAGCCGACTAAGTGAGCCGACTAAGCGAGCTGACTAAGCGAGCCGACTAAACGAGCCGACTAAGTGAGCCGACTAAGCGAGCCGACTAAGCGAGCCGACTAAGCGAGCCGACTAAGCGAGCCGACTAAGCGAGCCGACTAAGCGAGCCGACTAAGCGAGCCGACTAAGCGAGCCGACTAAGCGAGCCGACTAAACGAGCCGACTAAGCGAGCCGACTAAGCGAGCCGACTAAGCGAGCCGACTAAGCGAGCCGACTAAGCGAGCCGACTAAGCGAGCCGACTAAGTGAGCCGACTAAGCGAGCCGACTAAGCGAGCCGACTAAACGAGCCGACTAAGTGAGCCGACTAAGCGAGCCGACTAAACGAGCCGACTAAGCGAGCCGACTAAGCGAGCCGACTAAGCGAGCCGACTAAGCGAGCCGACTAAGCGAGCCGACTAAGCGAGCCGACTAAACGAGCCGACTAAGCGAGCCGACTAAACGAGCCGACTAAGCGAGCCGACTAAGTGAGCCGACTCATGCGGCTCCTTGATCGGCTTGAGTCGGAGCCGTTTTTTACGACTACGACTCGAGTCGCAAGTCGTAAGAACTCGACTTTTTAACAACACTAATCTCCACTAAAATTTTATTTAATCATGTTAGCAATGCTTATTTTAGCCCATTTACGTCAAAAAAATTCGAAAAACTTTAAAAACAACGATAATGACAATTGTCAATTATCTATCTTACATCTTCACTAAAATTTTACCTGTTAAAGAAACATATTTTTACCCATTAGCGTCACAAAAAAATCTTATATGTTCAAAAATACCTACCTATTATGATAATTATCATTTTTCCAGGGAACATCTTCATTGAATTTATAATATAATATCTTTACAATATAAATTATATTATAACCCTTTTGTGTCCAAAAATTTCAAAAATCTTAAAAAATAACGCATATGACAATTGTCGCATTAAAAAAAGTTTGACATAAATATTAATAAAAAAATAATTTAGAAAAACCACCTCTTTTAATATACTTAAAATATAGATATACTTATAAAAAAAATTATTTAGAAAAAGAAAAACCAGTATATATTCTTAAAATATAGATATATTAATAAAAAAATTATTTAAAAAAACCACCTCTTATAATAAAATAAACTTAAAATATAGATATATTTATAAAAATAATATAAAAAAACTATAGAAGATTTGACCTAAAAGATTATTTATTTATGATAAAATAACAAAAGTATTTCTTAAAAAAGTTAAAAATTTATTAAAAAAATCAACAAAATATGTTTCAATATTTTTGTTCAAATTATTTTTTGCTTAAAATTTTTAGCTCGAAAATATGAATTTTTTTTTATTTAAAAAAAATCAAATAAATAAATCCATTTTTATTATAAGATCAAAACATATTTGAAATAAAATTAAAAAAAATTTTTTGTTTGCTAATAATAAAATATTAACATTAAATATAAATAAAATAAATTATTTCACTAAAAATAAATAAATAAAATTCTACATTATTATTTAAAATATCTAATAACATAAAAATAAATTTTGACTCTAAATTTAAATTAAACTCAAGCTAACCTCTGAGTCCACTTAGTGAGCCGACTAAGTGAGCCGACTAAGCGAGCCGACTAAGTGAGCCGACTAAGCGAGCCGACTAAGCGAGCCGACTAAGCGAGCCGACTAAGCGAGCCAACTAAGCGAGCCGACTAAGTGAGCCGACTAAATGAGTCGACTAATGCGGCTCATTTAGTCGACTCGAGTCTGAGCCGTTTTATCGACTAGAAACTAGGCTCGAGTCGTAGCTAAGTCGACTCGGCTTAGCCGTTTAACAACACTATATACGGGGGCCTGACATTAAATGCTTTCTCCTAGTGTGCCTGCCTCCAATATTAAAAACTAAGCGGCATCCATGTTGACATTTTATCAACCTGAGATCGGAATATAGGCTGTGAAATGCTTTACCTATTAAAATCCGATTTTGCCAAAATTTGCTTATCCAAAACTTTCTTCAATTCCACTTACTTACCTCTATTTTTCAATCTTCTCCAGGTTCTTCTATTGCAGTGTCATCGTCACCATCTCATCTTTAATTCGATGAATACTTCCATCCGATGGAAAATTCTAGAGATATATTCTTGGTTACATGGTCAATAGATCAGTTTCTTATTTGATTAATCTAAGTGTTCATATAGCGATACTCTCAGTTACTCTTGGAAAATTACTAAATACAGTTATTATTTTTTCTTAGGTATTCATACTTATAGGGGAGACCATTTTAGGTGGCTATCATTTGATCTACTATCTTAGCTTTCTCACTGTCTTCTAATAATTTCCCAATTTCTCATCAATAATAATGTATTTCTATCCTCTGCATCCTTCCCGCCTAATTTTCCCCGTTTCTATTTTATATTCTCCTATTGTATTTATTTTAAAATATTAAATTTAATATTTATCCCTTTAATATTTATTAATATAAAAATGAATTAGAGAGATATCAAGTTTAAAACGAGTTTTTTTTGTAATTTAAATTAAATAACCTAAAAGAATACAATAACCTAAAAACCTAGAATAAATTAGCTAATATATAGCTTTTATCAAGGGCAAAATTATTTTACTAAGATAAACGCTAAAAAAGAAAGAAAGAAAGAAAGATTACAATAGTATTTTTCATATTTTATTTGAAGGAACTTGATTTAACGAAAAATTGTAATTGCAAAAATATCCTTTAAAAGAATTTTCAATGTGATTGATATTTGTATAAATTATATTAATAAAAAAAATAATATTTTTATTAAGAACCTGAAGTTTGATTGAATTTATGTTCCAATTGAGAAGCTAATTTGTCTATAAAAAATGAAAAAAATATATAAAATTCTTTCTATTAATCTGTCTTCAAAACTCATCTTTTTTTGAAAATAATATAAAGTTTAAGATTATATTTTATTTCTCATTATTGATTGGATATTTAATCTTCGCATAATTTATTCCATAAGATCAATAGTTTTTTATAAGGTTCATAACTCCCTTCTCCCGCTAAAAATAAACAGTAGAAAAAGTTATTGTAGAATTTAAGAAATAACTTTACACAATAATTATATTTTTGTTACGATTTTCAGAATTTAATTAAGTAATTTTTTTATTCTTTACTTGCATCGGCCAATCTAAATGTTCCTAGAACTTCAAAATGATCTAAATAATATATAATAATAAAATGAATTCTATCTATTGATGAAGTATGATGACTTAAGTATATATTTTTTTTAATTTTAGAAGTTTAAAAACGGAATCTAGAGAGTAATTGTCTATCGAAACTTTAGTTTATTATAATAAATGGTATATAAAGATTTTTCTAAAATTATGATAATTTAAGATATATATTTAGATAATGAAATCTAAAACATTGTTTTTTATATACCGATAGGATCACTGGCGTTCAACTTCAGGTGAAGGGCTTGGATGCCGATATCCTTGGTTAAGATCACGATCAAAGAATATTCTTCATTTTTGGCCTCTGGAATGAACAAATTTGTTTTAATTTCATCATGTACGAAGTATATCAAGGTATATACTATAAATTTAAACAAGTTAAAACTATTCCCTAATATGTATTATACAATCGATCAAAATTTCAAAATGTACATAAACAAAATAAAAGGTGTCAACACATTAATTTAATTTAATTTAATTTTATTATTAATTAATTAATATTGTTATAATCTCGAAACTTTTATGTCCTGGCTGCAAAGACGGACCCACAAAGAGAGATGAATTCTGGCAATTTTTAGCTAAATAAATATATTGAAATAATAAAAATATTGATATTTATGATTATAAATATATGTTTTTCTCTTATAGATTCGTTTATATGCCATCTTAAGGATTCAGATTTTTTTTTGTTGTAATTTTTTGCTTTTTAATTTTTTATTAGTTTATTAGTATCTATCTAATATCATAATTGAGTTTTGAAGAAAAAATATTTTAAAGTTTTAAAGTTGAATTTTTAAAAAAAATTTCAGATCGCTCTAGATATTTTAAACTTTTGAAAGAAAGGAAGAAAGTAGAAAGAAAGAAAGAAAGAAAGAAAGAAATAAAGAAATTAGAATGTCTCACTTTGCAGATTCATCAGAACACTTTTTCTTCATAACGAGCATGCGGTAATCATCTTGTGTCATCACTGCATATAATTGTTGCACTTAGCATAAAATATAGGAGAAATTTATCACAAAAAATTAAATCTTTTTTTTTTAAAAGGGGTAAATTTATAT
This sequence comes from Gordionus sp. m RMFG-2023, assembly GCF_954871325.1. Lineage (NCBI taxonomy): Eukaryota > Metazoa > Nematomorpha > Gordioida > Chordodea > Parachordodidae > Gordionus > Gordionus sp. m RMFG-2023. The sequence goes on from NC_088777.1 coordinate 753,734, forward strand.
ATAACCGTTCGAACCACACTTGATTAAATCAAGGACCAAAAATTAATTAACATGCAATAAGACCCAGTTTGTTTTTTTTTTAATAATATTTATTTTGAAGGAATCTACGTGATAGATCATTCCGATAGACGGAACTAGCAAGTTAGCTCAAGAAAAAAACATAATCCTACGGATTCGAACCTAGAACCACTCAGGTTCGTAGGACCAGGCACTGAACCGGCAAGGCCACCATACGCTTCAAAACAATCAAAAATTTTTTTAATATCTTCTAAAATCTTTGAAAAAAAATTCTATAAGAAATAAAGCCTGAGGGGGTGAGTTTATTTATCAATGATGACAATTATACATAAGCCGATTATCAGTTAACACCCGAAATCTAGGTACCGATATCGATTTAATATCTGCCCGGGGTTTATAAATATAGAATTTTAAACGTCGGACTGTCAATTATTATAGCGATCGATGAATACTTGTCTAAGTCTGTAGATTCCACTGTTGGGAGAGATGTCTAAGCCTGTAGAGTATCGCTTAGATAGATATGCAAACCTTTGTGCCAGCTATGGGAAAGATCTTCAGACTTGCGTATTCCTGGAAAATATTGAGTTGCCTGTTTAAAAAATTCGGCCTCAAATCGAGCCGTTTAACAACCTTACCTCAGCTGACAGTTAAAATCTGTTTTACGAGTTCAATTTTTCTAGATTAAAATCATCATCGTTTTCTCTAGATTTATTAACTAAATAAAAATGTCATCTCCTATGAACCGATTTTAAAAATGGATCAGCTGTCAAAATCGCGAACTCGCCACTCTGAATTCGAAGGTTGGGTGTAATAACATAGACGTTTTTAGGCTCAAGACACCCCTGTCCTCCAAAATAATGGTTATGATGCTAGACCTAGAAATTTTATTCAATATTTTTTTTTTTGGAAATATTTGCATTCATTATGCAAACAAATCTAAAGATTAAAGTTATAGCGATAATAATACATTTTAAAAATTAATTTTTTTTGAAAATTTTAATTCCCAAATTCATAAAACTTTTAGGCTTAAATGAATAACTTTTAACATCCATCCACGTGAACAAGATCGTTATCGACTAAATATATCCTAAATTCAAACCAAAGTGGTGTGGTTGAGCCCGAATTATGGTTCAGAAATTTTAAATTCTATTTAGCCTAAACTTTGATAACAAGTGTATACTTAATCGGAAAATCTATTTTCTGGGGGCCCTGAAGCCACACACCGATCCGTATTTTATTTTATCTATCTTGGCGGTGATTAGGATACAACATAATATTTTCGTATATTATAATATGATAAAAAGTATTATTCATTGGATGTTAGTAAGAGAGGGGAGGGACTGAGCTCCCTTTTTTTCAAAATTTAACCCTATAAAATTTTATAGAAAAAGATTATAAAGGCGATTAACCAAAATTGTTCTTTAAAATAATAGCCAGAGACCAGCAATACGTAGAGGAGAACTAAAAGACCTTCAATAAAATTGCGAGTCTGAAGATCTGTTTTGCATATCTCTCTATCCAGGCTACTTACTTTTGTGAATATCGCAAATATTGTTTCGCGTATTAATATTCATTTTTAGACACCTAACTAGACCCCGGTTCGCTCTATTACTAGACATTTGGGTGGAATATGTTAAAATAAAAAAAAAATTTTCAGGTCCATGATAAATATTTAGCTATTTGTTCAGGTCGGATTTTAAGGGGCCGGAGCCAGGAAATACGTCAATTGGTATAAGGCTAGCGGCCGCCTCCTGGTTGAACTTATTTCTAAATAGTCAGCTGTTCAAACCAGCCAAAAGAAAGAGGCGACTTAGATTTATGTAGCTAAATTATCTTCTTAATCCCCCCCCCTCCCCCTAACCCCCAATATTTATCATAATAAACAGTATTTAAGCTACCCCCTCAAAAAATCTTGTTTAGTCTTAGGGCTAAAAAAAAAAGCAATAATTTTTCTAATAATATAATGAACCAGTTAACCTCGTGTTTTTTTATAAAATAATGAGAAAAATATGATAATAAATTAAACCTTTTACTGAGCCATCAACTCCTGCTAATCCTCTAGATCCCAGTAAGAACACGAAGCCAAAGATTAACGGTAAAATCATTATTTTCTTCTTCTAAGATAGTAAATTTTAAATTTCCTTTTTTTTTTCTCGGAATTTTATTTTTATTTAAATAAAATAATATTTATATAAATGAAGAGAAGAAAAAAAAATAGAAAATAGGGAAGTAGGGTAGGGGGGAAGTGGGGTGAGTTTAGTTAGTTGTGCAATTAAATAGAAAAGAAACGTAAATATTAGATAATATTCTCTGTTTGTTTTGACTAACTCCCAAAAAATGCGAGAAAATTCGCAAATAAATTATTTTCTCTCCTTGGACTGAGTCGTTCTAGTCTAAGCCGATAATCCGATTCTGTTGCGTGTTGGTTTGGTGTATGACGATTAGGATGGTTATAGCTTTCATAAATTTAAATCGATTAATCAGCTGGGGAAATTTATTCATTTAAAAATTGATTTTATTATTTATTTAAATTTCTTCATTTTGAAATCACTTTGCAAAAAAAATAATACAAACAACAATTGTCAAAAATGTCAAAAAATATGGAAAATTTTTCTCAATTCTGGACCCCAGCTGTAAGATTATAAAAATTAAAAAAAAATCTGGGCTGGGCTTAAAAATTTTGACTTCCGCAATTCTCCGATAAAAAAAAAATTTGTTGGAGTGATTGATTGTCAAATTCACATCTACTGTCAGTCAGAATTTTTTTTGGCAAACCCGATTGGCCTAAAAATTCGAATCCTTTTATATTTTCTCCTTTAAATTTACATTTAGCTATTTTAAATTTTTATAAATAGAAATTTATTTACTTTATTTTTGTAATTATTTGTAATTATTTTATTTTTAGAAAGATTAAAGTAAATTCAATATTTGAATAATTCATTTTAAAGGGAAAAAAAAATATAATTATTAATAGAATTTTTTTTTTAAAAAATCTATTTTAAAATTTAGTTTTTAATTTTTTATCTTATTATATATATTAGAATATTTTTAAAATAGGAATGATGAAATGTTGCATAATAACAAATAAGAAACATTAGGGGGAGGTGGTTGATGATGATTCATCTTCGCGAAAGAAATTTTTTCCCTAGGGCCCTTTCTTATGGCGGCATCTGTCCCCATCTTTCCCAGTCCCTCATTTTTAACGAATTTTGGCCAGATTTTGCCCGGCTTTATTCTTCATATTATTTTGCCAAAAAAAAATTAGGTTTAAAACGATTATAAATTCATCTTTATGTCCACGTATGTTGAACATCATACTTATTATTTAACATATAAAATAAAATTTTACATTCCCAAAACGTATTATAAAATTATTCATATTTTGCTCATACACTCTACCGCTAACTGAGGGAACAGTCAATAATTTTAATCCTTTTTTTTAAAAAAAAATTTTTAGAATCCCTATGCTTGAGAATTTTAGGTAAATTGTTCATATCAAAAGGATAGATTTATTTAGACCCCTATCCCCACTGCACATATAAAATCATTGAGTTGTACATATTTATAAAATGATGATTCACAGAGAATTATAATTATTGCAAATATCAAAATGGGCATATTGCAAATATGGTTTCTTTCATATATAGAACTTAATTAAAATGTTGAAAATTATATATATTGCATAATCATTTTAATTGCATGTCAAAATAAAATTATTTTGCTTTATGAATATTGTTTTAATCCATATTTAAGATATATAACATTTATCTACTAAATGAATTATATATATATGTTTAACTTTATTATAGCTTACTTTAATAATATGGACATTAGTATCGAAAGTATTAATAATTTCGAACGAAGAATCTAACCTTATATAACATAAAATATCACATCTTAAAGGTCGAGATTACCTCAACGGAATTAGTAAAATTTAAAAAGCATAAATGTTTTATGTAATGATTCCAATTAAATATTCGGATCAGGAAATAAAAGGAGACCCACTCTCATTATAGGTATATAAAATTTTTGAGAAATTAACTATATACCATAATTTTAACATCTAGAACAGGAAAGCCGAAAATTTTATATCCTACAAAATTATGTGTTCCAATTATGGCAATAATTTTGTTGACTTAAATATATCATAACTATTAAAAGTATTGGGTAAAAATTTTTATTGGGGAAAATTGCCGATTTCAGTAAATATTATTTTAGCTAATAAAAATTTCCCCTGTCAAAATGGTATACGATATATCATTTTAAAAAAAATTGGAAATAAACATTAACAGAGGTTAATAGATTTTTAAAATACCGACTATAATTCCAAATTTTTTTAGAGAAATCATGTAAAAAGAATAGTGATAAAATCAATTTCATTTTTGCCAATCTAACATAGCACAGGGCTGATAATAAGTGGGACCTAAAGATCTCCAATAAAACTTATGGTAGAAAACCTCACCTGATAGTGTCATTTCCCAATGGCGAAATCTAGGCTTTATAATTATCATCGTATGATTTATGACTTTATAATTTATATAATAGTAAATGATAGTATTATATTCTTACTTAACGAAGGTGGTATTATTTTGACTTTATAAATATATAAATTTTAATATTAATATAATAAAATATAATTGAAATATTTTTATTGATAAAATAAAGCTGTGTTATTAAAGCGAATAGGTAGGTCTATATATATATATATACATATATTAATATTCTTAGAAAATATTTATTACTGAAATTTTTGCACATAACTTTAAATTTTTAAACAATCTTAATTTCAAATCAAATTTTATTTGCCATTCGGCCATAATTTAACTTATTTACAAAAAATAACCTATAATTATTTAGATCTGGGTTTTTTTTTAAAGATTTCCACTTATTTTATGTTAAAATAAATTTTTCAAAAGTTTTATGTATTTTTTTTTAAAATTACTTTTAAGATGTAATATATATACATATAGGAATGTATATTTTAAATCTATAAATTTTTTTAAAAAATTCCTGAGACTTTGAATCATTTTAGGATTATGTTTTAATTAAATTTTGCATATAAAAATTTTTTGATTAAGAACTAAGAATATAATATATACATATTTGCAATTTTATAATTTGAATTTACAAAGAAGAGGTCTACATTTTCTGAGATTTGGCTAATTCATCTAGAATCAAATTTTTATCTAGAATAATCTTATAAAAATATGTTAAATTCATATCACAAACTAGAAGGTGTAGATGGCATTCTGGTAATATCTTTAGGTAATCATATATAGATCAATATATTTTTTATAAATTAGATTTAATAATTTCTAAGATAATAAATTTAAAAAATTTGGGACTATTTTTACTAATTTACAAAAAATGAAACAATATTTATATTACACACTTAATCGAGCCCTCTGTGTTAATATAAGTCTATAGTTATAACTTGATAAAATCGTTAAATTATAGTTATAATTTCGAAATTTGCAGAAAAAATAAATTTTATTTTGAAGATGTTTCCAATACATTTATAATTTTAATTAAAAAATTCAACTTAAAAATATGTTTGACGTTGCCAATTTTTGTGGTGGCGTCTAAAGCTGTATGCCGCTGGTGATAAGGCCATCAGGGCACAGGTCTAGCGATAATAATATAATATTCACTATATAAAAGAAATTCAATCTAAAAAATAATGGAAACATCATTAAAAAAAAATAAGAATGAAGAATAAGTCTAGGAAAACTTCTTAAAAAGTAGGTTACAGTTGAAGATAATGTATAGTTTATGTTAATTAATAGGAATCCCCCCAAACAATCTAAAATTAATTTTATCGATTTAATAAATGGTCTAAAATTTTATATAAATTTACCCTTTCTTGAAAATAAACAGATTTCTTTAAATGTGGATTTTTTAGGAATTAATATAAAGATTGATGTTGAATAACTATTTTTCCTTATCAGGTAATTTGTTGTATAAAGATAGGAGTTATAATACTAACTGAAATATGAAAATAGATATGATTTTCTTATTTTTTTCTTTTAGGAAATTATACATTTCGCAAGCAAGGTATATAAAATTAATTTATATTAATAGAACTCTTAATTAATTTTATAAATATTTTAGTCTCCGACAATTTCTCTATTATGAGCGATAAAATAAGTAAAAAGGAATTTAGGTGATAGATATGATTACAAAAATAAATTATTTTAGCAAATATTCCATACGTTTTACTACACAATGGTATATCAATAATTTAATTAAAAGATTCACATGATTGCATTATATTTATATATCATAAGTGTAATATTATGATTCCCTTTAAAAATATTATATATATGTGTGTCACTGAGTTATTGAGAAATATTAAACAAGTATATAGCAGTTTATTTCATAGTTGAAAGTTCCTAACATTGTTCATTTAAAATATTTTCTTCCATTACCATTCCAATTTTTATTTAGAAATTTTATTTATTTTATACTATACTTATATCATTTATTAAAATGAATTAATATCAAAAAATTAGTTTATGTTTCATGTTTTCATAGCAATAAATATTACAAAATTTATAAATTTTTACCTCAAAATTGTAATTTCCTTTAATTATATTTTAAAAGAACTAGAATATTTTTATCACTTTTAAAATTAAAAAGTGAAGTAAACCATTTGTTGGCTCTATCAGCTTACGTTTTCATTTATTTCTTGAGTCTAAAATAATTTAATAATTAATATTTATATTTTAACATTAACCCGAAAATATGTTTTCTATTATTACTCCTATTAGCCGATCCAAGTATGAATTATTATTTTTTAATTATTGAGTAATAATTTTAACAAATTACAATTTAAATAGCTAAACTAACGATGTTTTACATCGGGCTTTATTATAATAATATTCTAATTTCTAATAAATAGTGAAATTAATATCTTCTATGCATATTTTTTATTAATAGTTTATGATTTGAAGGATCAAAGTATAACTAACCTTAGTGATATATTTTTTCTCCATTTTATTATCCATTGAAACAAACGGATATCATAAAATTCTGTTCTGACATAAAATAGCATTTATTAGATTGTTTTTAAGTATAAATCTATTTTAACAGGAATTTTTCGAATGGAAACATATTCATAAACTAGACCTTTTTTTTAAAAAAATTTTTTAATATTGAACAATTGTGATTTATTATCTATAATGTTTATCAATATATTTTTTAAAGTTCTGATGGCATAATTGTTATGTTTAATATTTTCTTTATATCACAAAACATAAAAACTGTTTAGATCGAACTATAGTGATTTGCAATAATTATTATAGGACGGGTAAGCTATGTTTTATATTGCTCGTTGTAAAAAATTTTAAAATTATTGCAGGCTTCATTTGTCAAATTAAATTTTAAATTAAATGCGAAATATTATTCATTTATAGATCGCGATGTTATAAACAGAACACAAAGTTTATCAATTTGCAATACATATTGTTTAATCCAATGATTACAAATTTCAAAATTATAAGTTTTATTAAATTTTTTAATTAACATGTTATTGGCATGGCCTGCCTACGAATATAGATACAGTCGCTTACTTTGGGTCCCCTTTTTCCAAATTGAATGATGCAGATGCCATCTAAAAAATATTAGTTTATTATCAATTTATAATTTAAATAATCCTTCCTATCTCTTATGACATAAATATTTCAATTTACATTTATTTATCATATCCACATCATCAGAAATAATAAATACGCTACTAATTTATTCTATGAATTAATATCGATATCAAATCTCTCTTAAATATTCCATCAATTCATTAACAAATTTTCACTGCAAAGATACTAGGTAAAAAATTATTTTAAAAAATATTCAAAATTTTTTTTAACAAATTTAAAAGTTTTAATAAAATCGTACGTTAAATTTTTGACATTTATAAAATTTTCTATGGACCATATGCTATGAGAAATTTATCTATGCTCAACAATCATGTTAGCACTCCATTTAAAGATACAAAGACGGGAGAAATCTTACAACCATCATAAAATGGATCACAAAAGCTATGAAGATATTTTCAAAATAATCAATTCAAACGTGAAATTTTAGTTTTTTAAAATTTATTTTTATATGACTATAAATTTAAATTACGTTTGATTTTCATTTATCTTTACTATACATATACTAATGATTAGCACTTAAATTATAATCAATCAAAATTCATAGGAAGATATAACATCTTAATAACTGTTTCAACTTTCTCATATTTACCTACAAATACTAAAAATTTGTCATAAATAAATAAAATTGCTTGTTTTGGTTAATTTTTTATTTAAAATTACCGATAAAAGTTGTGAGAATGAAATTAAAAGATTCATAGCTCACAAAAAAACAAACGACAATATTTTGAAGAGTTTTGGAAAGCAGGTAAATTCATTTTCTTTTTATGAAAAAAATTAGCAAGTAAAATATTGTTAGCCCTGACAAGTTCGGCTTCTAATGAAAAATTATTTTCCATAACCAATCGCTTATTAGAGGAAAGGCGAATACAATTGAAATAAAAATACATGGACATTCTTCTTTTTCTAAATAAAATTTATTTTGATTAAATTAGAAATTATTTTTGTTTTATTAATATGGAATTAGTAGAGAAATAAAACCAATGATAGAATAAATTCAAAAAATGCATAAAAGTGTATCAATAAAGTTTTTAAAAATACCGTGAAAAACAATTAGGCTAGCGTCTACCTCTAATTAATATTTTCATTTGTGATAAGACATGGCTAATACTTTATTGACACAACTTCTAATAAATTTATGAACTTATAATATTGTTAAATCATTAATAAATTCAAAAAATTATTTTACTTATCCTCTACCCCTCTTCACATCACATCGCGAATGCTTGCGTGCACGCCTATATAGATTGATTATCACTATTGATCAATACTAACCATAATAGTTTACCCTATTTATGCTTTAGGAAAATCGTGGGTCACTTACATACTTTTTATTGAAAATTTTTTACGATTCATAAAATCTTTTGTAATAAGTGTTAATATGACAAACTATTATGACTTCCCTTATTTTTTCTTGGCTTAATATTAATGATTCAGTGTATGTCTATATTAAATTTGTTATCAATTAACATATAGAAGGTACATTTTTATCTATCTTATCATGTTTATATATTTTATTTTAGCTTACTTAATATATCCGGACCATTACATCGAAAGTATATATCTTTTAGCTTATTTTTTGGGCTTAGTTATTCATAATTTTTTAAAAAAAACTTAAGCTACAAATTCGCTCATCGGAACAAGTAAATTAAAGAAAGATATATTTTTTTATGTATAATTATTATCATTGATAGGAATGGGAAATAAAAACATTACTATAACCATAGGTATAAATTTTTTAAAGATATTGATTGCACAAATGAATTTTAATTTTAGAATATTATGAAAATGAACCATTAGGTAAAATATAATTATTTTTTCGCTTAGAGAAATCTGTAAATATACGTTTAGAATTACTATTAATTATAGTAATTGCTATTGCTTTATATAAGTATTAAAGAAACGCCTATATATTAAGGAAAATAATTCAATTTTTCTAATAATTAGTAATGTATTATTCTCATCTGCTAAGGAGATGAAATAATCAAGTCATTCAGTGGAAGGTTATTTGAGGCCAAATTTTCCAAAATTTAATATACTAATAATATTTTCTACAATTAAAAAAATGGAAGGAAATGAATAAAAAAATAAGTATCATTTTGACGAAAAACGTGAAATTTATAAAAGAAGTAAAATAGTCTTAAAATCTATTACAAGTCAAAACAACTTATTCCCCTCTCGATTTTTTTTCCATTTATATAATAATAGTAATTAGTGTTACTTGCCTTCCCCACTTACTATCTAATTATTCTTCTTTAATTCATTATTTAATTCCTATATTTTTTTAAAGTTTGATTTCGTAGATTTTTTTTGCCCCATACCTAATTTTATAGGCTAGTTTATAATTCAACATATGCGATATAGCCCTCTTTTCTTAAATAATATTCAGGGCAAATTCGCAATAGGAGATATTTCACCCTTTCCTGTGCGAAGTTCATTAAAAAATATTCCCCATTTTATAATGTATTTAAATTTCGAGTTACAACGTTGAGACCAGGTATAATATATTAGACATAATGCAATGATAATTAAATATTCGCATGCTCGGGAATTATATTATGATGATTATATATAAAAAATGGCTTTATAAGCTTGGAGTTCGAAAGGTTTCAATGCTATGATGTAATCACTTCCATTGCTCGTATCGCTGTAAAGTTTCGAATAGCTAATTTTTTCGGAAGTGAATGCTAAATTTGTAGCGTAGATATGTTTGAAATTCGAACGTGATGGCAGGAGTCGAGATAGGTCAATCTAGGGTTAAGTATTTAGAATATTTTTTTTAAAAAAAAAACAAATATAAAATAAAATCAACAAATCTTGTTCAACTTTAAGGAATTTTTTTTATTGAATGAAATATTCTAGAAGCGTCTGGAGTAAGGAGTAGGATTAAAGGTTTGAGAGATATGGGTTAGGAAGATATATCAATTAATAACAAGTCAAATCTGACAGGTCATGTGATTATAAATAGACCAATAGAAATTAAATTAAAATAAAATAGCCATTGTAACAAAAATTCCGCGCGTTTTTTTTAAAAATTTTGAAAGACCTGATTGAAGTCGGATTACCCATTCTGCGAATGTTTTAAACTACCCAATTTTTTACTTATAGATTTACTAAATTAGCAAAAAAATGACAATTTGCTTAAAAATTCTCAGAATAGGTAGTGGCTATACATGATTTAAATTTAAAAAAAAATTTGCTAAAAAATGTTTAGCAAGGAAGGAATGGAACAAACTTTATAGGAAATTTTTGAGGTATCCATTCGGTAATCGCAATCGTACAAAGTAGTATGAAATATAAATCCTACGGAGAGAGGGAAGCGAGATACGGGGTCATCAAAATTTTCCTGTTAGAAAATAAATAAAAAGTAAATTTAGGGAAAAAATGATTATTTATTTTAGTGTGGATAACCCCTTTGATATATAGGTTCGGTTCAGGTTCCAAGAAGAAATATTTAGGTTCGATTCAGGATTAAAATCAATGGTTTAGGTTTAGAAACCTTCCTCGAAGGTTCTTATAGCTTCAGTAATTTTTTTTAAAACATATGGTAAGCAACCGTTCATAGTTCTTTAATTAAGCTGTTTTAGGTGGGGGTAGATATTATATTTTTATATCCTAAATATTCTCTAACGACTGAAATCTGTTTAAATGTAACATACATTGTTATTGATTGTAGCAAATAGGTAGAATTCAGTAAAAGGTCGCTAAAATTTTCTACCCTTCCATTATGTGTAAAAAGAACTGTTATTGTTAGTACTGTCGATGTCATACTTTATCAAAAAAAAACTATCTTCTTGTTTTTCTATTACGCGCCATATTTTTTTAATGTTTTAAAAGTGAGTCAGTCGTCCAGATTAAATCTTTTTGATTTGGAAACTAATAAAAGAAAGAAGTAATAATTTCACAAAAAATTACCAATTGTTAATTTAATATAAATATAAAACCATATGAGGATCCCTCAGCCGCAAGGTTATAAGATTAACTAGATGCGAATTGGCGGGTAAGTAGTCACCGTTTCCGACATTACCTATCGCAGGCGCTTTCAGGGTCTTCATAATATTGTACCCTTTCTTTGCGCTATCAGAATCCGAACTCCGTAAAATCGCCGGGTGTAAGAGCCTAGCCGAGGCGTGCCATGCTTTATAATTTAGCAACCACGTATGGTCAATAGTTGGCTTTAGATCCATAAATGGTATGCGCGGATCCGAACTGACAGATTTCGAGCTCGAGATCTCGAAAACGAGTTTGAATTTGTTGGTGTAAGGCTCATTGTCCGCCATTACCTCGCCTAGACCGCGGTTGTCATCCTGAGAAAATTTTCGGTCCATTATGACTTCTAAACTGCCTAAATCAAAAATGGGTAAATTAAAGTTATTAAAATCCTCACTTTCATTGGTCCTTAAGGGATCCAATGAAAAAAATAAGAAATTTTTTGAATAGCAGATGAACGTAAAAAAGAGTTCACGTTTGATTTGTTGATTTGCATTTTTAAAGAAGTGGAAAAAATAAATTCAAAAATTTGGCCCATAAATTATTTTTCATAGAAAAAATAATAGGAGTGACTAGTAATTGTAAAAGGCTGTCAATCTCTCAACGCTGTCCATCTAAAATATTTTTTAGTCACCATACGAATTCAAGTTAGGCATTTCTGATGATTTGGGATAAGATGGGGTAGTTAATTATAAAATAAATGCCTTTCAAATTCAGTAAACGCCATTTTTAATTACAGTTACGACACTCATCCCCAAAAATAATAACAAAATATTTTAAAAAATCGTTCGATATCCATTTTTAAAAAATACCTAAATGCAAGCTGCCCACCCCTAGCGGCTGAGCCGTCAAAAGGGTCATTCGAACTTTGTCCCCATTATATGAATCATCTTCGATAAAACTAGAAGTCGGCATGGGATAAAAATTGGCCTGAATCGGTAATTTATCCAAAAAACGTCTTTTTTGAATCTAAATTTTTTTTTTGATTGTTAAAAAAAATAATGACGATTGGTTAAATATGCTTTTATCCATATCTATAATTGGGTTTCTTAATAAAAAAAAGATTTATTTGCAAAAATATTTTTATTATTTTCGGAAAATTACATTCTATTAAAACTTAATATTAAACGGTATCACCTCATTTCTGTGAAAAACACTTTTTTGAGAGCGAACGCAATACGTCAAGGGTAACGCGTTTCGCTGAAATGACAAGTCATCTAGATATTAAAACTTTCCAATGAGTGAAGGCTATATAAAGGGAGAAAAACCGAACCCTCAAAGGTAAGATTTTTGACCTCGACATAATTTAGACTAAAGGTTGTGGGAAGCATATTCGATACGAATATCCGCTCATTATTACCAGTGCTACCTGAAATCCATTATTGTCGGTGTAGAAATAACGTTTTTGGTTACGGATATCAGTGTCGATCCTCATGACAATTTCTTTGTTCGCATCGGTCGATGAAGCCATGTATATATCATTTTCTATGTGCAATATATCGTTCTGAGAGATGGCTAGAATATATTTCAAAAAAAAATACACATTTATATATTGTAATTTAGAGATGTTCAAATATCTTACAATCACCTGATTCTGATTTCGTTTCTTATTTTAGAGAGATCGATCTTTCTTAATACGATTTAGAGTTTCATAAATCATTATAGGGTAATATCTTATTAAAAATTATAAAGCAAAGAAGAAAAAAAACTTACCATCGTCGACTCCTACATTCCACAAGGATACTTTGTGAGTCAGATAAGAAAGAGAACCCATTGAATTGTCTTGATAATTGTCCTCGTAATCATCGTCTGTATTAAAATATAAAAAAAAAAGTTGAATTTTTATAACTCCCCTAGAGGTCGCACGGGTTGTCGTAGCCCAACCTGACTCGGGTACAGACATAAAGACCTTTTATTTTCTGGCTAGGGTTCGGGTTGTATGAGGTGTCTGACCAGAAACCCGACCCGATAAATATAACCTAAATAAAAAATTCGACGTCAACCTGAGTACATTTTTTTAAAAAAAATATGGCTTGTCCAAAGTACCCCGGATAAATTGGGCCTGCTGGTCTCTGATATATAGTTGTAATATTCATCATTCATATATTAATGTATATTCAACTTCGAATATCTTTTTTTATAATATAATACTAAAATACATTCGCGATCCTCAACATTTTGGTGTTAACATATATATTTTGGATTATGCCCTCTATCAAAACAAAAGATGGATTGGGTAAGCCTTAGTGCAGGCTGGACCTGGCAAAATTTTTAGGCCTTATTTTGCCATCTGCAGGCTTCCTATGAAAAATGCACATTTAATACTTTATAAATGTTCCATTTTTATAGAAAGTATGAAATTAAAATAATGGAAAGATTCAAATATAAATCGTTGGACCAATAACAAAAAGGTTTGATCGTTGGACCAATAGCAAAGGGGTTTGTTTATGTATTTTATTTATCTTAAGAATATATTTTTAAATTATACAAACTCTTCCACCCAACACTTAATTGACTTGGCATATCTTGAAATAAAAATGTACTTTTATTTTGCAAAACATAATTTTAATTTATTAAAAACAAATATTCTCACCAGCAGTAAATTTTTTATCCTGAAAAACTAATTTAAAAAAAAAATAATATAATACTTAATTAACACCAAAAATGAATGGGTAAATAAATTGAAAAAATGGAAATTTTGTTAATCACAATATTTGAATTAATAAAAAATATCAAAATTTTGATGCATAAAAGTTGGTAATAAGAGAATCGAAATTGTTTTCTGTATATTTATTCATTAACTTGACGTTGACAACCATATGAGAAGTGAGTGAAAGTATATCATATAACGCGCATCAAAGTGTCAAAAAATGATTCTTAAAAAATGAACGTCCTATTACAAAAAATGTTAGCTATATTTAAATATATATCTATTTGTTAATCGATACTAATCAATCAATCAATCAAGTAAGGCAAAACGAAAATAAACAAGCTCTTCGGTTTAAAATTAAATTTAACTTTAAGGTCATAACATGTAAATTGAAAACGCAATAAAATATTAAGAAAACTAAAAATACAAAAAGTGAATTAATAAACTCCAATAAAAAAAAAATATATCCATTTCCGTAAAATTGGTAATGGCTTGTTATATCAATAAAAAAATTTTCGCGCCTACTTTGAATATTTGAATTTAATGACAAAGATCTTAACCTGAGCCATGCATCCATGATCTCGTACAAATCAAATCAAATCGAGTATTATAAAAATTAACGTTATGTTATATAGTCGTCTCCTTGAATTGTAATAACTTTTAAGATGATACGAAAAACGATCATTATGTATATTAGATTATTATCAATTTTTTATACAATCATTCAAAAACGAACATACATAAACAAAAATTGGGGTGGGGGCGGAGGTTGTCATTTGGGGGAGGGGTAGTGTGAATTCACCACTATTGATAACTTAACCTGAATCTTGATAATTTAAGTTTCTTTTTCAAAAGCATATTATGGCAAAAATATAAGTTATATAAATAACCCTAATTTAATGTTCCTGTTACCTCTAATAAAATAAATTTTTCTTTGTTTGTTTAGAACCATGGATAGGGCATTAAAATGATATAACAACATCTGCGACAAATGCTAGATAAGGTATTTATATGGTTTATTATATATATATATATATATGTGATTAACGTTCGTGAAGTTTTTTATTATCAGCATGTATGATGTGATAAAATAAAGATAAATTATCTCATAAACTAATAATCACTTCATCAGCGACCAGCTGTATGCTGTCAAAACTTCGCCCATAGCTTCCTCTGGCTCCTTAACATCTTTTCTAGTGGCTAGATATCTAGCCCGTTCGTTTTGGAGTGGTAAGGTGTTGAATGTATTAAAGGGAATCTTCGAAATTCTCCAGAAATAAACTGATGGCCATTATCTGATACAATTTATTTTGGCCTTTAACGGCCCGATAATTGCTATAGACGTGGTCTCTCTCATCAACTCGACCCTCAACCCATTTAGTGTGTGTATCATCTCCAACTAACCGTTAATATGAATCTATAAACCCCGCTAAATCTAGATGAATGCGTTCCCATGACGTATTAGAGATGTTCCACGAATATAAAGGTATCTCCGTTATAATTGACCCATTATTTTGAAAGAAAAACATTAAACCAACATTTTGTTCAATACCTTTATCGCAATTAGGCCACCAAACATTTTAAAGAAGCATTGATTCCTGGATACCCCCTTGTGTATGATAGTTAATATTGATTTTCTTGACTAGTTCTACTGACTATTCCTTAAGACTATTACTAAAAAAACACGTTAACCTGAATTATTTTTGGCATCAAAACAAAACCAATTCATGCTCGATCGATATTTTAAATTGCTTTATTTAGCAGTCTATCATTCGTTGTTTCTCTATGGATGTTCAACTTTAATCGAGATATGTAACGAGTAAATCTATAGATTTATATTTTTAAATACTTGTTTTTGGTCGTTATTTGATTCTATACTTTCTATAATGGGAGTCTAGATAATATATTTGCCAGAATATGTTTTCTTGGACGTTATTTGTAGTAATGTAGGAATATATTGTAATATACTATTTATATATTATGAATTATTATATTCGTCAATTAGATATGATTATAATGATTTTATATACAGTTGTATGATTATTATAATATTGGGTGAGGTTAACTACCTAACACCCATAGCATCAATTGTAATTATAATTTCCGCAATTTCCATATGATTTAACAACCTTGTGAAATTATATATATTAAAGATTGAATAAACCTGTGTACGTAGTATAGTATTCAATTTCAAAATCATGGACGAACATTTTCCATGCCCTCTTAGCTAATCGACATTGGAGTCGGAGAAAAATTATGCACCAATAGAAAATGAGGCACAAGCACTCTTGTTTGGAAATGTTAAAATTTTCCACTTTTATTTTTGGAAAAATTTTTTTTATTGCGAACAGATCAAAAATCTTTGGAAAAATTATTTGGCGATAAACGAAGTAACTCAAATACAATGGGGGTTCCTCATATTCGTGGAACATCTCTAAGCCACAAATCGTCTTAGATAATGACTCTCGGCTTATTTCTGCAGAATTTCGAAGATTCTGTTTAGTAAAAAAAAAATATTAAATTAATACATTTACCACACTTAAGAGTCGATATTTTCATCACTAGATAAGATGTTAAGGAGCCAGAGGAAGCTATGGCGAAGTTTTAATGAGCCGCGAGCACCAATCTACTGGCGAGAAAAGACAGCTCACGATGAGCACACTCGAATAAGGGAATTCGAGGTTTCATAACTTGTATGAGGAGAGAATGAATTATAGAATCCAGAACTGGTGGACATTCATATTCGGTAGAAAGTAGGGATATAACGATACGGAAGCATCAAAAGAAATGGGGAAGCCAGAGAGTGAAAGAGAATATGGTGTGGGAAATAGATAAAAATTGGGAAAATGTAGAAAAACCACCTATAGAAGGATCAACCAGCGAAACAGAAAAACTGATGAAAATTCGGGTCGAATGGATATGTCTTCAATACTTCCCGAAATGGAAACAAAAATGAGACAGAAATCACAACGATCGAGGAAGCCTACCTATCTTCTGAATGAGGAGATTTAAAATCTTAAGTGTAGGAAAATGTGATAAATGCTATAACGTCTACCTTTATTCGACGACTTTTGAATGTTGTCGTAAATGAGAGGAAAACGCGTTAACACTTTCGATTCTAAGGGTCCCCTCATCACGGCGATAAAAGATTTTTGCGGATCGCGAACCGGATTCAGCTCCTTTGCTTCCGTTTCGGGCATGAATATGTAAGCACCGCTGGTCTGAGAGGTGGATTCCTTGGCTTCGTAGTAAGAGAATTTGAGGCGAGAAGTTATGGTACGCGTTTGGGTTATGTATTTCTTGTAGTGTTATTTTCGAGTTATATGGAATATAAATCCTAAACCATTTATTTGCCCTATTCCCTTTTAATTTTATATAATACGTTCCTTCCTTTTCTTTCTTTGTTTCAGATATAGAAAATTTAAAAAAAAAGACGCTCAATTGAAATTCAAATTTATAAAGGACAATTTAAACCCGCGAAATAAAAATGTCACCTTAATTTAGTGTTATTAAACGGTTCATTTTGAGCCGATTTTTAAGAACGGCTAACTCAATATTTTAGCCTAAAAAATATAGCCTAAGCCTTGGATTTCGCTAACAGATGTCCTAACCTTGGTTCCTTCTACAAGCAAAATCTTCAGGCTTGAGTTATATTATTCTGGATGAGATAGTGAGTTAGCCGTTCTTAAAAATCGGCTCAAAACGAGCCGTTTAACAACACTACCTTAATTCACCGAATATCTTCTCAAATAGCGATTTAAAGGAATATTTAAAGCAAATGGTTCGTGGTTAAAGGATATAGCTTCATTATAGATATAATAAAGATTAAGATTAAAAACTTGAATAGAAAATATATTGTCTTA
Organism: Gordionus sp. m RMFG-2023; assembly: GCF_954871325.1. NCBI lineage: Eukaryota > Metazoa > Nematomorpha > Gordioida > Chordodea > Parachordodidae > Gordionus > Gordionus sp. m RMFG-2023. Next base: position 771,907 of record NC_088777.1, read on the forward strand.
AAAACCTGTAACAAGGCGGTGCTAGAGTCGAACATCAGTTTGACATCCGAATTGTAAATAGAAAATGCGTCAGCTCCCTCGTGGGTGGGGGATTTGAAACCCACCTTAAAACCGTTCCTTTTTAAATGGGGGAAAAAAATAGCTATTTATTTTTAATATTATCATTATATCTTTCTTAGGTTGATATAAATGAGTGTTATTTCGTGGTTAATTCGCGACTTTTAAATTAAATATAATATGAAATTTAATTAAATTATTTTTTTTGAAATGTAATATAATTACATTTGAAATATAATGAATAAATATTTTTTTTGTATTTATAACCGGAGATAGACCATCTTATCGAAAATAATTACAAATATGTAACGAGACAAAAGGTTTCCTTTTTCTAAAATTTGAGAAGCATTATATAAAACATGTAGGAAAAAAAACAAATCTAGGAATTATAATCTAAAGAAAACAATCGTTACATTCTTTTTTAATATTAGGATTACAAATATTCATTTTCTTTATTATTATTATTAAAAAGTAACTTAACGCAGGTAAGATACTTTTTAAAACTAGTAGCATGTAATAATAATAACACTTTTCTACCCCCTTCTCCTAATTCATTTTCGTCAAAATATAAATTTTGTTTAAATCATGAAGATGAAAAACAAACCTCTTCAGATCTCCGAGTAATCGATTGTATATCCTTCCACCACGATTCCAAACATCAATTCCCGCCAGGCTCGTTTGAGAAGATAGCAAACAGGATTGCTCCCTTTTTATCTCATACGGGGTGGCACTTAAGGCTGGCAACGTTACCTTGAAGACCAGCTGATTTAAGAAGAATTATATATGTAATTTGGTTAAATTAAACACATGGAGGAAGGAAGAAGAAAGTGATCTTGTTATCAAATAAATTAAAAAAATGCGCAAGTTTTTAAGTGTAAAACTTAACACAGTAATGCGTACAAAAAAAAAGCAGACGATAATATAATTTACAAAAACCAATTCTTTTTTTTTTAAAAAAAAACAAGGGATGCATTTGGTAAAAAGCAGACGTTAAATTTGCGTGAACTAAAATGGCGGATAGATTTACGATTACACAAAAAAAAGGTATATTTATGATGCGAAACGAAATGTCAATGAGTGTGTGTGCTGAGGATAAACAAGTTAAAGAACAATATTTTACGAATTTGCGGATAATTCTTTGGTCAATATCGGCTCACAAACTGTTACTCGATTATTATCCAATCAATTCAATGTGTACTTTCATCTTTAAATCAGAAGAAATATCTGGAAACGTGCCTTTATCTATCACAATCAATTTAGCCTTCCTCCAATCCTCCACTACTATCTTGATTACAAGTTTTAACATTTAGATTACTTAATATTTTAAAGATCGAATAGTATATTAATTCTAAACATCAATCTATCAAAAGAGTTATGGGCGTATTATAAATTATTTTCCTTCTTACCTCGAAGGCCCTCAATTCTTCGGTCGTAGAAAGTCCAGCGAATGGATCGAACTTGAATTCGGGATTTATTTGAGCCTTTATGACTTGCTTCGTGGCGGGATCTAACAGGCACACCTCTTTGATATTCACGCGTAAGGTGTAGAGTTCCTGCCTCTCTTGGGCGAGAGAATTGACTAAGTAAAAAATTCTTTTTTTAAAAAATACGTCGATTAAACCTGTGAAATAGGAATAATGACTCGAAGATAAGGTGAAATGCCTTATATAGGTGTGGTAATGGTAAAGGGCTGAGGTTGGGGAAAGTCAACATAAAATGGCTAGATTATAGATTTAATAAAAGAGCGACCAATCGCAATAATATATGTGCTCCTTCATTTTTTTTCTTTAACCTCAGATATATATAATAAAGCAACTTAGAGATTTACTTGCTATCCTGTTCCTTTTCGGGATCAAAATATATAAAAATTTTGGACTTCTCAGTTTCGTTTCCGCTAACGATGATAAGTTGTTCAGCGCCGTTTAAAAAGTTAGATGACGAAGAATCCAATAAGAGATTGAGAGACGAGTCTAATATTCTTTCAGAGATTTTTATAGCTCTTAGCATTCTAATAAATATATTTTTTTGGAGTAATTGAATAATATCAAAATAAAATAGATAAATATATGATTTTCTTTGGTTCTTTTCTTAAAAACTCGCCCAATTGATTCTGTATATAAATACTTAAAAATGGAAGACATTTCCTGGTCAGGCCTATAAATGTATGTCACCTGACCATTCCACAAATCTTTCTAACAACTTTCCCTAGTTTCTTCATCAATCCATGAAATTCTTTTTTTTTCTATTTCCATGTAGATCAAAGTTTTACGCTCACGAACTTCAAAAAGCATGGCTTATTATCTAATTCTTTCATTTTTTTTATTCCATTGTACTTATTCTAAATTTATTCATAAGTACAATGCAACTTATTTGTTGTGAGTTTCACATCTTCTCGTGTTATCAAATTTGCTACAATTGACCGGCGGCCTTCGCGAGAGAATTTTTTTTTGAAGCAAAAATCCTAGATTTCTACAATCGCCTCTCCGAAATATTTTTTATTTGCCAACACCCTTCCACAGGAGTCTATGCCTCATGTAAGATATATGGAGCCAACTGACCCCCCCCCGCCTCCATCTTATTTTTGTTATCAAAATGCCCTAAAATAATTCACTCCCCACCCCCTTAATAGAAAAGAAGCGATAGTGTAAATAGATCGAACCTGAAAGCATAGTCCTCCACAACATGATGCCTAGCTGTACCCGTTATACCATCGTGATGTTGAAACAATCCCAGATCATTCCGCGCCGTATCTAACAGAGGGTAAAAAATTTCCAGATGATCCCTGATAGTTGGCTGGCTTTGGTAGGTCACGATAGCCAGGGAATAAAATATTTCTGCCGCTCTTATAATAATTATTTAAATAATAATAAAAAAAAAATATATCCTACAATGATTTATAAAATAATAGCAAGGAACGTTTTTTCCCTCTACCTCATTCTTTTAGAATTTTTTTTTTTTTTAAAAATTACTGTATAAGAACATTCCGATTCTGATATGTTGTGTAATCTTTAGGAAATTTTGGGGCAAGGTTTTTACAATCGGATGCCCTTCCTGACATCAACCCCCTTTAGGTGGTTTTTACTCTCCATCGAGGAGACGGTGATCATATTCTAGACCCGGACCGCGGGGAACCTTTTAAACCCCCATTAGCCACCAAAACACGTTGCCACTCTCCGGCCACGATGGGGCTGAAGGTAGGTTTTCGGGAGTGAATTGTTATAAATATCTTTTCTTTTTCTTTTTTAAAAAAAAAGGCAAAGTTATTTCAAAAAAAATATGAAGCTACCGTTTAAGACTATAGTAAAACCCTGTTATAGATAATTTCCAAAGGGGGCAGAAAATTTAGTTAACTATGGCAACTGTTAACTTTACCCGATAGAGCTAACTTTCACGTTTTTTTTAAATTTTTTTTTATCTTTCTTTCTTTCTTTCTTTAATCCAGGTATTTAAATAATTAAAGATATAAAACTATAATCTACTCTTTCGAATATTATTCGATGGTACCCGGGTAGGCTAGTTTTTTTTTTCTAATCCCCTTTTTTCATTTTATGTTATCGTTACAGATCAAACCTATCAATTCTCAAATAATTATCTGCTATTTTCACCCAGCTTGTCTTTGGTCGCCTTTTGGGTCTTGTACCCTAAACTTCCAAGCAAAAGGCATTTATCCATTTAAATGTCTTTTGACTTCCGAAAGTTTCAACATGTTCAAACACCATTTCAGCTTATATTATCTCACGGCACCACCTATCGCTTTTATCCTAATCATTTAATCAGTTTTTTGCTAGTTTTTCTCTCTCAGAGATACCACAATACCTAATTAACCATTCATCCGTTTTTCCTAGCGTGGCTTCATGTCCCGCTGCCACATATTTCACAAATCACAACTTTTTTTACTTTCATTTGCATAAAGTTTTCCCTTCATAGCTAGAGAGACATTTTTGTCCGTTAAAATGGAAGACATCTCTCTGAACTTCTTCCACGCATATCTTAATCTTTGCCAGTCAACGCCTCCATATGTGCCATGAGTATTCGCTTGGGTAAAAAAAGCTTCCCACTTTTTCCAAAGTTCTTCCATATCCAATATCAGAATTAGTCTTATCACCATCGTCATTAATCAGTTAAAGTTTAATCACGTGATATTATAATATTTTCAAAAGATCACGTGAATGCATGTCGTGTCCTTTTCGTTTAAAATTATTATTTAAGAAGTTATTTAAGCGAATGATATTTTGATTATTCAATACATGTACACTTTTAAATAAATGTAAGCTTAGGTTACCATTAAAATCATTGGTATAAAATTTGTAAGCAAAAAAAAAATGAATACCTCAGTTTGTATTCCAAGATCCTCTCCATCCTCTTGTACTTAGGTCTGCTCGTGTAATACCCACTCCAATAATCGTTATCCTTGTCGGCGTACGTGAAAAAGTCTCCTCTCAAAACCGGAAACCTCTTAACAGATTTTTCTTTGGAATTCGCATCGTTCTTAGTAGTAGTGGCCTGTTTAATCGCTTCGAAGTATTCGGAAAGGGTAGCAAATTTAATCTGCGTTTAATAACACAACTTTGAGTATCTCAATAAAATATTTTCCAGGAAAATTCATCATTATGGTTACCCTGTATTAACAGTTGGCACAAATTCGCGGTAAAAAAAATGCCTATAGCCATGACTGGCGCCAACTGTGAATGCACGGTTAGGCATTTTACTTTGGCATTGTATTGCGGATGATTATTGAGGTAATCCATGATTTGCAGATAATTTTCCATTTGGTAAGTCCATTCCTTTCGCGTTTTATACCTAAAATCGTCGCCCAATGGCACTAAAAGATTGTTGGTCTGGTACAACTGGCTTTTTTTGCGATACTGATCAAGCAAAAGATTGGCTCTGCATGCAAACAATAAATAGATAGTACGTGGTGTTTAGTTATATTTTTTTTCTCTAAAATAATAGAATATATCAATATTTTTCTTCCCCATAATTATCCCACTAATATAACCTCTCTCTAACATTTGACGCGCTTATGGATTGAGGGGCAACATTCCACGGACAGCTTATGCCCGTGTTGGGAAGTCTGTAGAAATCGAATTGGCAACAAACCTTGGGGTCAGGGCCGCAAGTATGAGGTATATCGTAGAAGTAAAAGGGCATCATGTGACATAAAATGTCGTTGGAACCTACGAAATCTAAATATATAATTTGTTGTTTTTTCATTTTAAAAAAAAAGATTTAATAAGACCATGCCTAAAATTATTATTAAAAAATAACACTCAAAAAATTAAATCAATAAAATAATTTTCCTATAAAAAAAAATAATAAAATATTAAATTTAACAAAATAAGTGAATTATAAAATGATTGAGTGGCTTGATTATGAATAATATTCAACAAATATTGGCAGATCATATCTAAAAATATATTGATATTTTAATATTTGCAATTAAATATTGTTATAGATTATATTTTATATTAAGGATTATATTAATAATACTCAGAATTTACGGAAATTATGGCAGGAAATTCATTGATATCAAATGATATTTTAAATAAGATCTGATACATAATTCATTTACCCCAATTTTGCCTCCAATAAAACTCCAGGGACTTTGAGAGGGCTAACGTTTTTTTGACGAAGTAATGCACCCTTTGTATCAGGGTCGACTCTAACCCAAAAGACTTGAGGATGTAAGCGTTAACCGGAGAATGGCCGAACGGATCTATGAACCAGCCGTGCTTGGGTTTAATCCCTTATATATTTTACATCTTTATTGTTCTTGTAAGCTAAAAATTATTGTACACTTGATCTAAAGCCATTCAATTGGGAAGCTAAATTGTTACAAAATTAGCATCATGCCAAGAACGGTAAATGTAAAAGAGCTAGATATCTGGTTACTTATCTGAATCAGTTTCCAAACCACAAAAAAAATGAGTTATAATTATGATAAAACTATAACGTCACGCGTTAAGCGTGAAGTAAATCATGCTTTTGGAAACACCAATTCTGAAATACAAGTAGTATATCTTATTGCTTTAACCTGTTTGTGAATGGTTTAATGGGGGGGGGGGGGGGGATAAAATCGTTGGTATAATAGAAAACATTTGCTAACATTAGCATTATAAGCCAGAACGGAGATTATTGAAGTTCTAAATATCTGTTGTTAACAATTAAGTCCTCACTTATTTAAGCCTTCAATCAATTTGGCTAATCACAAAAAAACTAAGCAAATTATAAGCCAAAAAAAAAAAAACTATGACATGACGCTTGCTCGAAGTCAGCCAAACCTTTGGAAAGCAACTCTGAAACTTATAATAATTATATTTTTAAGCGCCTAACCCCGTTTGGTAGGTAATACATAGAAGAACGCATCATTGACAAAATAATAAAAATTGCCAAGATTTACAAAATGTTAGCACTAAATATCTGGGTGCGTCAACCTGATTAATACTCACTAATTCATCAATCAGTTTTCCCCAATCAGTAGACAAATCAGTTACAAGCAAAAGACTATAATGGAGAGCCTTATCCCCCCCCCTCCTATTTCAAATAAAATCTCCTTTCATAAAATATCAAAATAGAAGAGTTATTTATTCCGATTTTGGGGATATAAATAATTTCGGCATTTTTAAATTTCGCTCTAAAGTAAAAAAATTACTTACTTCCCAATTTAAAAAAAAAAGGATATTTTTTTAAAAAAGCATTAAAATGGAACCCAAGTGATTGTGCAACCAGACGTTCCCTTGTATCATTTGGCCCACCATGGCGGAATAGTGGGTGTTCGCTTCGTCATTCATGACCCAACCCCCGTTTACGAATTCCAATCTTCCTTCTTCCGTGAGTCTTTTTTTTAATATTTATTTAATGAAAAGTATGATAACAATCTTGGGAAGAGTTTTCAGAAACCTAAAAAAAATGTTTTACACAGTAAGGAAATAGAGTTCCAAACCCTTCTGTCATCTATGAGCAAGATCTCCAAGCTCACATAAATGTTACTTTTGGCTAAAATCTTAAACGGGCAGTTTTTAAAAATCGATACAAGTCCGGCTTTTTTTCTAGCAACACTAGAGAAAGAAATATAATTTTTTTTAAAAAAATCAAAAAATCTGTGCGGCAGTTAGCGGGAACGGCGGGGGTTATTTATTCCAATAATCTATTATTTCTTTAAAAAAAACAATAATCCATGATTGAGTTATAGTATTAGAGATAAGATCTAGATTTGGAAATCAGATTAAGCTCAAGGAAGTAAAATTTTTCCCAGATTTTGGGTTTTAGCTAGTGCTGTTTTGATTTTGGCCGATTTTTAAAATTAAGATTTTATAACCAAAATAATATTAAGCACCCCTTAAGATTTTTGTTGTTAATACATGCCTCCAAACCATGCTCAACACATGAACGGACTCTCCTGTGTAGTATTTTTTGGTTAGAATATTGTAGCCGTTTTCAAAAACTATTGGCAACGGGTTATTAATTTACTTCAACTTTAAATAATCCGAGGAGGTTTTTAAAAATATGGGTTTGGAATACCTGTCCTATAAATTTTTGTTTTACTTGACAAAACCCCTTCCTAAGTCATTTTTTTTTTAAATGAGAGATTAAAAAGTTTCTGGAAAATTTAAAGCCGGTAGTGAGTATTCTAAGGTCTGCACCCAATGATGCATATATTCAACTCGGCAATTCATTAATAAAAAGTGTCCAATCAATACCTGAGTCATTAAGCTACACCGACCTAACTTTTCATTTTTTAAATATTGCTTTTATTTTATAAATTTTTTAGTATTTATATACAAAAATTTACCTTGTAATTTTTCTGATATAGAATTTGAAAAAAATAAATGTATTTTAATTATTTATCAAAATAAAAAAAATCCTTTATAAAATGAAAACTTTTTAACGGCTGCTCTCTTTTCATTGGTAGTTGAGTTCCACCAATGGGAGAAAAACGATATTTCGGCATATATAAATTTCATTCTTGGTTCGGTGGTCAGGTATTCAACCATGTAATCTAATATGTACTTCGTTTCTGTGTCGTAGTATTCCAGGAAGGTTTTGTGCCAGCCTGCGAGATGTTTGTGGTGACATGAGCATATATTTGTTTTTATAAAAATATATTTAAAAAAAAGTTTGAGATTTATATAAAAGATTGCGATATACATTTGCGCTCTTGGCAACTCTCACTAATTTGACCAAAATTTTAAGTCCATTAATAAATTGGGCATTTCTCTAAGTTTGGCAAAAGTCTTGGCACCAACGGTGGGGGAATCAGACAGGTTTTACTGTATATCAAAAATTTATAAAAAAATGTCGGGTTATGTTGTGTATGTCTTAAATTTTTTTTTGAAAAAATAAGTTAAAACTACCAGTTTGAAATCGAAACGAAAAATAGTTCTGCTTCCGGTTATTAAAATTTTGAAAATAGGAATCCAGTTCAATTTCCGGTTGCTAAATTTGATCCGCGGGTTCCAGGATGTGCGTTATTTTAAAAGGAAGCAAAGATTGCGTTACCAGAATTACTAACAAACAATAAGGATACTAGACTAAGAGACGACAAGATGATCTACCTTCCGGAGTTCTTATGGAGTTTATAATTTAGGTTAGAACAAATTCTGCAAACATTTTGTTTCTAAAAGAATTTGTATGCGTTCGACTGTTCAAAAAAATAAAATGAACACGTTAGCATTCAATCTTCACTTGCAAAGGAATAATAGATGATATTTTCGCAAATTATCCATCTATAGCAACATAAATCATAAATTTTGGAATGGAATGAAAGGCTTAAAATTTTAGATGCCCTGCCGAGGGTCCAGCAGGTCCGTGAGACTTTCCACTGAAACAAACCTCATCGAATAAGTTGGGATCGGAATTGAAGGTTACAGTGATGTGGGTTAGGTTTAATATATTTAATAAAAATGGGTCTTATCGCATTTCAGTAAAATTTGGGCATTGAGTGAAATTGATATAATTTGGTAAAATGTTAAATAACGCCATTTATCTTTACCAAAAAAAAAATGAATATACGTTCGCGTTCATTCATCGAATCTAATAAATAGGCTAATGATAATGCACGCTAAGCGTGCACTGTTTTTTCATGATTTTCATAAATTACCTATCACGCCAAAAACGTCATATGTTTATTTTTATATAAGTAAATAAATAAACTTACGAATGTAAATGTAAACAATTATTTAAACAGTCAATTTATATTATATAAGTAATCGTATTTATATACTTAGTTACAATATTTAAAATTTAATAAAACAGGTTATTCCTTTTACAGTACCTGTTCATTTTACAGTACCTTGATAGCGAAGTATTTTTATACTCAATTTATATTATAAAAGTATATTGTTATATACTTAGTTACAATAATAATTTTATATTTAAAATTAAATAAAACAGGTTATTCCTTTTACAGTACCTGTTTCTTTTACAGTACCTGTTTCTTTTACAGTACCTTAATAGCCAAGTATTTTTATACTCAATTATATATTATAAAAGTATATTGTATTTATATACTTAGTTACAATAATAATTTTAAATTTTAATAAAATAGGTTATTCCTTTTACAGTACCTATTTCTTTTACAGTATCTTGATAGCCAAGTATTTTTATACTCAATTTATATTATAAAAGAATAATAGTTGTTTAATTTATAGTTATGCTTATACAGGCACACTGGACAGGTTAAATGTAAGCCTTTGTAGCTACCCACCCTATTCAAATTTTTTACTTAAGTTGTTAGGCCCACCCTGGTTCTCTTTAAATACAAGCCCTAATCAAAAATGTATGTAGTTGAACATACAAATAAAAACTATTTGTGATATTTGGAATGGTTAAATTAAATATACTACCCCTTATTTACCATCTCTCTATTAATTCAAGATTATGATATAAATATTAGCACAAAAAAAATCCATATAATAATGATTATTAATTTATACCCAACTCATTAATATTTTTTACCCAACTCAGGCCAAATAAAATTTTCAAAATATTGCTCAGACTGGCCTATCATGAATATTTTTTATAAAAAATCTTATATTGATTCTTATGGATGAATATCAAAGCAATTTTGATCTAGATGAAGAAATAATTTCTACAAGTCAAAAAAAATTAAAAGTAACAATACATATTTTTTTAAATAAGGTTATCTATTCTATAATCTATTTCATAGGTTGGGGCACAATTTGTAACATTTAATGACTTGCGAGAAGCTATAGATAAATATGAAAATCTAGTGTTTACTAATTACCATATAGCAACATGTACCAAGCTTGGTAATTTTGATGAAAACATAATTCAAACAATACAATACAAATATATACGTTATGTTTGTATCCATGGAGGAAGACACTTTAAAAGTCGTTGGAAAGGAAAACGACTCACCCAAACTTTACAACTAAATTTCCCAGACAGCTTTTCAGTAAAGCACATAATAATAGGGGATCTACATAGGCTAGAGGTTTCCAAAATGAATAGTGGGCATAATCATGATTTGGGAATATATTTTTAAGAAATATACAATTTTTATTTATTAATTTAGATTATAATTTATTCATGCGTTTACCTAAGCAACGTAAAATAAATGATGAATCAAGATCATTAATTGTCAAGTGCTTAGAATATGATGCTTCAATTCCTAAAATAAAATATGTCCAAAAAAAAGGAATTTATGCTACAAATCGTGATTTATATAATATAAAAAAGAAAATACTATCAACCAGGGGACTCTAAGCTCTTGGATGTTATCGACTTATTAAAAAATCAAAACCCTGATAATATTATCAAAATAGTTAGTGAAAATAATAGCCTTCAGGGGATATATTACCAGACCCAAATATGAAGGAATACTTTAGTGCATTTCCAGAGATTCTCCTGGTTGATGCAACTTATAAATTAAATTATTATCAAATGCCAGTATTTACTCTCTTTGTTATTGATGGCGAAGAACAAACGAGATTTGCTGCTATCTGGATAATTTCTTAAAAAGAGTTAAAGATCAAACCTTTTCTTTTATTTTTAGCATCTTTGCGTCTTTTCAAATATCCAGGACTCATTTTTTCTGGCATTTCAATATTTTTAATAACATTGAAATTGATTTCTACTTCACTATGTTTCTGTGGATTTTCTGGTTTTTGCATAACATATTCTAAATAATCATTATTTAAATTTACAGAAACATTAAAATTTTTTTAATTAAATATAAAATGATTACCATTGTCATTAAATTTAAGTCCTGATGTGGGATAAAATATTTCAATGGCATGTTCAAATTTTTCAATAATTTTAGGATTTGGCTGGCATACATCCTTATAAATATAATTTAGGTATGAATATGTTTTGTCAAATGCATTTTGATTCATTTCAGATGATATTGAGGCTATATTTTGAATGATATCTTTAATTTTTCTTAATTTTTCGTCAGATGACAAAAAAATTTTTTCTTTTACAATATGATTTATTGTCATGCTATGATCAGATATAATATCATTCTGATAAATATTATTGGCAAATCTATTTATCCTTAGTCATATAAACTTTAGAATTCATGAAATAATCTCTCTGATATCTTGGGTGACATAAATTTTGATCATATAGATCCATACAATTGATCTTTAACTCTTTTTAAAAAATTATCCAGATAGCAGCAAATCTCGTTTGTTCTTCGCCATCAATAACAAAGAGAGTAAATACTGGCATTTGATAATAATTTAATTTATAAGTTGCATCAACCAGGAGAATCTCTGGAAATGCACTAAAGTATTCCTTCATATTTGGGGTCTGGTAATATATTCCCTGAAGGCTATTATTTTCACTAACTATTTTGATAATATTATCAGGGTTTTGATTTTTTAATAAGTCGATTACATCCATGAGCTCAGAGTCCCCTGGTTGATATAGTATTTTCTTTTTTATATTATATAAATCACGATTTGTAGCATAAATTCTTTTTTTTTGGAGGTCATATTTTATTTTAGGAATTGAAGCATCATATTCTAAGCACTTGACAATTAATGATCTTGATTCATCATTTATTTTACGTTGCTTAGGTAAACGCATGAATAAATTATAAATTAATAAATAAAAATTGTATATTTCTTAAAAATATATTCCCAAATCATGATTATGCCCACTATTCATTTTGGAAACCTCTAGCCTATGTAGATCCCCTATTATTATGTGCTTTACTGAAAAGCTGTCTGGGCAATTTAGTTGTAAAGTTTGGGTGAGTCGTTTTCCTTTCCAACGACTTTTAAAGTGTCTTCCTCCATGGATACAAACATAACGTATATATTTGTATTGTATTGTTTGAATTATGTTTTCATCAAAATTACCAAGCTTGGTACATGTTGCTATATGGTAATTAATAAACACTAGATTTTCATATTTATCTATAGCTTCTCGCAAGTCATTAAATGATTCAAATTGTGCCCCAACCTATGAAATAGATTATAGAATAGATAACCTTATTAAAAAAAATATGCATGGTTACTTCTAATTTTCTTTGACTTGAAGAAGTTATTTCTTCATCTAATCAAAATTGCTTTGATATTCATCCATAAGAATCTAATATAAGATTTTTTTTTAAAAAATATTCATGATAAGCCAGTCTGAGAAATATTTTGAAAATTTTATTTGGCCTGAGTTGGGTAAAAAATATTAATGAGTTGGGTATAAATTAATAATCATTATTATTTGGATTTTTTTTGTGCTAATATTTATATCATAATCTTGAATTAATAGAGAGATGGTAAATAAGGGGTAGTATATTTGATTTAACCATTCCAAATATCACAAATAGTTTTTATTTGTTAAATATAAAATTATTATTGTAACTAAGTATATAAATAGAATATACTTTTATAATATAAATTGAGTATAAAAATACTTGGCTATCAAGGTACTGTAAAATGAACAGGTACTGTAAAAGGAATAGGTACTGTAAAAGGAATAACCTGTTTTATTAAAATTTAAAATTATTATTGTAACTAAGTATATAATTACAATATACTTTTATAATATAAATTGAGTATAAAAATACTTGGCTATCAAGGTACTGTAAAAGGAACAGGTACTGTAAAAAGAATAACCTGTTTTGTTAAATTTTAAATATTGTAACTAAGTATATAAATTCGATTACTTTTATAATATAAATTGAATGTTTAAATAATTGTTTAGTTTTTCAAATAGAAAAAATAATAAACAATAACATTTACATTCGTAAGTTTATTTATTTACTTATATAAAAATAAACATATGACGTTTTTGGCGTGCTAGGTAATTTATGAAAATCATGAAAAATAGCCTAATAAATATTTAATATAAATAAATGTCTATTTTGGCAATAAGACCACATCACATGTTTAGTCGTTCAATATTTTTACTTTGCATACGAATAGAATATAATATATTATAATGTATAAAATAATTGTAAAACAAGAACAATAAAATATGATCAAAAACTTTTATATTAGTTTTTTTAAAAAATTATCGTCTGATAAACACAAAGGGCGATGCTTAGTTAAAAACGAAATTTACTCCACTAAAAAAAATGCGTTAGAAAGTGAGCGAAAATGGGATAGCCGTATTGTATTTAATACTTAATCTTTCTTCCAAATTCCTCGCCGAAAATAAAGACCAAATTTTATAAATCGATATTTTGTCCTTAGGAGGGAGGGGGGCTTCACATATGCTTATTTTTATTTATCCTGTTCTGTGGAAATCTTATCTAATCACTTTACTTTTCTAGCCAATAATCTATACCGAATGTATGTATTTTAATTTTTATATAATTATTCATGAAAATTTTGCGCATATGTAAATTATATAAAAAAAAGAAGTTAATAGGCACCTATCTTTCTTTTTTGTAAGTTTAGAAAATTTGCCTATTAAATTGTTTGTTTTTTCTATAAAATTTAATTTTTAGGTATTACAGCTGGGTAAAGCGTTCTTACCGGGGTCATTATGACTATGGGGTACTATAAATATATTAAGCGGGTTGTCGGGAGTCCAATCCTTCCTGGAATTGTATTTAATGCTGAAGCCTTGTTTCCATACCCCTCCATCCTGATTTTCGAACGTCAGCGAATCATACAAATCCAGCATCTTAATATAATTTTTTTTTCAAAATGAGCTTCTTGTAAATTATATAAAAATCCCTAGGACCAACAAGCCCCCAGCCCGGATTGGGTTCAAAAAGGGTACGAAGGGGCAGGGGCACATTTGAACCAGGACAATTTGGTATCCTCCAGGTTTCCGTATAAAGGTTACATACATCTATAGGTTAACAAATCAGAGGCAATAACACTTCGAATAAAATTAAATTAAGCTATAATTACATACGTCAATATCAATGGCTGGATTATGAGTTGATGCCCTGATAACTGAACATTGATCGGCATTTCTTGGCTTTAATGTGTCAGAATCATTACGCTCAGTTTTAGTCACGAATTTGGAAGCTATGGCAACGGTAGAAATTTCGTCGAGTTCTTCGGTGATTGGATTGTCTAAAATTAGTATTTAGTAGAAAAGTGAGAAGGGTAAGAAATGAGATAATAAATATATTAAATTCCGTCAAATTTTTAAAATCTTGTAATAATAATAATGGCTCAATTTAAAAAACCAAATTTATATATAGTACACATATGCATGTAATTTTTTTTTTTATCTCAATAGAATGGATGTTAAAAAAAATAAGTTGAATATAAAAATTAGAAGTGCGCTCATACCATTTTTGTTGGGCCGATACTAATACAGTTACAAATTTTTAGTGTTTAAGTGTCTCGATTTTTTATTTAATAATGAATTAATGTTCGATCTAGCCGATATTTTTAAAAAACGACAAACTCAATATCTTAGCCAAAGCTCGTAGATGATAGAAATATTTCCATATGTTAAAAAATATGGCGACTTGGGGTATTATTATTTTAACTAAAAAATCTTAATTTAGCCGTTTATAAAAATTCGGCTAAAAGAGATCGAGTCGTTTAACAAACTTATCAGGGGAAGAAAAAAAATTAACACCATCTTTCTTTCTTTCTGTATGGATTAAAAAATTATTTTTCATAGCTGCAGACCATAATGAGGAATATTAACTATTATTGTTTGAGCAGAGTTTGAAATGCCTTCAAAACAGATGTTTTTCAGGATGCCCAAACCAACAGAATTCTTGCTCAAACTAGACCTAAAATTTATGCACAAACAAATCTTTCACGATTGAAATCACTTTATTTTATGATCTATGCTCAAAATTTTGGTGGAAAAAAAAATCTATGTTTTTATGAATATCAGTCACACTGGTATTAGTTAAAATTAGGATTGACCAATAAAAACAACTTTAATTAAAATGGCGATTTAAATCACCCCCTGATTCTTTTTAATAAAATTCTATTTAATAAATTTGATTAAATTTACCTAAGGTATGAAGGAAAACAAAGATTTAGATTATTCCACAATTAAATAATTTTTATATGAACAATATTACTAAATTGTACACTAGTAATTATTACTTATTAAACAAAAAAAAAATAAATTACTTAATATATTTTGATTTTTATTTATTATTTCATCTGAAAACATAATTCAATATAAAGGGTCAGATTGTAGTTATTTTTTTTTTTTAAACAGTTGAGCAAATATTTTAAAATCTGAAATTTATCACCGAATATTTTGATATAAATCTTAGGACCAGGGATGAGAACGCGCACCCACGACATTTCGTTGAACCAAAACCGAACCCTTTTTTAAAATTTAGAGTTCAGGGTCCAAATTTTATAATTTATTTATTTTAAATTATATGTAAATAATATAATATAAAATAAAAAACATGCAATTTTACGATTTTCATTAATAAAAGATTTCCTATTAAAAAAAATACATTTTTTTGTTTCGTGGAATCATTTTTGTTATATTTTAAAGAGTCAGCCATTTTTCGTTAAAAATTTTTAAATTTTTACCCAGCAAAGCAGATTTTAAAAAGTTTTTTTTTTATTATTATAAAGATGATAATATATAATGATAATAATATCTAATTTAGGATATTGTTTGTGAATTATTAAATTGATAGTAAAAAAAAAAGATGTACAAAATCAAGCAAGTGGTAAAATATTTTTATAAAAATTGTAAGTTGCAAATAAAAATGGTGGCCCATTTATTTATAAAGTAAAATTTAAGAAATCAATTATAATATTATTTCCTGGAATATATGAGAGATCTAAATTGTAATTGGAATAAGGCAAAATCTTATGTTTAAATAAATTTTATTTAAATTTAAATAAATTGTTTTTTAAAAAAAAAAAATTAAATTTGTAGATGAAAATCAAGGTTTTATTTATTAGCTGAACATTTCAAATTTAATGATAAGGGAATTTCTGAATTTAGAATGTGATTTAATATTAGCAGGGGAGTCATAATAGTAATTTACAGAATCATATAAAGAGGAATCACTCAAAGTATTTTGATGAGTATTTAGGTAAAAAAAAAGAAAATCATAGAAAATTTGACTAAAACCTCTATTACTAACAAATCTGATATAAAAAATATAATATTAATAAAATTGAAAGATATATTATTATACAAAAACATCTATTCATATTTCGATGTCAGAAGAAGATCTAACAAATGCTTTGGTCTAACCCTAACCTAGAAGTATTCTAGTAATAAATATTCAGTGAGTTTGAAATAATATTATCGTATTAAGAAATTTGGCTCTAAAAGAAATAACTACAGAAGATAATACTAAAAAAAAATGCTTTTAGAGACCCTGAATAAATTTGGCATTCCATTAAACAACCTATATATTACAACAACCAGGGTGAAAATTTAATCAAGTCTATAAGATTATTAAATGAATCTGTGAAAGGGGAGAATTGGGATGAAGATGATATAATAAATAAAGAAATAGCAGATCAGGGCCAGGTGTAGAAAGATTTAACTCCCGTTTTTAGCACTAGATGTACAGCACACACATTACAGTTAGCCATTAATGATTTTTTTTTAAAGTTATGCAAAATTGATTATTGACCAAGCAAGACAATTGGTAAAATTTTTAAGAACTTCAACGATCATTAAAATCTTGAAATCACTGAAAATGATTATTTAAAAAAAAATTTTTTTAAGGGTATAAATTTAAATTTTATTTCTAAAACTTTGCAAAATATTTTGCATGATTTGCCTGTCCCATAATTTTTTTGGCATACTGTCCCTGATATGTCCAAGAGCATAATAGGAAGTCTAAAATTTGGCCCAAATTTTGGTTACATAAATAGTTTAATACAGAACAACTAAAATAATATTTTAAAGAATTAGTAATAAATATTAAGTAATAAAACATATTAAAATTACTTATGCTATTTGATTTGTTTTAAATTTGAATGTTATTATATAAAATAAAATGAATTAAAGTAAAAAATTGACTTTATAAAAGATCAGTCAATTATTATAAATTATTTTAATTAATATTAAAATATTATTTTTTTAGCATCTATAACAGTTTTCAACAATAGGATAGTGAATAATAATATTATTAAAGAAATTATGCTTACCAAAAAATGCCTTTATTTTGTTAGTAGATATCTCTAAATTTGAATAGTTATCATTCATTGATAATCCTGGATGAAGATTTTTTATGATTTGGGAATTTTTTTCTATTTCATTTTGAATAATTTCTAAGGAATCAATAATCTTAATACTGGGAGCTTTCTATAAATAAAAATTAATTAAATATTAATAATATAAAATATGGTACCGGTAAAGATTGAATGATAAATAAATTATTATTTTTATATAATAATATTAGACTAGTTAAAAATACAAATGGTATGACATACAACAGTATTTTAATTATTCTACGATTTAATCTGAGTCTCATTTTTTAAATATTGACATATGACTTCATGAATGGAAAGTGTGCTCTTTTTCAATCTTGACCAACCAGGAATTAGTCAATAGAAAAAAATATTAATTAAATTGAAGAAATAAAGTAATATAAATAAATCCATGCCAATCTTTGCTTATATAATACATGATGCTGATTCCATATAATACATAAAGCACATTTTTATTTTTTTCATATGATATCCTCATTAATTATATATCTCACTACCTGAGACCAGGGGCGTCACTAGCTTTTATAATCTCAGGGGCTCAACTAAAAAATTTTATATGGAGGCTACGCCCCCATATCCCGTATTTGACGGGCCTACGCCCGTTTTTGCCTGGCCTTCGGTCTGGTTTTATAATATTATATCGTCGGTCTAGACTTGGAGTGTTCCACTCGACATTTTCAAAATTTTTGAGTTAGAAGTGGATACTAACTTAATTACACCCAATATATATAAAAATAAAAACTAGATTAAAAAATATTAAATTTTTGCCAAAGTTATTGTCTAAATTAATCAATAACTTTTTCCTATATTTTATTTTAAACTTTAATAATGATTTTCTCATTTTAAACATTCAAAAATTTGAGTTAGTAGTGGATAATAACTTATTTATTCCCAATATATTTATAAATAAAATCTAGATTAAAAATTATTAATTTTGGCCAGAATTATTGTCAAAATTGATCAATAACATTTTAGTATTTTAAAAATTTGCACAAGTTGAGCACTTCAATTCTAGACGGAGGATATTATAATTTTTTAATAAAAATTTCAAACTCTAATCAATTATTCTGAATTTCATACTTTGTCATTTATTATGCATACAAATAATGAAAGAAACAATACAAGATATTTCTAAAAATAAAATTTTTTTATCACAAAATATTTATCCATTTATTACAATATTAAATATTTTCTATTAAGGATATAAAAAAAATTTACTTCTCAAGAATTACAAGTGATAAAAAAAAGGTTAATTAATTAATTCATACATTGCATCAATTAATAATGGTTTTCAAAAACCATATAAGGCAATATATTTCTTAGCATAAACTAATATAAAGTTGTGTTCATTTTTAGATAATGTTGTATAGAATGGACTAATAAGAAAATATTTGTAGACCTAAACAAATAAATATTTCTTGAAGAAACGAATATAAACGACTAACTCAATTTATAATACTATAAGGTGGTCAGAGCTTTTTCTTACATGTTATTATGGAAACCAGATAAAAAATCAAGAAAATTGTTCTGGAATATTAAATTTCCAAAAGATTATCTTCCATTTTTAATGATATATAAACGACCAGACAGACCATTATTGCTCATCAAAATTATGCAATTAAATGCTCTCAGCAATAGGAGTAATAATCTTAAATTATAATAGTCACACAAATAATAGATGTAGGTTAATTTACAGTCATAGCCATGACACTCACGGTGTAATTCATATCAGAACCTATTATGATAAATTATTAAAACAAAAAATCTTTAAAGGAAATAATTATACAAATATATTGAAGCCTTGAGTTATTTACACGGTAAGGATGCCTTATTAGAAATGAATAATATAGTAACTAGAAAATAAGGACCAGAATAAGATGAAAGCAAATAAGATTTTATATATTATTGTCGCACCATCTCTAGTTAGTATAAATAATATTAGTTTGTAATAATATCAAAATGTTAAGGTATTATTAAAAATTTAACTCAAAAAATGTTTTTCAAAGAAGAAAAAAATAGCTTTCCTAAAAGCACGTAAAAAAGGAGAAAGTAAAAAAGATATCTAATGGAATTACATTCATTGTGAGATAAATAATAAAATGTTTAATTATTTTTTTTTAAGTTAAAGAATTGAATGCAAATTACTTATATTTATTATAAAAAGCATTGATTAGTATGGTTTATTATAATAACTGTAATATATTCTATATCTTTCAAATATGTCTATAAAAGTGACACTAATATTTTGTAGCCAATTTATATAATAGAGGATTAAAGAAATTTCTTATACTTGTTTGAACCTTGGAAATATTTTTAGGAAAAGGCATGGTAATTAAATTTAATAATGGATTAGTGATTTTGAACTCAGCTAATCACAATATTAAATTTGTTAATTTAGTTAATTATTTATTTATTTAGGGTTATAAAATAATTTAAATAATAAAAATCAATTACGCTTTAACTGTTAATGCTAAATTGATATATAGAGATTATGATTGATATTCCATTTAACACAGAATTTGATTGTGCAAGCTTACATAGTAAAAATATAATTTATATGTATTAATCTATTCTAATAATTAAAATAGTACTCATTTAATGTAAATTTAGATAGTCTTATTAATTTTTAAATAATAATATTATCTATATATTACTTAATTGAATTATAATAAAAATCGTTCAGGGAGCAATCAAAAAAAGATTATTTTTAGATCAGGAGGATATTAGGGAGCTAAAAAAAATTTGTTTATTTTTCATTTCGATTTGCATGTGTGTGCGAATGTTTAATTTTTGGCCAGGCAATACCTGTCTATTCATTAAATGTTTTTTATATGTATATTATATAAAATTTCTAGGTATACTAAAAATTAGCTAAGATACATATTATAAATATACACATTTTCACCAATTTGTAGACTTGGTTGAATAGATAAGAAGTTAAATGGTGATGGCCTGTCTTAAAACACCATTTATCCCACATCTCCTTTAATTTTATGACCTTTTTTTTAAAATATAATACAGTTAGTTTATAGATTTTTTTTCCCCAGATTCTTACAATATTTTTTTTGATAAAACAACCATTTAAAAATAAAATTTTAATAATTTTTTTTTCCATAACATTATATACATTTATGAGATTAGTTTTGCTCAACTATCTTTACGAGAATGAAGAATAAATTTACAAATTATTTTATTGGGGTTTCATTAACCATGGGATATACTATATAATCTCTTAAAGAATGATTAAACTCCTGATAAAAAAAAATTAGAAATTTTGAAAAATATATATCAACCGGATATAACTTTCCCATTTATTAGGGACACTACAACAAAAAAAACTAAGTTTCCTATATGATCGGTTATCAAGGTGGCCATGGCTAGCATTTTCTCCCACCATTAATGGTGCATTCTGCAATAATTCCGTTTTATTTGGTCCAAAATTTGCTAGAAGAGTCCAGCAAAAATTACAAAGCTTAGAATTAACAGCATTTACTAAATGAAAAAAAAACGCTACTAAAATAAAATCCTCCGCCCCCCCTCCCTTCATAGGAAAATCCTGGATTCGGCACTGAAATAATTTATCTAAATTTGGGGAATATTTCTGTTATGAATAATTGGGATGATATTAAATTAATTTTTAGGAAATTGATGACTTAGTAAAAATAGAATATTATAGGAAATAATAGTGTGAAAACATGGATACTGATGATGTTGTGTCCTGGTATTGTTAAAAACCCATGATAGATTGATGGAATTACACCTTAAATATCTTATAATTCAAACAAAGGCTTAGATAGCCAAAAAAAATTTCCCCAATAAGGGCGCTTAAGAGTAACATTTAGAAGGCATTTATTCGTATTTTTCGCATTGCTAAATATCAGAGTTGTTAAAAGATAATTTTTAAATGGATCTAGATACAGACACATCGTCTAAAAAAATATCTAGATACTGATATTTTAATCAAAAATCTATCTAGATACATATACAGATACCATATTTTTATATCTAGATACAGGATCTAGATACTTGTATCTAGATCTTTTAACAACTCTGCTAAATATTATTCCAGAAAATTCTCAGAATATATAAAATTTAATTTCACGACATGATTTTGGCTTAATTCTATCTTAAAAAAATTAACTCAACCTTTATTATATTATGGCAAAAATTGCTCGACTTATGAAATGAGGTAGTTCCTTTTTTTAATCAAAGATAACTCGCGGACAGCATCGAATTAGGTAAAAGAACACTTTTAAGTATTCTGTCCTTTATCATGCTACATTAAGACTAAAATTTAATTTCCTGTCACCCGTGCCATAAAAATCTAGGAGAGAATAATTAACAACTTGTTATCTCGAATTATATTAGTATTAATAGATTTTATTATATTATATAATTATTTTTCTTTAAAATATGTATATTTTAGACCTACGTGTTAAGTATTACCGTAAAATTAGGAAATTAGGATTAATATCTTTATAAAAAAAGACACATATAAAATTGACAATGTTTTGAAAATATACATAAATAATAAATACCCCATATTTATATAATGCAGCGAAAAAAAATAAATATATATATAAATAGCATTGTATAATAAATATAATTACATATTTTTAATATATAAAAATTTGGGGTTTTTTATAAAGGGTTTAAATTATAAAAGTTTGTTTAATCAAGATATTTATACAATATTATGCCTAATACATTTGATAAATTGATTACATGGTTTGCCTATATTATGCTTTATGCAACAAAAAAATTATACTTGATAATCATTAATTTTTTATTTATGGCTAAATGAATAATTAATTGAGCAAATATTGAATTGAGATTATGATTTTACGAATAAAATAAAAAGGCCAAAAAAAAAATTTAATTTATTTACCAGGAAATAATATATTAGTTGGAGTGCAGAAACTAGGAAAATAGAGAATACTTGTGAGTGATGATGCCATTGATACAACTTGAAAAAAGTTTGCGTTCTGAGACGCAAAAATGTTTATGTCGATTACTTGAATAAAATAATATAGTAATTAAGAAATATATAATATTATCGAGAAAAGTATTTATTTATTAGGGAAAATTTTTTTTTTATTGTATTGATATCACACTCAAATTAAAATTAGGGTCGATACCAGGGGGCTAGTTAGCACGAAATTTTTGTCTAAATCATTATAGGTTCAGGTTTGAATTTACAAAATAGCCATAAGAAAGCCCAAAATATCTAATCTAACCTTGTATACATTGAACAAATTTTTTTAAACTTTAAGGTTCTAATCTAAAATACATTGTTATATTTAATAAAAAATTTATTTTTTTTCATCATTAAGAATATCAATTTTTTTATTATTAAAATTAAATTTTAATAAAAAGGAAATAAATTTTAAATATTATCATTTTTTTTACAATTTATATTATAAGTAAGTATATCTATTGTGCTGGAAGTAGAAAGGTGATTAGAACGAATGGGTTAAATTTAAGTGAACTATTGGGGAATAAAAAATTATTTAAAAAATATAGCGTTTTACGGGTCAGATAAGAGTTATTTAATGGGTGGGTGGATTGTATTAACAAACATCAACACCTGGCATAGAATCTTGCTCTATGTCGACATTTAAACGCTATTATTAAATTAATTATAAATGTAAACTAGGGGAGAGCGGGGCTAAGTCAGCCCAAGGGGCTTATCGGTTCAGCGGATTTTATTTAAAAAGCCAGACATGTTTAGAAATTCATATTTAATATGTGTTTTTGAGGCTAAAAATAAGTAAATACCCCCCTAAGTTATTTTAATTTTTTATATGAAAAATTGTGTTATTTTTGGCAAAAAAAAAAAATCAAAAATGTTTATTTTTTATATTAAAAATTATAGACATTTTTTGATAAATCAAAAATAATGTCAAATTATGTCATTTAATGGTATATTTATATCAATAAAACATTTGTCCACGAAAGTAATGGTCTTATGTGAGACTTGATAATTATAATTGAGTCTATAAGCCCCGGGTTTAGGGCTTGTTGGCGCAAATAACTACTTTTTACTCTTTTACTAGGAATCAATCTTGATTTATTTTTATACTTTTTTAAAAAAAAATATTAACTGTTACATGTATGTAAATCTTTCAATTTAAAGTCTTTTTATTTATTATTGTCTTAAGTTAAATGATTTATTGTTTAAGGCAATAATTATGTTATATTTGGATTTGTTTATTATATTATAAATAATATTTTTAATTTCATTTTATAATAATAATAGTATTTATTTTATGAATCATGGTTTAAAGACTTTCCGTTAATTGGATACGTTATAATGAAATTCATATATATTTATCATCAATCAATGCTACCTACTTCTAAGTCCTTATATTATCAAGCACTACTACCGACTAGTGTTAAACTTAAAAACCCGCTAACTCATTATTTTACCTAGAATAGTATAACGCCAACCTGAAGATTTTGCTTGTAGAAGGAACAAAGGTTTTTAGACATCTATTAGCGAAATCTCGGAGCTTAGGGCATAATTTTTCTGGCTAAAATATTGAGTTAGCCGTTTAACATAGAGAAACTTTTAATTTATTTGTAAATAATTATATGTAAAATTTTTGTACACATTAATTTTTGATTCCCATAATTACTAACCGACTACTAGCTATTTTTTTTTTTTTTTTTTACTAAAGATAATGTTTTAAACAAATATAGAAATTAAATACTGCAACACAAACTTACGATTCGATTTCATGAGAGCAGCTATCGGACCAGGATCTACGCTGGACTTTTGAGAAATAAAAATCAGAACCTTCTTCTTAGTATTCGTGCCCCCCTTTTTTAACATTTGATTCGCGAGTGCTAAAGCGCCCGCTACGTTGACACTGTGCACTGCGGAAAAAAACAAAAACGTTAAATTTTTCATTTTAAGATGTATATATATATTTACTCTTACTAAAAAAAAAATTTGTTTTATAACTATCATTTAAAATATTTAAGTTTTAACCTCTAGGGTTATAAATGGCTGTAGGTGAAAGAACCGAAATTATCTGAGCGTAGGTGATGGCCTGTCTCATTTTTAACGTGATCACGTAGGATTTACCGTAAGTCACGATCCCAATAGTGGAGCCATTTTTACCCAAAGGGTTATTAAAATCCCTGAAAAAGGTGGCGCTCTGTTTATTTTGTCGTTGTTGCAAACAAACAAACAAAACAAAAATATATTATCATATATTTTGATCTAAAATTCTTAACGGTGTATATCGGAGACCTGCAGAGATTGCTCGGCCATTGTCCGGATTTTTTTTTAAAAAAATTTACAAGCCCGACCCGGCCCGGCCCGGGTATATTTAAAAAATTGAAATGCGACCCGGACCGGGTTTAGTGCCCGGGCCTGCAGGTATCCGGCATATATATATCAATCTCTTTCTCATTCATTTAATTTGATAAAGTATACAATCTAAGGTTTTAATTAAGATGAATTTGTTGTAAAGGTCTTAATTAACTTAATTTATTTCAAAGATTTTATAGAAATAAAAAATAACTTGGCTTTCTTAACGTTAGTTAAAAGCCTGTTGCAAATAGTGTTGTTTAAATTTTATATATATATATATATATAATAAAACTTGTGAAATATTCATCTCAATTTTGATAGCTGACACTCAAACTTATAATTTTTTAAGTCGAAGGTTAAGTGATTTTGACAACACTAGTGACCGAACCTCCTATTTTTTTTCACTCTTCTTTTAAGCCCCAAATACGATGTCTCGTTTTCATTCGATTTTATTTTTCTTTCTCCCAATTTATTTGTTAAATTTTTTTTAAAAAATAAAATATAAAAAAATTTAAAATTAATTTAACCCCGAAACTTACACCACCATTTTTTATTTTATTTTAATTCAATCATACATTTTTAAAAACCTTTCCTTTCCTTTCCTTTCCTTTCCTTTCCTTTCCTTTCCTTTCCTTTCCTTTCCTTTCCTTTCCTTTCCTTTCCTTTCCTTTCCTTTCCTTCCTTTCCTTTCCTTTCCTTTCCTTTCCTTTCCTTTCCTTTCCTTTCCTTTCCTTTCTTTCCTTTCCTTTCCTTTCAGAAAGAAAGAAAGAAAGAAAGAAAGAAAGAAAGAAAGAAAGAAAGAAAGAAAGAAAGAAAGAAAGAAAGAAAGAAAGAAAGAAAGAAAGAAAGAAAGAAAGAAAGAAAGAAATTTTTCGATTTCCCCTATAACTTTCCAATCGAGGCTATTAACTTCCATATAAAGATGATCTTAATAATGCAGAAATATTACAACTTCAAAAGCGCAAGTTCTTTACAACATTTTATGGGTCCTGTCGTAACACAGAACTCTTATCTTTATTTTTTAAACCGGAAGGCTAATAAATTTTCTGAATGCAAATCATTTCAAATTTTTAGAAAACGTAACCATACGCTAATTCGTGTTGTTAAACAGCGAACTCAGCATTATAGCCAGAAAATTTTTTTTACCAGCATCGATAATTTCGGCAATAGATGTTCAATCCTATGTGCCATCTAGAACCAAAATATATAGGCTTGCATCATATTTTTCTGGATAAGAAATCGAGTTGGCCCCTTTTTAAGAAATCAGCTTTAAATTGTTAAACAAACACTAGCTCTGTAGAAGAAAATCTTAGTATTATAATAACATTCGATAATAAATTTAAGTTCGATAGTTGGATATATACATATAATATATGATAAGGCAATTTTAATATAAAATATATTGAATTTAAAGATAAACCACATCAGAAATTCTTTGCTCCTAAACATTTGATACATCAAATAAAATAGAGGGTATTTAGAAAGTTACCAACAATTTTTCGAAAAAAAAAACGTTTACTCATATACTACATTCGAATACCGATTTCAATGCCTATAACTTAGTCGAATAAAATATTCGGCTTTAGAAGCGTCAATCAAATGATTAAACACACTTCAAAATCTAATGCCTGTCAAAAATATTTATGGAATATGTAACATAAAATTAAAATTTATCTTTTCAAAAATATATAATAATAAATTGATTTTTTTTTTTGGATTTTATGCCTACTTGTTTAAATGAATCTGGCAACTGTTAGAGTTCTTGTAATTAAATACGCCAATTACTTCTCACCTATTCTCGGGCGACGATATATAAATTTAATTTTTCAAAAAATTTTTTAATTATTTACCAATATCATGGACAGAGCGCAATCGTATTCGAGTGAAGAAGTGTAAGTATCTTCTATTAGAAGCACCAAGTCGGTTGAATTCGGTAGAGGTCCAAACATACCAAAAAAGACGCCGAAGTCAAATGCGGGAACTATACGTTTATAAAATAAAGTAATATGGTGGGAAAGATTTTTCGATCAGTTAAAACCAATGTTTTTTTGGGGGGATATTTTTACAATTTTGTCTATAGTTATTTGTTAACGGTTCGGTTTGAGCCGATTTTTCAAAACCGGCCAACTCAATATTTTTATCCTGGAAATAATATTACGCAAAATGTCTAGACATCAATTAAGAGAAATACTCAAGGTTTAGACAATATTCTTCTAATTAAAATATCGAATTAGCCGTTTTTAAAAATCGGTTTGAAACGGGCCGTTTAAGCAACACTATTCGTTATTCGTAATCATTAATATTATGAAACCTTTTCCAATTTTCTATTTTATTTATGGATGTTAAGGCTTTTCAATGTGTATTTTTTTTTCTCCAGAAAATGTGTTATTTTTGTTTGTTTTCAAACTTTAATACATTCGAGACACGTTTTATCTGAAATGTATGTATTCCATCATGTTTTGGAATATCTAACCCTATACTATAAAATGTCAAACAAAGTCGCTATGTAAATGACTAAAAGATTTGACGGGGAAAAATTATCTACGCAATTTATTATTTATATTGAAAATATAAATAATAAATTAAACATTATATTTTTTAAATTTCGCACTTTGAAGACGGTTAAATAATTTTAACTGAAGGGATGGTTTAAGATTATTTTGTAGACGAAGGAAAAGAGTGTCCGAATTATATTTATTAATTTAAATACAAAGAAGAAGAAAGAATGAATTTGTCAAAGTTCCAGGACAATACCAAAAATGGCTAAAAACCCAGCAATATAGGAAGCATAAGTAGTAAATTTTCCAATCGTTAACGACATGTATAGCATAACAGAAGCTAGAGTGAAATGGTTTAGGAGATTTCAATTTTTCACGATAACTAATAAACTATATTGAGGTTCACTGTTGATAATCTTATTGTTAGAATTTATAAATTTTTGATGAATTTATTATTACGATAATTGAAGAAGGTTAAAAAGAAGTAAATTTCTTTAAAAAAATTTTCTATATCTTTGTAAATGTTTAATTATGGGATTAAATCGTATTTTATACCTTATAAGGTGGGCTTATTAATAATATGTGAATTCAAAATTTTAATTTAGCTTACAGCCTGCTTGAATCGATGGCAAACATCCTATCATAGCTGAGATAAGTACCAGAACACGTATGGAAATCATTCTCATAGTTTTAATGTTTAGGCTTTATTCTGAAATAAAAATAATAATATTGAAGCTTTAAATGATTTTGAAGGAATTAGAAAAAGGATATAAATTCTATTTAACGAATTCTCATATTTTTGATAACTTATGCCTTTATTTTATAAAAAAAAAAAAATTGGGGTTTATATTAAAGATCTGCAAACCGGCCCGTACTCAGCCCGGGCCTATATTTAAAAAATTTCGGGTTCGGTTAGAACCGGCCAAATACTTTTAAAAAATTTCGAACCGGGCCGGGTTTGAAAAATTAGGCCCGATGCAGATCACTAAATGCCATACTCTGAATTATAGGCGTAGCAAGGATTTTGCTAAGTGGAAGGGGGGGGGGGGTGCTGGAAGCATTATTAGATTGGTCATTTCTCACATATGATTTTATTGGAAACTATTTAAGTTCACATATTGCACGCCTTTGGTTATATTTGTTTATAAAATAAAAAAAAATATCTTGTTTCCATAAATGTTAAATCCCTTACTTCTAATTAAATGTTAAATGTAAAAAAAAAAATATAATTCCATGATTAAAAATATATATTATTTATTAGAATAGAACAATGTAAAAAAAAATCTTAAATATCTTAAATTGCAATGATAAAATATTAGGATTACCTTTCCTTAAAACGTTCAAATTTAAGCTAGAAAATAAATTTTTTAATTATTATTTAAAAAAATTTATGCTTATTTTTTGAAAATAAAGTGATAAAATTATTTATCACCTTAAAAATAAAAATTATACAAAATTTGGAATAAAAAACATAGTTTTTGTTCCAAAAAAACAGATAGCTATAGTAATATACGTATCACGTTTTTTTTTAACCTGTTACGAGAAATTTTATTATTTTCTAAATAATTTTATTAATTTATTCATAAATTCTTTTAAAATTTCGTTGAATTAACGGGAAGTTTTATTTAGCTACTATAACATCAATTTATCAATTTTTCTAAATAAAATTTAATGATCCAAAATTTTCATTTTTTTTTATCATAATTAATAAATATTAAATAATCTACAAATTAGAAATACGAATACAGATAATTAATCATTGGTTGTAAGGAAATCTAAATTATCGTGGTAAGCGGTTCGGTTGAGGTTTGGTTAAGGGTTTAGCGGCGATTTTTTATAGGTTACGATTCGGGTAAATTAGATACTATAAGACCGTGTTGTGGTTCAGCACATTTTCGATGCTTATTTCTGCTTAGTTCTATATGCTAAAATAGCTTTTGTGTTTTGGGTATAGCAATTGTTATTTCTTCTGTATTTTCTTTCTCCAATATAAAATGTTTGCACTATCCAAAAAAAAAATCTCCTTAGCCCACCATTCTTTTAACTTTATCATATATGCATCCATCAAGAAATTCATTATTCTATATCATTTCTATTAACCCTGAGTTCACTTATATTATTATCTTGAAATAGTGCCAGAGCATGGCAAATAATTTAATTATGCAACTTGATTCCTTATGAATTCGGTTATACTATATGCCGTATCTTGACGTGTGACCTTTCTTCCTATCTTTTAATTGAGCGACGAAATAACTTTATAATCGCGTGATTGACTCGAGCCTACTAGCGGCCCGATAGCTATTCACTATAGCATCTTCCGACCCCTCTGTCTGTTATGGCCAGCGGCCCGAATTTAAGAAGGAAAAAATGAAGGTTTAATAAGGAAGAAAAATCTAAAAACTTAAAATATAATCATTTCTTTTATTCCCTATATACGATTATTTCTAAAATTCATCAATCAGCAAATTCTTCTTTCCACCGCCAGTCGAAATGACAGGTCAGCCCTACAAGTCTTTAATATACAGCATGGAATCATAGTTTGAAAACGGCTTACTCGATATTTTACCCAGAATAATATGGCGCAAGTCCTGAATATTTTGTTTGTAGAAGGAACGAAGGTTCTGAAGCTTAGGCAATATTTCTGGCTAAAAATATTGAGATCAGTTTAACAACACTCATAACAATAAGAATAGTGCATCATTTTTAAGAAGAAAAATGAGGTGCACCTATCACTTTTATAACGAATTTCAACCAGACAAGGTCTCCCACATGTCAAACTAAATAGCATTAAAAATTTCCAATTTTCTGCCGACCTTAGGGCTCATCATATACGTTCTAGATATATTTTTTTAAAAAAAACTAAATTATAGTTCTGGTGGGGGGGGCAATTATTATTCGAGATAATTGGGGAGTTTAAAATACAAAACTTCTGCGCCGACTCTTTGTCTCCAACCCATAAATAACCGAGGTATAAATAAGGAGGAAGGTACATATGGTGGTAATATCATTCATCACGAGTAGTAATTTGAGGAACACAATGCTATGCTGACTCCTTTTTAAAATGATTAGTTATTAATTATTTAAAAAATGCCAAAATCAAATCTGTATATTAAATTTTATATTTTATAAACTTAATAAGCACGTGAGGGTTAAAAAAAAAAACTAAGTGGAAATTTTAAAATTAATTTTTCCAGTTTTTAAAGTAATTATTTCCTGCATCGTTTACTATTATGTAAGCTCCTTTAAGTGATTATCTCCAATTGCGTAATTTCCTCATAAAAATATGTTTGTTGAATTCATTTTTAAATAGACGTAATAATAGATGACGTTATTTTATATATAAACATTACTTATACAATAAAAGGATATTTTTTTTTTTTTACAATGGTTCTATTTTTAAATTAAAACAAAATTGGCAAATCTACTTTAAAACAAAGTTTTTAACTGCTTAGTATTTTTATTTTTTTTTTACTAATTAAATCAATTTTTTGAAATATCAAATCTTTTTTTGGCTCGGAAATTACAAATACTTTGAAATCAAGAAAATGAATAATTTTATTTATGATTTTCTAAGAATTCGGTATCATTTTATCACCCGTGGGAGGAGAACATGCAGGGGGTCGAGCCCCCTAAAAAATACGAAGTGACCCCTGAAAATTTTGAATCTTTTTTATATACCCACTTTCTTTCTTTCTTTCTTTCTTTCTTTCTTTCTTTCTTTCTTTCTTTCTTTCTTTCTTTCTTTCTTTCTTTCTTTCTTTCTTTCTTTCTTTCTTTCTTTCTTTCTTTCTTTCTTTCTTTCTTTCTTTCTTTCTTACTATAAAGAGCTAGTAATTCCCTTAGATGTAAGTATGAGGGGGAGAACTTGTAGCATGCAGTACATACACCGCTAGAAATTTTTTAAAAAAAGGTTAGGCGTTCCAACAAAATAAAAAAAATTAATCTTTATAATGGTATCTTTGCATATTATTAATATTTTAATAATCATGAAATAAAACATAAAATATTTTATGAACAAAATAGTAGTATATTAATGTAATTGTATACATTTCTTAATTCAAAATCTAAACCTTTCTCTATTATTTTGATTGTTTCTTAAAAGAACAATATCCGATAGGAATAGAGAATGCCGTTGTATCCGTTTTGGCTAGCCGTTTACTATCTGTGGCTTTCGACTTCCCCGCAAGGACTGCGTATTTCAAGTGAAATGTTGCATTTTAACAATTGTCAAGAGTGAACACATCAACTACGATGTTTTGCGAAAAATATTTAGGAAGCAAGAAACGCACACAAAGCTGCTGAAGAGGCAATGAAACCAAACAGGGAAAAAAAAATCTGCCCAAGAATTGCATTGGAATTAGCTAATCACATTGACAAACAGGACCAAGATGATATCTAATATTTGTAGATTTGGATTTGTTAATTGATTATTTTTTTTTACACGGACTTGAAGGCCGGAGACACCCCGTGAGCTATTTTGGTTAACCTAACTTCCCATAGCTAGCTTTTAATTGTTATTTAAAGTATCGTTGTCACACAGTTAAACAAAAGGTAAAAGTATATAATAAATCGATAATAAATAGTATAATGTAAATCGCGTGGCAAGATATAAAATGGTAATATGAATGACGAGGGCCCGAAAAAATTTGAGGGGACCAAGATGATAACATTCGCAATCATTTATTTAAAGAATTTTAGGGTAAAATTGACTCGAATGAACGTCGTTATAATATATCAATAATGAAAGATTATACTTTTAAATTTCTACATTTTTTGTTAATACTGTGCATGATATATATATACATGTCGTATGGGGATTCAGAATCTCTTGATTTTAAAGCTACCGAGGGCGATTTAAAAAATTTTAAAATCCCATTTAACCGGAAATGGATTCGAGCATGTGTAGAGTATTTACCCTATGAATTTCAGCCAATTTTGCCATGAACTTTAGAACTACTTCCAATTTATATTAATTTTTATATGGATTTTTTTTATATAAATTAAAAAAAAAATACTAAAATGTCTATGGCTGAAATTGGCTGAAATTTATAGGGTAAATACTCTACACATGCTCGAATCCATTTCCGGTTATATCGGATTTTAAAATTTTTTAAATCACTCTTGGTAAAGGATTTAAAATCAGGAGATTCCGAATCCCCACAAATTCCGAATTTCTATACGACACACACACACACATATATATATATATACATATGCGGGACTTTCTTACTTGGGGTTCATTCTTGACGTCTGATCCCAAAATTAATTTTTAGGGTCCGATTAAAACAACTAAATTATAATGCAAATTACATATTTAATAAATTAATGCGTAGATATAAAAGGCCAACTGTATTAAATAGACAATGGTAAGTACAATATTGATAACAATATAAATTAGCCGACAGGCCTATTGAGGTGCGGGTGGTGTGTAGAGTGAGTGGGGGACATTTCGTATGTGGGGACGGGCCTGTAGGGTTAAGTAGTATGCTAAAGGTTTAATCTTTATTTGTGTTCAAGATTTCCAATGACTGTGGGATCGAAGTTTGCTATCATCTGGTCAATTGCTCTCGTGGGTCGCCTAAATCGAGTGGGGTTGGTTGGTCAGTCATGTTGTTCTCAACTGACGGTTACGATGGATGCAATTTTTCCGAAGGGTATGAACTGTTAAAGACATGTTTTATTTTATCGAAGATAAGGGAGAATTCTGCCATAGGTCCATGTAGAGATTTAATACATCGTTGTAGATGATGTCATTAAGCTGGAAGGCGTAGGCCTTCATTAGAGCGGTTATGGTGACGACCTTTTTGAAGTAGGCTTGGAGGTGGTCAATCGTGTTAATCTCGAACAGGTAAATCATCGTGCTGTAAGGAGCAAAAACTCTGGATAATCCGGTATGAAATACATAATGGTTAAGAATCCTCAGTACCTTTAGGGCGATGCTCCTTTGGATTTGCATGCTTTAAGGCATGTTTTTGTACAGAATTAAAGAACCTTAGCCTTGGTTTGTTTTCTTTGTCAATTGCCTCTGATTTAGCTAGAAAATTGATGTCGATTCTTTGGTAAATGCCAACCTTGCTGATCCCTTATATAAAATAGTGAATAAAGATAAATGGGCGATGCCGGACATGAAAAATGTTTTGACCAATTGAAATTGCTCATCAGACAATTGCCGACAAGCTTCTTCGACCTTCGACTCCTAACTACCGATTGGCATTGCGACAGATGCATCCAAGCAAGGATTAGGAGTGGTACTGTTATACATAGAAGGAGACGGTAAGGAAAGACCCATAGCTTTTGCCTCGAGGTTATTAATAAAGACTGAGGTCAATTACGCTAATATAGAGCGATAAGCATTGGCAATAATCTTAGCCATCAGGAGATTCCAAGAAAACATCATCGGGACTAAATTTAATATTCTAACGGCCCACAAACCGCCGATTTATATCTAAGCTAAAGTGGATGAATGACATTAGAAAAGACGAAGTTATCAACAATAAAATTTATAGATTTAGAACGGATTGAACATAGCTAAAAATTCCCCTGATAACGAATCTGAGCTACTCATACCGTCTAAAATGAGAAAATTAATGTTGCAGGAATTACATAGAGGTCATTTGGGAGCACAAAAAACAAAACTGCCTACCAAAGATTACATGGGGTGGCTCGGTATCAATACAAACATAGATAAGGGGATAAAAAATTGCGAACCATGCAAGGTTTGGACTGGCAATCCAAAAACATGGGTTACTATTAAGAAGCTCTTGCAGGGCCATTTCTTCATACTCATTTGTGATAGTGGATGATTACAGCAAGTACCATAATAAAGTCGATAGTCGATAAACTTATCACCGGTGAAAAGACTGTCATCGGATTAATTTGGGACCGAAGATTGTGATCGATAATGGCACTAACTTCACCATTAAGTAATCCGGTAAGTTTTGCAATGATCTTTAGATTAAGCACACTATAACATCAGTATACCACCAGCAGTCGAATGGACAGGCAGAGAGAATGATAAGAATGTTTAAGACACACATGAGAAGAAGCCTGAGGAACAATAAAATCGATGTGAACATTTCCCTGGAAAGGTTTTTGTTCAATTATAGAAACAAGCCCAACGCTACAACGGGTATTCTGCCAAGCAAACTCTCCCTTACGCGACGAGAATCAAATGGAACCTGTTGAAGCCACAAGATGCGTTCGTTGACAAGAGAGGAAAAAAGTATTGCTCAGTAGTACCATAATGGTGATAAAGTCAGGTTCAGAACATTCAAATAAAATAGATGGGCCAGAGGTATCGTAACAGAGAAAGTTGAGAGTCTCTAATAGCTGCATCGTAAGAAAAATCTGGACCATATTAAGTGTAGATCTTCAGACAAAAATATAATATTCAAACCAACTCAATCATACGAGGGTTAGTAAATCTACAGGTGCAAAATACTAACGAGTTAACGCAGAAACCTACACCTAGCAGGGTCAAGAGATTGCCCAAACATATTCGTGACTGCGTTATGCACATATGCGATGCTGAGTATTGGCATCACCTCGAGATGTATCTGAGAAAAGACACCTTTAACAGTCGATTCTTAACACGTCTAAGGAGAACCTAGGGAGGATTTTCTTATAGGGTGAAATGTTAAGAGAGTCGATTTATTTTATTTTGCCTTTGAGATATAGTTCGCGAATGTTTAAAAATTTGTTATTTTTTTGAACTAAAACTTCCTAGCGTAGCTCTGTTGAAACTTCAACGCCAGAGGGCAAAAGCGCTATATATCACGTATCAAAGTTAAATGGGGGTTTGTTTTTTTTGATTAACTTGAAAATGAAACTCAAAACAGTACATATACTGTAAGATATACGATTATTTGATGTTGAAATAGGTAGCCTTATTTATCTGTAGAAGATTTCAATTTATACTACTATTCAAAATAAAAGATTCTACACACACTTAATTAAAGTTTTAAAAACAAAATCATAATCATAATCTGTTTTTCGTTACTAAACACACTCTTCCCAAATAACGGAAATGCCTGTTTGCATCAGAAGTACCTACAACTATTAATGGAAACTCCTACCACATTATTTATAAGTGTAATCCCACATGGAGCTTAGTTGAAACTTGACAGACTGGCTGGGATTGAGGAATCGTTTTGTAGAGATACATATTTAAAAAAATTAAATTCAACTTTGTCATCATGTATTTCAAAATTTGCTAATAAAAGCAGCATACTCGGAAATTGGTATTAATGATTTTTAGGCAACCCATTCTTCCATTTCCCCCAAATCTATAATTGAAGACCCATATTTTTCTGTCTTTCATAATAGTTTTAGAGACCCATTTTAAATAAAGTTTATATTTCTAATTTTTTACATCGCTTAGGAATTTTGAGAATTTGAAATGTGTAATAAATGTTACGTTATCATATAAAGAATATAAATTTTTAAACTAAATTGCATCTAATATAACTAGTGTAAGAAATTAAACTCCCCAAGTAAAAAAAAAAAAACTTGAAAATTATTAATTATCATTTACCAGTAATACGTTAAGTTTTTTTAAATTGTCGACAATCTTGTATTCCATAATTTTAAACTTAAAGAAAGCAACAAAATTTATTAAAACTAATAAATATTCGAATCCAATAGTGATCATAAGTTTATATTTATGAATTTATTTCTACAGTAATAAATATTCGTTGAAATTAAGCGATTACAAAGGGAAATCATAGAATTTATAATTAAAAAAAATAAATAATAGATGGTTGTAAATATGCTTGGCTTTTTTTTTAACGTTTATTGAAGAAAAAAATAATATTGTTATAATAGTCCTATTTCTAATGTTTGCTCACTAAATAATCAGTTCTCTAAGAAATTTTGTAAAAAAAATATAATTTGTATAAAATAGACTTAACGGCAATATCCTATGATCCTTTAAAAAAAATCACCTTAAATTGATTTAGACAAAATTATATTTGGTTGTTTAAAATAAACATATTTCAAAGATTAATACAATTATAATGTTATATATTAAAAAATACATAATATCACTAAATATAAATTACGTTAAACGGCTCGTTTTGAAGCGATTTTTAGGAACGGCTAACTCAAAATTTTAGCCAGAAAAATATTGCCTATGCTGCTTCTAGATTCCGTTGATAGATGTCCAAACCTTCGTTCCTTCTACAAACAAAATCTCCAGGCATTGCGTAATATTATCCTGAATGGTTAAGTCGTCTTTAAAAATCGGCTCAAAACCAGCTGTTTAGCAACACTAATATAAATACTTGATATGATGATGGCGAATTATATTAGAAATTCAGTAAAAATATTAATGGAAAATTGATTCTCGCAAAAAAAAATACAATTTAAAAAAAAATTTTAACCGGCGAACCTAAAATCAGTTTTTACGGCACCGGCCCTTATCATCTTCCCGCATAAATTGATCATGCCATTAACCGCTCCGGACTTTTTAGCCGAAATCAACATTTCCAATAATGTTCTCAGATCTTCCCTAGAATATAAACAGTCAGCATTATTTCTCCCCACTATAAAGCCACGCTTGTTAAGCTCTACTAGTGAATGCCGTTGTTCTGAGTGTTTACTAGGATCATCTTCTAGGTAAAGTTCTTCTTTTAAATGATTGGGCATCAGATTCTCGACTATATCTGAAGTATCATACTTACCATTTAGCTTGTGTCGCTTTAGCAATGTATCTTCTGGGATTTCGTAATCATCATTGTCATTATTACCATATTGGAAATAAATATTTTTATCTTCGTTATAATCAAAGCGAGGTTTGTAGTAAGTCACGTGTTCCCGATTTCTCAACGAATTGCGCCTGTTTCTTTTAGAAGTGCTTCTTCTTGTGTCGGAATTGGTATTGAAAAACATATTTTGATTCGAGTTCTTTAAACGATTTGTTATGTATTCCTTGTGTTTATCCAATTTATTGCTAGTTTTGCTTGAATCACTCTCTGATATTCCCTCTTTGTTATGAGCATAGAAAAAAAAACAATGGCATTAATAAATATAGCTACTATGTATATAATTTAATTTAATTTAATTTCAGGAATCATTTATAAATGGAACTGCTATAACAACCTCATGATATCAATTTAAAAAAAATCTTATGATGAACCATAATTTACCTCCCAACGGATTTCTAATTAAAACTCTTTCATGCCTCATGATTTAGGCTAAAAATAACTAATAAATATTTGTCGGTGAAAATCAACTAGTGGTTATATTTTAAAAATTAGCCCTCAGTGTATATAAATTCCTAAAATGTTATCTGTAAACGAAATGGTTTAAATAATTAAATCAATTTATTTTTATCTTTAATCTGGACGCTTACCTAATTATACTCCCTTTCAAAACTATTGGAAATAAATTGCTACTACACCACACTCTCACGCGGATGCTGTGGTCGTTATGTTGCTGAATATTTAATCCCCACATCTATTATTTTTAGTACTTAATATTATGTGGAGAAATTTTACCGTTTATTAATCGCTAAAAGAGTTAAGTCCTTCTTATCAGAAGGATTTACATTGTTTATTGAACCCCAGGTCTGGATCCCGACAGAGCTTATGAAATAGGTTGTTCGACACAAATTTTGATATCAAAGACAAAGTTCTATAGAAAGTCATTGGTTAGGGCCTCCCTATCAATAACTTTGGAAAGTAAGGGATATAATATCCTTCTAAATTAGATATTGGCCAACTCATCCTTCTTTAGTGCTTAAATTTCATTAGGACAACTTACCGGGTTGTCTCAAGTAGTCATTAATCTATATTGATTCTGAGAATATGACCTAATATAAAGCTACTTAAAAAAATTGATGACTTATGACAAAATATTTCATGATTATATATATCATAATGGACGGAGATAAAGTATATGTATAGGACTTTCTGGCTGAAATCTTATTTTTAAAAAAATTAAAAGATGTGTCGAGCGTGAAGAATGTAAATTTTTTTTCCCTTCCATGAGTGGGAATGCCAGACGTAAAAAAAACTAACACACCTCGTGGAATTATATTTCTTTCTACAGAAACAATTCGTTTATATTACACATCTATCTATTTATAAACCACTTGATGGGAGGTGGGGGGGGGGGGGGTTATATGATACTCTCACCTTAAGTTGAATACGCTTACATAAAATAAAAGACTTAATTAGTTCATTATACCTGATAGCGTGTCACGTGGATTGTAGCGAAGCGATGGCAAGTGACTGGCAGCGGTCAGGGGTGATGATAAGAATCTATGACATATAATCAAAATTAGAATCAACTTAATTTCGTTCGCAAAATTTTTAGGCATGGTTATCTTGTTATTCTATAATTTCGCCATGCACTTACAATTCATATTTGATTTTAAAAATTAAAATTATGAATTTTTCAAAAAAAAATATAAAAAAATACAAAAAATTATATATATATATTATTTAATTGTTAAAGAAGAAATTATTTATTAATTGATTAATTCCTTACAATTATCTACTATAAAATACACATTTATTTTTTATAAATTATTAATTTTTTTTTAGAAATTCCCATAAGGGGAAAAGACATAGGTAGTAGATAAAATAGTGAGATCTAATTCTGATATTATTTTGAAAATCAAAGTATAAAATAATTTAATAAGATATTATTACATTATTAGTAAAATAATAAATAAAATTAATCTTTTTTTTAAAACATTTGAAAAAAATTTATATACCAAAATATAAGTGTACATAAATGAAATTGATTTAAGTGATTTTTTGATTTTAAAAAAAAATTGAACAAATTTCACAGACTAAATTAGTAGTAAATCATGTTTATGTATTTATTATATAAAGAAAGAAAGAAAGAAAGAAAGAAAGAAAGAAAGAAAGAAAGAAAGAAAGAAAGAAAGAAAGAAAGAAAGAAAGAAAGAAAGAAAGAAAGAAAGAAAGAAAGAAAGAAAGGAAAGAAAGAAAGAAATTAAACAAGAAGAAATGATTTAATAAAAAAAATTTGTCGGTCTTTCAAAGTAAAACGTCATTAAATATTAATGTAAATAAATTTTGAAGTTTTTTTGTAATTTGAAATAATTTGTCAGAATGTGTTCATGTAAAAAAAAATTTCAACATAGGTTTTGAAGCATGAAATATATTTGTCAAATATTTATGAAAAATAAGGAAAGTGAGACATTTTTTATGAATATTTATTTTTGAGATTGTAATGATCAAATATTTATTGGAATTTAATGAGTATATCATTATCTTTTTTCCTCAGGTGTAAGTTAAGATGTGAATTAATCCTTTACTACATAAGGCCTTATTTTTAAAGTAAGAAGAGACGCATTTGGAGAAAAAAAAAATATTTCCCTTTTCATCGGTACTTTTTCTTTGATAAAAATCTTATAAAATTGGACAACACTACATTTTAAAATTTAATATAATAATTTAATTGAGTTTAAAAAATTATGATGTCAAAATCTTTAAAAAACTTATTTTTAAAAATAATCAATTATTTTTTTTTTCTTCTTCATTTAAGGTTTAACAAAACCCGAACTAGATTTTGCTGTATCTGACTAAAATAGAAAAAATATGTTTAAAATCTTGCTTTGAACTGAGAACCGTAGAAGCAATGTTTATTCTAAGAAGGATTGGAGAAAGGTAAAAGAAGCCCATATTATGACTTGAAAAAGAATGATAAGCTAAGGATGGAAATTCCCATGAGGTTGAGAAACAGGGAGTTCAGGATTTTTATCTGCATGTGTCGAGGTTAGGAAGGGTTCCATATATACTATTATCATATTTAATTTGGAAGTGATTGGATCTACCAAGGTATAATCCATGGTAGAAATTAAAATGGAATATTTTGACTGTTTATTATGCTGAAAATGGGAAAATCGAGCAAGAGACCATTGCTCTATGCTGTCAGCTGAGGAGATGAAGGATGAGACAAATGATAATTTTAGGATTCGCGTTGATAGCTAAGGAATGAAAAGAAAAAAATAAGGTACACTGAAATGCTAAGATCTCTGACAATCAAACTATAAGCCTCGTCATTCTAGCTAGGGAGGTAAATGAAAGGGGAAGTGGAATCGTTAGGTTTTGCGATGCTGGTCGAATAGAGCAAGGGTTTGAGTAAAGATGCTAATAATAACTACAAGATTAAAATTTTAGCAAAATCAGGAGATCGAGATCGTGACTCCAAGGCGAAAATAGGATAGGAATTTGGATAAGACGTTAGATCAACCGGAAATGAAGGAGGAAGAGAAACCTATCCCAAGAGTTTATAAAGAGTTTGATACAGACGCAAAAAGGTTTCTGGTAAACGGAAATGACAGCGACAAAGGAGCAGGAAAGTGTACAATAATCTTTTGCGAAACGAAGCGAGAAATACCTGTGGATTGTGCCAAAGTTCGGTGCCCACAATAACGATTGTAGTATACTACAGTTAATAAGGAAGAGAGGGTGGTAAGCTCAAGAGTGTGAAGTGTTGGAATACATAAAAGTCATATACAGGAAAAGAATGTATTAGACATTAGACGCTTAGTAAGAAAGGGTATAAATTTCCTATTATTAAATGTTCATATTGTTTCCTTTAACATCTAATTTCTCATATTTTTTACTAAAGAATTTGATAAGACAATAATGGCGGGAGGGGGGCTTTTGCATTAACATTAACGGTAACTATATCTTTTCCTAAGTTATCACCTTTCATAACATTAAGTGTTCCTACCTTAGTTTTCATAGACTTGGAGAAACTCATCTCCGCCAAGATACATGACCCAAAGAATAGATTATATTTTATGCAGAGATGATTTAGAAAATGTTCGCTTGTAAATAAATTGTCTACGTATTTTTTTTTTAGAATGCAAATTTTTAGGTTTAATTATTTGTTCAAATAAATTTGTTAAAAAAATGTATAATAAAAGTTTGTAAATATATAATTAAAGCCACTATTTTAATTAGGAAATTAAAATTTAGAAAAAAAAAATAACAGAATTATATAAATCGCTGCATAAATATTTACTTCTACGGATAATCTTCCCATTAAAAGATTCATTTTAAAAGGCCCGAATGTTGCTTGGAAATTTTTTGTCAAGCGTAAACTCTAGATTCACCTTATCTATTGAATAATCTAATTTTGATTATTGTCTGTCACTATCTTTCTTTTGGTAGAATGTGTTTATTTTCTATAGCATATTCCTATGTCTTATAGTGCGCATTTCAAGCGCAAATAATGCATTTCACATGACCTCGTTCAAATCGGTAAAATTAGAGTTTGGCGTTAGCAGCCATTTAAAAACGGGAATAGGTTTGCTTTTTCAATTACTTTTTATTATTATTCGCTGTGTAATATTCAGAGTTGTTAAAGGATCTAGATACAAGTATCTAGACCCTGTATCTAAATATAAAAATGTGGTATCTGTATCTGTATCTAGATAGATTTTTGATTAAATAATCTGTATCTAGATATCATTTTAGACGTTGTATCTGTATCTAGATCCATTTAAAAGTATCTTTTAACAACTCTGGTAATATTATATAAAATGTGATATAAACAAACAACTTACTTATATCCTAAAAAAGGAATATTTAGAAATTAAAGAAATTAAAAAACGCAGACGATAATATAATTTTCAAAAGACAAATCCTTTTTTTTAAAGAACTTATTTAAAATGTTGCGTTTGCAAACGCAGCGTTTGAAAAGCTTCAATTTGTGCGCCTGCGCACTATTAGTCTTGAAAATGTTTTTTTTTTCACTTGCTAATTTTTCAAGTCCGCAACTTTTATCTCGAGGGTCTTGTTCAAAACACTGTCCCTGTTCCTACTCACATGTACAGATGGTATCATTTTTCTTCTGATTGGCAGGCGACGGCTTAAGTATAACATATTTTTTTTCAACCTCCCAAAGAGTGTCGTTAAACGGTCCGGTTATTTTAAAAAACGGCTGACCAACTATTTTAGACATAAATTCAAGCCTCGAGATTTCGTTAATAGATGTTCAAACCTTTTCTGCTGCCATCTTTTAGCAAAATCTTCAGGTATTTCTTGGCTAAAATGTTGGATTAGCCGTTTTTTTTAAAAAAGAAATAGAGTCGTTTTAAACAACATTACCTACCCTCCAACAACCAATCATTATTTTATTTATTTTTTTGTTTTATTTATACATTTGATTTTCAAAATAAGATTGTACTTATTTACCTTTAAATCCAAGTTTAATATTTTAAATAAATATTTTATTAACATTATAATCAATTTTCTATTAGTCTGTTTTTTTAAATATAAAATGATTTCCGATAGATCATCAAAAGACTAGCCTAAATTATTAGTTAGTTCATGATCCAGAATAAGAATTGCGCCAATTTTTAGGAACATACATTAACCCTGACCCATATTTCTAAGATCTTTCCTAACCTTGTCCAGTGAAAAATATTGGTCCCTTGGCGAAGATGAAGAAGGGTTTCATCAACGCTGTTATGGCTATGACCGCTTGGGGTAGGTTTTCAAGTAAATCGATGGGAGGGGCCTCCTCTTCACCGACCATGGTCGCGTAGTCTGATGCAAATACTCTGGATAATCCGTGTAATGGATTAGGTTTAGTGGTATAAGGATGCCTAGTACCTCCAAGGCTATGCTGCCGCTCAAACGACATTGATTGCAGCGCGCGTGTTTGCGCACTTATTGGTTGCCAGAACCTTAGTCTGGCCTTGTTCTTGGCAACACGCTCTATACTCTTCTATTTCCTAAATACATATCTCCAAAACTTTGATAAGTATAATACTTTTAAAATATATTGGGAATTTTCCTCATTTCATAATATTCGATAACTCGTTATTTACTGTTATTTCATTATATACTGTTATGTATTATACGACATGTAATATGTAAAATATGTTTTTAGGAGGCTGTAAAAAAAAAATTAATTATGATAAGTTGAAAATAATTTTATCTAAGAACATTATATATTTAAAAAAAAAAATTAAATCATAAAATTGCAATAAAATTTTAATATTTTAAAGGATTTTAATTATATTTCGGAAAATATGTTTTTGCATTTATTATATCATATTTTTATATTTTGATCTTACTTACGGTAAGGGTTCATTTTGAGAACTATTGATTTAAATATTTATTTTATTTTGGATAATTATTTTGTGGGGGAAATTTATCTGATATATTGCACAATATTTACAATATTTTAAGTTGGAAAAATCGTTTAATTTTTTCTAAATTTAAACTCTTTTCGTAGCGAAGGCCAAAAGAGCGGGAGCCAAAATCGGTTATAACCGGCCAGAATGATCATCAATTGCAAAACCGAACTGTGACACTGCCGTTCGAAAATCGAGACACTCATGTCCTATCTTTTGGTCCTAACCCTAGGCCTCTATTCATGTTTAGGACCAAGTTATTAACTTTCTAATACAAAGTAGACGCAGGAGTGGCGGCTAATAACCAGATTTTATTGATTTTATTCATTCCTAAATCATTTTTTTATTGCTTGTGTTTAAAATCCCAAATTTTATGTGCAATTAGTAGGAATCCAAATCAATCTCTGAATATCACGAGGGCACCATCTAAAGATTAATAACCTCTCGAAATATATATTAGAAGGAAGAAATTAATTTTATTCCGTAATTATATACTAAAAATTTAATATTGGTATAAACACATAAGTAAGGAAGGAAATATAAAATTAATAATTATTTATATATAAATGATATAGTTAAATATATATATTTTTTTAAAGATTTTATTAGCAATTATTATCGGATGATTAATAACATATTTATCATGACAAAAATTTATTATAAAATATTTGATCAATTATTTCTAAAAAAAAAATATTATTTCGAAAAAAATGCCTTCATAATTAATTAAAAAACTGTTTT
The DNA here is from genome assembly GCF_954871325.1 of Gordionus sp. m RMFG-2023. Taxonomy (NCBI): domain Eukaryota; kingdom Metazoa; phylum Nematomorpha; class Gordioida; order Chordodea; family Parachordodidae; genus Gordionus; species Gordionus sp. m RMFG-2023. The sequence continues at coordinate 816,253 of NC_088777.1, forward strand.
ATATTAATGTTCACCAAATAAAATAATTTATAAAATAAATTAAAGAGAGGAGAAAAGAAGAGAAAGAGAAAGAGAAAGAGAAGAGAAGAGAAGAGAAGAGAAGAGAAGAGAAGAGAAGAGAAGAGAAGAGAAGAGAAGAGAAGAGAAGAGAAGAGAAGAGAAGAGAAGAGAAGAGAAGAGAAGAGAAGAGAAGAGAAGAGAAGAGAAGAGAAGAGAAGAGAAGTAATATATTTTTAAACAATGGATTAAAATTTCAAACGAAATTAAACTAATATCGGTTTTCAATTTAATGCTAATATTTCTCTTTGTACTGGCGTTATTCATTTTATAGCTTCTTCAACATTGTGAGTTCTAACTTTATTTCCAGAATTTTTGGATTAATTGATTGATTGATTTTAAGTTAATTTTTTTTGCCCCCTAGTAGCCCTCGTCAATTATTTTTTGAAGGCTGCCATATGTATTTCGAATCTAATTTGAGAAACTAGATTTATTTTGATTGGACAATACCAGATTAATTATGGTTAGTAAATTTTTGTGTAGACATTTCAACATGTTCAGCAAGGAGATTAAATTCTGCTTTGGAAGTCGTTTTTTTAAAATAATTTTTTATTTAGGTTCATATAGGCGTAGCCGTAGAGGAAATGTGAAGAACCCTTTTTTTAGAAATTTAACATTTTACGTGATTACGTGATAGGCGGGTTGTCATTCGAAAACGTTGTAGAATAACCTCCAGGTTACTCCTCATTTTTAATCTAAGGATGTTAAGGAAAAATTTGAAGGAAAAAGATATATGAGAAGCCTTTTTAAAGTAATAAAACCCATCTTTGACCAACTCCAATATGGCGTGGTCAACATTATCTCCTTAATAAATTGACCTTAAATGTCTAAGTTTAGCCACAACTTATTGATATTAAAAACTGGGGTAAGCCCTTTGAGAACTGGCCAAAGTTAGATGGTTTAAGCAGAGTTGTTAAGATACTTTTTAAATGGATCTAGATACAGACACATCGTCTAAAAAATATATAGATACCGATATTTTAATCAAAAATCTATCTAGATATATATACAGATACTACATTTTTATATCTAGATACCGGATCTAGATACTTGTATCTTGTATTTAGATCCTTTAACAACTCTGGGTTTAAGCAACACTAAAAACTATATCCTACATTACGCACCCTCAATCTCTCACACGCAAAAAAAAATGAATACAATTTGTCATTAAATAATATAATATAAAAAAAAAATTCCGGCTAAAAGCTGATAATAATTGGATTAGTATCCACCAATCAAATTTACGAAAAAAAGGCGCTCTTAATTCCTCCAATCAAATTCGCGAGAAAAAATGTCAGCTTTCTCCCTTTAAGAATTCCATAGTTTGAGCTTATAGTTGGGGTTTATTTAATGATTTTATTAATGGATCAATACTTTTAAACACAAAGAAGATAGTAAATAAATTATTTAATCTAGAAAGAAAGAAAGAAAGAAAGAAAGAAAGAAAGAAAGAAAGAAAGAAAGAAAGAAAGAAAACGTATATTAACAAATGAATATTTATATACTATATGTACATATATCCTTAATTGATATTTCATTGAAAATAATAAAAATGCATCTATCCTGCCTGTACAAAACATAAAGTAGACACTAATAAACAATCTTGAAAAATTTTTTTTTTAATATCTCCTTTAATTTTTATGCATTTAAGCTTATGGAAGTATTAAAACACAACCTTCTCTAAACTAAATTTTCCTCTCCTTAAAACAATATCATTAATTTGTGAAAAATTTTATTTTTATATTTAATAAAACAAAAAAAAATTTTTTTAATAATATTTTTAAAAAATTTGATGGAAATCGCAACATTGTAAGAATCGCTAATGAGGATAATATAGATTATTTAATTAGTGATAGAAATGCATATATATATAAACGTAGAATACATGATGTTAACTGTTTTGAACCCCTGTTGGTTAGCAAATGTTCTTAATTTATATTTGTCAAATAAAAATTTATAAAAAAAATTTGGTCAGTTTTGGCCTTGTTTTAAATCAATTTTTTAATTATATCAGTTTTTATTAAATTTTTTATAAAATAAATTTAGTCACAATTGATACCCCGACAAAGTTTAAACGTGTCAAATACCATCTAAACCTATCTAGTTGCCAGATTATGGGAATTTCTATTCCATAGGCGGAACAAACAAATTAAACATTTAACTATTGTTCCCTTCTTTAGGAACCGAAAAAATTCATGATAACTATATTTCTATGGGTCAAAATACTTAAATTGCCAACTAAATTAAAAACTAGATATGAGCTAAGGGGGGGGGGGTGGTTTAGGATTAGTCTGAGAATGGATAATATAGGTTGGATTAAAAAATTTATTAAAATATTATCCTTTTTTTTTACCGAAATGATAATAAAGATAAGGAATGGGTGAAGGGGATTGGTTTAGTCTTATATAAGATATATAGTTCTTTTTGCTTAGGTATCAGTTAGTTATAAAAAAATATAAATCAGAAATTATATATATATATAAAACAAATATTTAGGGAACAAAATAAGCCAATTTCAGTAAATAAGCCATTACGATGGCTATTTATCAAAGTAATAGCATCACTATTTACGTATCCATGCAAGTAAGTCGGCCTCATCTATGTTATTATCTAATTTAATTGTTTTTTTTTTAAATATATATATATATGCGGCTATATTTCTATAATCGTAATTTGTTTTTTATATAATGTTTTTTTTTCAAATTTTGTTTTTTTTTTTCAAATTTTGTTTTTTATATATATATATATTTTTTTTTTGGTTGTAAATTTCATTAGAAAAAAAAAATAGACAATGTTATTAAACAATAATTTCTTTCACAAATTATTTATATAGTTGATATCTTGAGTGTTCCCAAATGGGAAAAAAAAATATTGGTTAGCATTATAAGAATGAAGATAGCACGTCAAAAAATAGGGATTTACTAATTGAATTCTAAACATCACCAAAAAGTATTTAACACCTTGTCATCTTTATCCAAAAAACAGATGTAGTAGAAGGAGACTTTAATTAAAAGATTTAAAAAAACAGGGGAGTAGCATTATGGATTACTTAGGAGAATGCGGGCGGGAGATTGATGATAAAGGTGAAGTGAACTCTAATCTTTGTCTTATATTTAGTTTTGTTATTTTTATACCATGGATGAAGTCAGGATTTTGCTAAACGGTGTTGGGGGATGGGGGGGGGGGGGGAGGGGGGAGGGAGAGATTTGCGAGTAGATAGTTTTTCCATTAAATTTTAATTGTTAAGTCCTTTAGATTTAACTTAGTTAAATTTACACTCTAAAGAAAGAAAGAAAAGAAAAGAAAGAAAAGAAAGAAAAAGGAAAGAAAAGAAAGAAAAGAAATGGTAAAGAAGAGTCATTCATATAAGGGATATTTTCGGGAACATGGAAATTTCCAAGGAGGGGAACCTCTCCAAGCCTCCTCCTCTCCCCACACTGGGGCTATGACTTTATTATCATTCTAGCGTCTACCTTTCTTTCTTTCTTTCTTTTATAATAATATACCAATAATGATTAAAAAAAAATGTCAATAAGCGTAGAATATGTAAGATACCCAAAAATATCATAAAAATAATTTACAGCCAAAAATAAAAAGATATTATTATGAAAAAGGTTGCATCAAAAAAATTATATAGAGGTATCCCTTATTATATTTGGATTCGTGATTCAAAAAATCCAATGGAGGCCTTAGAAGGATTACATATATAAAATTTAAGGGGTTTTTAGGCATCCGGGCAAAGTAATCGGCAAAAAATTTGAATAATATTTATGATGATCATAATCTTAAGGGATTTATTAACATTATCCATTTACTATAAGTATCATGTTTGGCAAAATATCACGGAATTGAGTTAAGGGAGGGGAGTTTTCTTCCAACCCATGGTCTATCATGGTAAACTATATGAATAACAATGAATAGAATATTTTGTAATAAACTTTATTATGTGCTATGGAACAAAAGAAGCGGTTTTTGAAGACCTCAGAGATATCCCTGCTTTCTTCGGGCTCCATAATAGGTCTATCTGCACTCTACTTACGCACCCTCAACTTTATATTTCAGAAAGTACGGAGAGTGTGACTAGGGACAAACCAGACTCTCTAACTTGAGGAATTTAGGAATTGGTGATCATAGGGCAGTGATACATTAAAAATTATGGAAAATATTAGCGGTCTTTATGATATACCGGCCGACACTGTACCTCCCAAAACAATATCCAAAGAAGATTTTTCTATTTTAAACGGCATCGGATATGATTTTGATTGTTTATTTATACATTTTGTGATCTTATAATCTTTACATTATAGTTTTGTTCACTATTTTATTTTATTATTTAAATACAAAAATTTGGAAATGTAAATTATTTTTTAATCTTTTATATAAATTATAAAATATTTAAGTTTATTATTACTTGATTATATGTTAGCCGTCAGGAGTTTTTTTAACAGTCTCCACTCATTAAGTTTAGTCTAAACTTTGATGTTTAAATCAATTATTTAGGGGATAATCTTGACCCCGCCATATTGGAGTTGGTCAAAGTTAGGTGATTTAACATCGCATTTTTTTGAGCGCGTTATAATTTTAAATTTCTAAAATCTTATTTTACCGAACTAATTTTTTTTTTATAAAAAAATCCGGGCCGGGCCTTGAACACGGTACTTCTGCAAGTCTCCGTAATATCAATATCAATATCGGATTGCTTATCGTAATATTATTTTTTTTTTATTAGTACAAAGAGCAAATATTACGCCATACGCCCACCACAGCCATTGTCCATTTAATTTGGCTAAGAAGCCTTAGCCGATTTATTTGGGCAAAAAGGCTAAGCTTAGGCCGATTTTGATTGGCTAAGCTTTAGCTTATTTTCATTGGCTAAGACTGAGCTTATGCTAAGTTTGACTGGTTAAAGCTCTGTTTTTAATGTAAATATAAATAATGTGATTCAAAATGGTTACAATATTGTCATATTCGTCAATTCAAAACTTTTTTAATGTATTTTTTTAATGAAATTATGTATAAATGGATATTATCAATTTTGTTTTTAGTTATAGTGTAATTCAGAAGGGTGACAATTGTCATAATCGTCATTACAAAACTTTATAAGTTTTAATTAAGCGAAAATAGGTAATAATGAATATTTTCGATATTTTTTGTTATAATTCAAAGAGGTGACAATCGTCATAATCGACATTTTAAATCCTTTTTAATGTTGTTTTAAGAAGAAAAAAAATGAATATTTTATAGTGTAAATTCAATAATAAAGTAAGTTTTAAGGGTGCATATGGGTGACAATTGTCATCTTTGTCATTTTTAAAACTTTGCCAATGTATTTTAAAAAAAAAATAAGGTAAAAATGATATTCAAAATGTCCGATTTAGCCATTGTCATCAATAACAGTTAACATTTTACTAATTAAACTTTTTTTTCGATTTATAAATAGATATTAATTATATTTGTCTATTATAATTATGAATATAATCCAGGAAAATTTTGTTATAAAATTTTGTAATTCAAAATTAGTTTGTTTCTATCTCTCATTTGCAATTTTGGATAGTAAAATTTTTGCAAGGTACTCGTCGTCCTAAATGCCATTAATTTAAGACTATATTTTATCATTAATGGGAATGAAATTTATGTATAATATATACATTTTTTGTTATTAAAATTATAATTAGTATGGATTAGGCTTCTATTAACTAAATAGCTTCTATTTATTTATTTTTGTATTGGAAAAAATTTACTCAGTAATTTGTTAAGATGAGAGAAATTGAAAATTTGGTTTGCCCACCAAACAACATTAAAGGCCGAACTTATGATTAAAACAAAAATTATAATATATCATGCAAGAAATTATATAAATATCTTAATAATTTACTTAAACATATTAATTCCAATATTTTGAATCTCGAAAAAAAATACAATATATATTATTATTATATAATTCCAAAAACTAAGAATTTTTTATATTTAATCTTTAAAAATATTTTATTTTTTAAACGTTATTTAATATATTCACATAAAATTATTATTCAATTTTTATATATTGCAAAAATAAAGTTCGTTTATTAATTTTTTTTAAATAAAATTTTTATCTTGTCTATACAATCTTTTACTATAAAAAAAATAGAGATAATTTTATTTTAATAAATTCAAATGTTATGTTTAATTATTTTTTTTTAAATGTGTCTAGTTTGAATTTCGCATAAAATTATCTACTTATTTTTTGAAAAATTTTATCTCGATATGTAAGGCACGGTTGGCGACATTAACGCCACACAGTGATTAACCATGTAATAAATCGAGGCTTAAGAGCGGTCCTCATTCTGAATCATCTTGAGCCCATGTAGATAGCTTAAGACCTGACGGTATGATAACTATACCTTCCGGCCTTCGATAAATTACTAAATATGGAACTTCACATGGGTCTCTCCATTCCCCTCAAACATCAATATCAATCCGCTAGCAGAAGCAAACAAAAAAGATCAATGAATACCAAAAATCTTAGCAATTTCCTATTTATTCCTATAGTGACTTACACAAATGGCAGTTTTTTTGTTGTTGTTATAACTTCTAAGATTTCAAAAATCTTAGCATCAAAATTTATGATTTAGTTTAGTCTTTGTTTTTTTTAGATTTTTAGGATTTAAAAAAATAAATTAACTTATTTTTTAAACATTAAACGAAAGTACTAAATAAATTTTTCCAGATCAAAAAATGATGCTCTTATAATTGATATTATTTTTAATTAAAATTTTAAATTTAATACGCCATCTAACGGTAATTTATTTATGACTTTAAAATTTATATTATGGGGTGCTATTATATCTGTTCTTCTATACATATTAGAAATTTATGGACCAATTTTTCTTCATATTCTATATTTCATTTATTTAGATAATTTTAAATTTTGGATAAAATTTGATTTATATAATAAAAAAACATAATATTTAATATATAAAATTTGATTTATATAATAAAAAAACATAATATTTAATATATTTTAAATATAATTGATATGCTATAATAAAGATGACATAAAATTTGTTGTTGAAAAGCTTATATTATTTCAAATGAAATAATGTCTACATCACCTAAAAATTTGTATTTTTAAATTTTTTTAAAACTTTATAAATGAATTTCCAATAATCTTAATCTCATTTAATGTGCAATTAACATTAATTGTTATATATTCAAATTTATATTTTTACTTTTTTATAATCTAACTAGTTGATAGCCCGTCAAGTTTGACGGCAATTAATGTTCTTAAATATTGGATATTAAAATTTTACCTTATATTATATTAAAATTTAATAGAAAAAGAGGTAAATTTGTAAATCATACCTCATAAAATATTCTTAATTTCTGATTTAAATATTGGGAAAAATAACCCGCCTTTCTCGAAGGGCATAATAATAACTAATAACACCAGAGCTCCCGATAGTCAGCATTGATGGGTTTTAGGGGAGCAAAGAGATGAGCAAAGAATGAATAAAAGAAGGTAGAAATATAGGAAAAAGAGACAAAAATGTGAAAAATAAATTTATAATAATTTTCAACCACATACTATAAGCGCGGAATTAACGCCGCGTGCCGGTATAGGTTCTAAATCGCTAAACGATAAATAGCCAAAAAAAGAGATGTTCCCAATTTTGTTACCAGTAAAAATCCCAAAAATGGCTATTAATGTTTTATTTAATGAAGATCCAAACCGTAGCAAAAAACATAAATAAAATACTTAAGTATAGGAAAATTAAGTATTTGAACTAAATTTGTAGCATCTGTTTAATAATATAATTTGTAAGATATATATTTGTATTAAGTATTTAATATAACGATGTTTTATTGCCATTTAAAATATTTATTAAATTTCTAAAATGCTTTCTTAATAATATAATTTTTAATTATATACTAAAATTTATTATAATTTCACATATAGATATGTAATACATTCGTATTAAGTATTTAATATAACTATTGAAAAAAATTTTTATTGCCATTTAAAATACTTATTAAATTTGTAAAACGTTTTAGTATTAGAGCTTAATAATCCAATGAAAAAAAATAAATATTGATTAATTTTAGTTAATTTTAAAAAATCAAATATAAATAAAGATTTTTATAACAAAATATAAAGCTTAAAGGGGCTGAACGGTAAGAACGGTTGCCTTCGAAATTAAGGCGTGAGTTCGAATCTTCTAGTAAGAAAAAAAAAATTAAAAAAAATTTAACATTATCGAGATAATAAAAGCCCTCGATTTATTTAACATTAAGAAGATAGGAAAGTTGATAGAAAAAATAAAAATTAACGTTATGAAGATATGAAAGTTGATACAAAAAAATATTAACGTTATAAATATAGGAAAACGTTCATTTCTTGAATACGGCTATTATATATATAGATTTTTACAACCTTACCTATAATTACTTTTTGTTTTTCGTTTTGATTATATGTATTCTAATTTATATTTTTAGATAATATATATATAGTGTGTGTACGAATATAAAAAAAAAATAATCATTACTATTCGTATAAAAAGCATATAAAACTTTCCTTACAACCTACGCAATTTTTCATCATTTTCGAAGATAATCTAGGGATACATTTAGTGTATCCATCACCGATAAAATTCGCAAAAAATCTAGCTTCAGTCATTCCAACATTTAGACTACATTATAATACACAAATCGGACATCCATCTAACTAATAATTCTTAATAAAAATATTTTATTAAATTTAAATATTATTTATTTTATTAAGGCATCTAAGATAGCTATATCCATCAAATTTATCACCTTATAAAAAGATGTTAGCCTAAATAGAATGATTAAATATTTTAAATTATAAATATACAATAAAATGGATAAAAATAATTAATACATTATTTTGATAATTTTATAAAGTCTACATATTAAAAATCTATTAAAGGATGAGGTTGTAGTATGGTAAATTCTTAATTTTAAGTATTACACGTCATATGGTTTAACTAGCTCTTATGTTAATTAAAATGTTTTGATAACTTTATAGATTTTCTTAGTGAGATACAAATATAATCATAAATTAGTTTAAGTTAATATATAAAAATCTTAAAAAATTACCTGTTATTGAGTTGAGAAAACTTATAACATACACACACTATAACAATGTATACTAAATATAAGATGAATATTAATATTTGATATTTAAATTAATATATATTTTTTTGAAATATTTAAAAAATATATTTACAATTAAAGTTGTAAATCAAAATTTGAAAAACTAAAATCTTAATTTAGAGATAAATCATTTCTTAAAATGATTTTTAATTTAAGTAAAAACTATACTGTCCATTATGAAAGTTCTACTAAAGAAATTTATGTAACAGAATTCAAGGCATTATTGGGAATTCTACTGTTACTATATACGGATATAAAATTGTTGCAATCATACTGATTCTCTCAAGATTTTGTTTAAATAAATTAAAATATATAATAAATAATGTAATTTATTTAAACAAATGTTTTAGGCACTATATATATATCCGAGTTGAATATTTTTTTTCAATCATACGTTTAATTCATATCGCATTAAACTAAAAATGAAGCGAAATCCATTCGTTACTATCTCAAGGAGAAAAAATAGAAGGAGGCATTTTAACGCGCCTTCTCATATCAGAAGGAAAATAATGAGCTCCCCGCTATCCAAAGAATTAAGAACAAAATATAGCGTTAGAAGTATACCCATTAAAAAAGACGATGAAGTTCAAGTTAGCTTATTATGATAAGATTTGTTTGTAATTTTTTTTATATAGGTTGTAAGAGGACATTTTAAAAGTCAAACGATAGGAAAAGTTGTTCAATGTTATAGAAAAAAATTTGTTATACATATTGAAAGAATTCAAAGAGAAAAGGCAAATGGTGCAACCGTTTTTGTTGGTATTCATCCTTCTAAAGTATAAATAATATAGAAATACTAAATTAAATATGTTATTAGGTCGTAATTGTTAAATTAAAAATGGATAGAGATAGAAAACGAATCTTAGAGCGTAAAGCACAATATAAGAAGCTGGATAAAAGTAAGGGCAAGCATACTGAAGCATCAATATCTGCAGATGCCATGGAAAATTAAATTACTATATATATATATATACATAATTTTTTATGATATATTATACAAGATGTAACTTAATAAAGTAATTAAACAATATTCATGATTATTTATCAAAATTTATTTGCAATAACTTTATTCCATATTTGATGATGTAAATTTACCATGACCAAATAATATGACAAAATATCTACCCTCTGAATATAGCTTAAACAGAGACCTAATTAAATATATGATTATAACTAAAATAAATTTAACATTTTTTGAAGTTTTAAAATTATTTCAACCTTTATATTTTATGATTCAGAATATTATTCCTATTATGTTTTTAGATTTGCTTTGCTTTATGTACTCTTTTAATAAGTCATTAATACTCTTGAATGACTTTATTAAATGATATATTCAGAAAACAATCAAGGTTTGCTAATTGACCTGCTACGCACCCTGCTTTAGTTTGCAATATCTTAAATTAATTTTTGTCTTGTAGAAAAAGACAATTAAATGTTACATGAAATAGTTAATAATTCTGAGAGATTATTTATTTCCTATAAAATTGATGTGAATTTTTATTTTAGATTATCAAATTTCTGCTATTTTATAAAAGTAAAAAATTTTATTTTGATTGTTAAACTTCCAAACAAGACTATTCTAATAAAAAAAATACCACCAATCCTTGATTTTTAATGAATATTGTTGTCTATTTTACAGATAAAACTAGTGTTCATATTAGTACAATTTACTACAGCTAAAAAGGGCAATGATTTTGCCATGTTCAATAATTTAGATGGCTACAAAAATATTCAATGGATTTCAGCAGATTAACTAATAAAAAAAAATACCTATATTGATGTTGAATGGACAAATCTTGCATTGAACTAACACTTACAAGTGTGAGTAAGTTACCACTTAATCTGCTGAATTTTTTTAACCAGTTCAAGTCTCTGAATTAGAAGCATAACTTGACTTGATATTCTTCACCTTTTAGTTAAAATTATAAAAATTTGAATTAAATTGAGCAATATTAATTTTAGATTTCTTGCAAGAATTTTAAAATGTCTCAATTTATTAAACTAAAAGTATTGGTATATTTAAAAATTTAAGCCTGGCCCCTAATTTTTTTTAAAAAATATTAGGTCTAAACCTAAATTATTTTTTTTTAAATTAGAGCCAGTACACAATTCGAATATCTCTACTAGCCAATCCATGACCTGGCAAATTTTTAGAAAAATCTAGGTCTGGCTTATTGCCATCAATGACCCAAATCTTTTAAATGGCTTGTGGGAGAGATGTCAAACCACCATTATTTAAAAAAAATAATAATATCTTTGCTGCCTACTACTATGAATGCTATATCGCTTACGACACATGAGCTGCTCTGTCACTTAATGTCGTGTCGCTCTCTACTGTGAATGCACCCTTAGATGGGCGGACGAATACACCGCCCAATGCAAACCTCTAAGGTACATATCATAAATATACACATTTTGACTAATTTTGAGAGAAATTGGTCTAATAGATAAAAAGTTAAAGGGTTCTGGCCAGTCTTCACACATAGCTATTTATGGCACATTTCCCCTATTAATTTGTCTCTTTTTTGTCAGTAATGTTGTGATTCTTCTATATTTCTATTTATAATTTAAATTATTCTTTTTATAATTGAGAGCACCCTTATAAAACTGGGGCAATTATAATGATTTCATTCATTGTTTTTTTTCTTGAATAAAATTTTTCCTGGAATAATTTGATATGCAGACAACCAACACAAGGATATTTTGTTAAATAAATATATTGATTAATAAAATAAATATCTTTTTAAATACTATGTTTCCCTTTAAGCAACTTGATAAATTTCTCAAATATTTTTCACGTATGTCTATTATAAATTGAACAAAGTATTCAGGGAAATTTAATAAATTATACACGTGAAACCCAAAATAAAAGGAAATTTTGTATTACATTACAAAGAATTATAATATTTAAAATTGTAAAACTTTAGAAGCCCCAGGCTTGATTTTTCATACAATTTTTACAAACTAGACCATACAAATTATATAAAAAAAATTATAGCATGTTTTATTGGGCAAACTTTTTGAAATACTAAAACTGAACAAGCCTGAGAAATAAATTTTTAGGCTAGACTAAACAACTTGTGCAGAAATTATTAACAAGCCAGACCTTTATGATCACATCAATAAAATACAAGTTGTCTTGATTCCAAAAAAATTCATATTTTTTTCTTCCTATTCTTTTATTTCCTGAAGCTGGAATTTTAATTTATAATATTAAAAAATATACACAAATTACAACTTTAAAATTAATCCTCTTATATCGAGCAATGAAAAGACGCAGAAAAAATAACCTATCAAATATATTTAAAAAAACTATTTTTATGATTTGTAATTATTTATTTAATAAAAAGAAAATATCTTGTGAAATTAAATTTTATTAATATAATAAATATGCAGCAAAACATTGATCCAAGAGTTTATGATAATTATTTAAAAGAAAGTATATTGTGAGATAATTTTATTAATATAATAAATATGCAGCAAAACATTGATCCAAGAGTTTATGATAATTATTAAAAAGAAAGTATATTGTGAGATTAAATTTTATTAATATAATAAATATGCAGCAAAACATTGATCCAAGAGTTTATGATAATTATTAAAAAAGTATATTGTGAGATTAAATTTTATTAAGGGTCTGCTCAAGCATCACATTGATCCAAGAATTTGTTGATTTTCTGCTTTCTTTTATTCTTTCAATTTCAAGAACTTGCTAAAATAAATCTAGTTTAAAATAATATATTTACAAATGCAAATTACCTTGATCAATATCTCTCTTTTTAATTAACTTTTTGCCAGGTACATAAGATTCACTAGTTGATGGTGTTGCTAAATATATAATATTATTTATATAAAATATAATCACCATCATTCCTAACATCTGTAGATTGACTCTGACTAATCTCTACACATTCAATTTCAACAGCTATATAATAAAAATTTTAACAAAAATTAGTATATTTACCATCTTCATATTGGAAATTTCCACTCATCTGTTCAAACATTGCTCTAGCAATGTTTGCTTCACCAATATTAGGTATAAGAGGTTTTATTTTTTTCAGGTTGGTGTATTGTTTCCCAGATTCTATAGTGGGAATCAAAAAAGTTAAATTATTATAAAATTTCCAGGTGGGACTGTTATCAGCCCCTGACCCACTTTTTATGTTCCCTCAAAAAAGAATCTCTTAGATTCTTTTATGTAGATTTAGTTATCTATACTGTAAAAGAAAAATATTTTAAATTAATATAATCTTTAATTACCTGTCTCAATACTATTTTCTGCTGCTATGGATTTCCGTATGGAATTATTTTTCTGGGTATTTTTATACCCAATTGATCTTTTGTCATAAAGACAAGGGTAAAATCTAACAGAGTTGATCAACTCTTCTTTATTTATATCCTAAAAAATATATATATGATATTTTTATAATCAAAAATTTACTTGCAAATTTTGTATTTCGGCCATATTATAGTTTGTCGCTTTGAAAATAACAAAATGTTTTGTAATGTGATTTTTATGTTTAAAACAATGACATATAATAATACCTAGACTGACGATTCATTCATTAAAAGTGTACATCAATACAAATCAGCTAAAGACGCCATCTTGGTTACTGTAATAAATATTAAAATTTTAAACGAGAGCCTAATTTTATATTATATCTGATGCAAACTTTATTAAAGAATTGCCTGATCATCGAGATAATAAGAAAGTAAGTTATCAATTTAATATTAGTTTTTAACATGAAAATAATTATTATAAAGGTTACCAAAATGGCGGGTCCAGCTGATTTGCTTTTAACGACGCTTAAAAATGCATTTTAATGAATGAATCGTCAGTCTAGGTATTATTATATGTCATTGGTTTAATGCGACAAATTTGGCGGGATTGTCTTGACGGGTCGCAAAAGCTCACTATGAATAATCATTGGTATTTACACATATTTATTTTGTCGTGTCGCTGTCGCTCTCTACTGTGAATGCACCCTAAGTGGGCGGGTAAAAAAAATTTCGAGAATGAGCAAGCGGGTGGGTTAAGAAATTTAAACAATGGGGGGGGGGGGGGTTAAGGAAATTTAAAATTTTTGTTCAAAAACAAACTAAAAAAAATAAGTTTAAATGATCTATAACAATATTTCTTTTTTTTTTATTGTACCAATCGTTTTTTTTTTTTAAGTGAAGAACATTTACCTAACTATATTATGTAATAAACAACGATAAAACTTTTTCCTGAGAATAAATAAACATTCTTGTCTATCAAAAATTTCCTTTTATGGGAATGTAATGAAACTTTTCTGGTGCTTCTTCCGAACGTGGAATTAGCATTGCTGGAAGATTTTTTAGAACAAAGAAGAACGTGTCTGAATCCAGAAAATGTCGATTCATTATTATTTTTTCATTATAATTACAAATAATATTAATTTTACATTTATATTTTTTTTTTTATAAATATTCAATTTTGATCAAATAAATTGTCCATAATTTACATCGATTATTTTTTATACCTATATTAATTTCCTAAATTATAAACTTTTTGTAGAGGTGTAATGCTGAAATATTTTTTTTATTAGATGCTTAAAAAAAATGAAATAATGACCATAATTAAATTTTATAAGCGGGCTTGGGTTAAAAAATTTTTATAAATAATGGGCTACGGGCGGTTAAAAAAACCCCTTCCCAATGCAGACTTTCAAATAAACTGTTTTTAGTACCTTTTTCTGGAAAAATCACGTTACACATTTTTTTTGTTTGGTGAAAAAATTAATTTAGATTACTGATATTTTATATAAATATTATCCTTAGGCATTTAGCTTTATTCACACAAAAAAAAATTAGACTTTAAAAAGCTTCATTTAATAAACGTATAAAGGCGCTTATACCTAGAAAAATAGGCAATGGAAATTTCGTAACTATTAATTGATATATTCGTTTAAATCGAATAATTATTTGTATTCGTATAAAATGATTATTCGATTCATCGAATATTCGATTCAATTTCTAAAATTTTATTTAACCATAAATAAAAAAAGATAGAATATTAAATTTACTTCGTAAAATTTTACTATGGATAAAAGACAAACTATTTTTATTGGTAAGATAATATAAAAGCAGATATATATATATATATATAGTATTTTTATAAATAATGTCGTAAAATGAATAAAATATTCATATCATATTTTTTAAACAAAAAGTTTTTGCAAAAAGTAAAATTTATGATTTCTCCATCATCAAACGACGGAGAAATATCTGGTTCGCCCGTCATTCTTGACGGGATGGCTACTAGTTTATTATAATTGTACATGTGTTAAAAATTGCATATAAAAAAACATACTTTCTTCGTCCATCATAAAACAATTTTCGGAAGTTAATTTTATATTATGAAGGTATTCGAATAAAAACAGCCGTTAACAACAATTTAAGAAATATAAAATGTTTCTTCATTATTCCACTAGGAAATTTTATTAAATAGGAATAATTGCAAATAATTCCTACTAATAATATATGATTATTTTTCATTATTATTATTTTAATCGAATAATCTCGAATAATTCGATGGAATAATAGGTAAAAAATTATTCGATGAATAATGTATTTTCCATATTCGAATTTTCGAATCGAATAATTGTGTTATATGTATTCGTAAAATACGAATCGAGTCGAATATCGAATAACAAATAATTCGTTTTAGGTATAGGCGCGTATAGAGAGGTGAGTATTGACTGGTCATGTATTGATTGGCCACAATTCGCACATTCACATTAAAATGAAAATCTCTTGCAAAATAACATTTGGTGAAATAAAATGATGAACAAGCCTAAGAATTTATTAAAATAATTTAATTAAATATTCAAATACATACTTAATATTAAATTACTATACCATACATGATAATCAAAGTTCGATAAAATAACTATTCAAATTATTTAACTATACAAATACGTGATACGTGAAATATAGCGCATATGCCCTCTAACCGTTGAGTAAACAACAGAGCTACGCTCTGTATTCCTCACTTCCATCTAATTGGAAAAAACGAAATTAATTTGAGTACGAAAGTAAAAAAATGTGAGGAGCCCTCTACACGTTTGTGGGTAAGCCGCACGTACTTGTACGCACTTAGGCGTCCATAGGCTCCAAGAGAAAGAGCGGGGCAGAGATAAAGAGCCTATGCCCAAGAACTGCTGCGTAAGTTAATTACTTTAAGGGTGGGTTGTGGCTGATTTTAAGTTTAAGAAAATTGTTCAAGCATATATTGTTTCAAACAATATTTAAAATATAAAGTACATACCAATTGAGTTATAGTTTGTCCGATCTAGTGGCAACACAGTGGTTTAGAAATATTAAGAAATTATTCATTTCAGATATCTATCCTTAATACGGAAAAGTTTTTTGATAGAATTTTTGCAATTATTTAGTTTGATGATATGCTTCATGTTTAAGTTAAGTTCCATAACATCTTTTATTGTTTTATAGTACCATATGGATTTATATTTAGTGTATTCTTCTTTTTTTTTTATAAGTGTATAGTCATTTAATTGCATCATGAACTAGATTATGTTCTGAGTTCCTTATGATTTGGGCGAGGAATTGAATGCGCCGTTTTTTAAGGTAATGTTAATTGGGGTGTGTTTTGATATCTTCCATAGATAATTGTTGGATATTACTCTCGGGTAGAAGATTTCGTTAATGATTCGGAGGCAGTCATTTATGAATGATTGTAATTTTCTGTTCACCGTTTTGTTTAATTCCCATAGATCTCTTCCATATAGCAATATTAGAGTAACTGTGGAATTAAAAATTCTTAGTCTGATGTGTACAGATATTTCTTTTGTTTTCCATATTTTCATGTATTTATAAAAGGCTCCTCTTGCTTTTTATATTCTTATTTTCAGCTCTTCTTTATAACCTCCTGTGTTGTCAAACATGACGCCTAGATATTTTATTTTGTCAACTATTTTGATTTCATTTCCATCGATTGTGAAATTTAGATTTTGAGTTGCGTTTGGAGAAGAAAGAATACAAGTTTTTTGAAATTTATTTTTAACCCCATCTTAGGCTCAGGGTACCTAATAAATATAGCATATCTTTCGTTTCTTCGAAGCTAGTCGATATGATGACTATGTCATCGGCATAAGATATTATTTTGTTTTCTAAAATCTTGTTGTGTTTGAGCTTATTTCTATTAGATTTGCGCATCCTAGGACCTCTTTTATAATTTTACTGATTATGATATTAAACAGTAACGGTGATAGAGTACAGCCTTGTTTCACACCTTTTTTTTATTCTGAAGGTGGGGGATATTTTATTGTTGACTCTATATTTTGAGATAAAGAGTTTCATGTAGGACTAAATACAGTTAGAAAAACTATATATCTTAAGAAAATTAAATCTTTTATAAAATAAATTTGGGAGGATCAAAGGAGGTAAAAGCGACAAAAAAAAACTTATGGAGAGAAAATAAATAAGCGAAATATTAACCTTTAATCCGGAGTATTTACTAGGATCTGAGTGATTGGGTAAATTAAGATAAATATAAAAGTATTGCAATATAAATTAAAATTTAAAATTTATTTTAAGTTTTAAGTATGGCAGAAAAATTCTTAAATACTAGTAGATAGCCTGTCAAAAATGACGGAGAATGAGAATTTTATTCGTTTTTTAAGAAAGATGTTACCTTTTATTTAAAAATTATATCCAATTTATATTATTTTTAACCCCCCTCCCTCCCCATTTAGGTCAAGTCCAACCAATGTCATTGAGTCCAACCCATTAGGACTAAGAGTGGAAACTATTTTTTGAGTAAATATATATTTAAATGAGCTCTTACCCAATATCAAAATTCTTTGTAAATATATTACTGATTACATAAGACTAACATTTAACATTAAAAAATTTCAAGCCAGGTCCAAGCTTATAATATTTGGAAAAAATTTCCAAGCGTCCAAATAATTTAAAAAAATTTCTCAAGCCTAACTCAACCCATAATAATTTTGAAAATTTTTTCCTAGCCCGGCCCATAATAATTTGTAAAAGATATTCCCAAGTCAGGTGCAAGCAAATATTAATCTTGAGGAATATTTCACAAGCCCAGTCCAACCCATATTAATTTTCAAAACTTTTTCCCAAACCGGAAGATAGTTAAATTTCTTAATAATTTATCATCACATGAAGGGGAAATCTCGGATTTACCAATTAGTGGGTTAACTCTTTTTATCAAAAAATTTGATAAGGGCTATCTATTTCTTTATGTTAAGTACAAAAAAATGCTATCTATTTAAATTACAAAAATGCCATTCAATACTAAAGAAACTTATATGCAATTTATTTATATATTTTTTAAGAAATTTGTTTTTCTTGCCATATAAATTTAGGTAATTTTTTAAAAAAATGATGAGGATTAATTATTATTTTGTGTGTCTGATAAAATTAAGAGCAAATCCTTTATGTCATTTTAATTTTTGATGGAAAAAGCGACAAAATAAATCTGGGCAGTGGTCTGCAGAAGAGGAAATAATTAATGTATAATATCATCCCATTTAAGGTTGTAGGTGAAAGTAATGAATAATGACGGATTACCAAAGCAATGTACAACACTCATTGCGTGCTGATAAAGCTGAGGCCTTGGGCTACTGGTAAAAGAAGAACGCAAAATGATATTTCAGCCAAAGTGTCAGTCTTAGTATCCCCCTCTAAAATAGAATCATGAACGACATTGTCAACTCAACCATAAAACGGTGGTAAGTATTGTTATAAAGGCCATGACAAAACTACCGCATATTTTCCCATTAATAATGTTAATGAAATTGACCGCACTGCGCCTTCACGTTTGAACATCCCTCTAAATATTCATGAAAGTTTCTCAGGGAATCGGATAAAGTATTATCTATATTAACTCCTAGTGAGGTGAATGATAGTGGAATTAAATGCTTATATTTGTTAAAAATTAGGCAGAGGTGGCATAGGGATTGTGGTAGTGGTGATAGAAATATAATTTGGAGGCAACTGGGTGAATATAAAATAAACATAAAATATAAAACATTAGATAAAAAACAAAATAAACCTCCAGAGTAGTTTACAGTTCCTTATTATCTTGGCCACCAGTAACTCTAGAACGGGTAAGGCGTTTGTTGAATCGCCAATTTTTTCTTTGCTCACATCATGTTTTGTAATAATGTGAGGGATTAAGTTTGGGCTAGCCTAGACAAATAAAGAAATCAGTCACAAATATAAATAAACTATTGTTGATATTAAACAATCATTAATATACTCTGTAGAGGAGTCAATATTAGAAGTATATTTCTAGTAGTTGGGGACAATAAAAAAAAATTTTGTGGGGACTTATCAAGCCTATCATGTTCTTCTTAAGCTTTATTTTGCATTTGTTCATAATGACTGATATATCAATTAACTAAAGTAAAAACAAAACAATTCTCAAGTTAATTTTATAAGGTAGGATTAAAAAAAATACCATTCGGAGAGTCCAATTGGCAAATTAAAAAAAAATAGGAACCTTGTGAATAGATATAGAATAATTTAAATAATATAAATACCGTAGTATGTATTTTGTTTTGGAATAAATGTAAAATCCTAAAGATAGAAAACCCCGTTTTGTCTTTTTTATTGAGTTATACAAAAAAATTAGTAAGAATAAAAAGGAGTATTGTTAAAAAGGTAGGATTCTTAAAAAAAATATTGTAATAGATATATCGATTTTTTGGATAGATATAAAATCCTATATAAAATTATTTATAATAAAAATAATGTACTTATTTTTTGGTGAGTTATACAAAATAATCAGCATGGAGAATAGAGCAATTGTGGATCTGACAAAAGGCAAGCTTTTAAAAAAGTAAGATCCTTAAAAATTGATATATTAATTTAGTTAAATACTAAAAATAATGTACTTTAGATATTTTTCTGTTAGTTAGACAAAATATTAATAAGAGATAAAAGGGCATATTGTGCGGCCCGACAAAATGGATAGCTTTAAAAATACGTAGGATGTTTAAATAGATATATAAATTTATTTAAATTATAAAAAATATCAATGGAAAGAAAATAGGGAAATTAAAAGGGAAAGGAAGCTAAAGAGAAAGAAATAGGAAATTAAAAAGTTTGAGAAAGGTGAAGATAATAGAAGAAATTAAAAGGGAAGGAAAGGAAAATAGAATAGTTTTTTTAAATTTTTTATGAGGCTGATTTTTCACATATTATTTGAGACTATTGTTAAAATAATTAATGTTAGTGACATCTTCAATAATGATATATATGTTGTCGGCGTAGCATAGCCAGTCTACATTTTGTAGGTTACTGATTTGTGATGTCATTAATTAGTAGATTGGAAATGGGAGGTGGCATGTTTTATACTACATTTTTGTTTAAAAAAAGGTAGGGTTAATCTTTTGTGTTTTGAAACTATTTTCATAAATATTTATAATAATTTTGAATGTGTGTAGCTGGAATGGGAAAGTTTAAATTATTGATGTTATACTTTTTGTAAACTAAGGGTGTATGATGATTGTTTGATTTGTAAAAACTCTACAAATATTATTTACCCTTAATTTGCTTTTCTTCTCAAAATAAATATGGGCTGAATTAATAATTGAATAATATTTATTTTTTAATATCAACCCTTGTAAAAACTCATTTTAATAAATAGAAAATAATAATTTATCAGGAAAATAGTTGCTTAATCAGCATCTGTACAATCATTAAGAGAGGTGAAGACAGGGCTTGTTATCTAAAATAAAAGCATAAGAATAATTTTAAAAATATTAATGTATTAAACCTGAAGAGGATTCAATATTAGGTTCAACTATCTAGAAAGAGTGGGAATATCATCAAAAGCTAAAATTGATGTATTCTAAATGTAAAAAAAAATATAAGCATTTATAATTTACTTTACTTGAAAGAATTGAATGATATTTATTTTTTGATATTAGCCCTTGTAAAAACTCATTTTTTGGAAAATAAGGGTAGGTGATTGTCTGATTTATAAAAACTCATTTTTATAAATAAAAAATATTATTTACCCTTTCTTCTCAAAATGAATATGGGTTGAATTAATAATTGAATGATATTTAATTTTTGATATCATAAATTAAAAATATTATTTACCAGACTATAGTTGCTTTTTATTTGAGTCTTGCTTTCTTGGATTTTCTTCTCAAAATATTTCACCTATAAAAAAAGTTGATAAATAAAATTTTTTATAAATTATAAATATTATTTACCAGTAAATAATAGTTGCTTTTTATTTGAGTCTTGCTTTTATTAAAAATAAATAAATACGTAACGATGACATGACGTATAAATGACATGACGTAGCGATGACATGACGTCACAATGACGTAGTGATGACATCGGAAAATTATATTATAGATAATTAAAATAAAAAAACATGGAGATCATAATAATTTTGTAATTTACATGTTATTTATTTATAATATTCAAAATTTCTAAAAATTATAAATTAAATTACAAAATTATAAATTACCATTTATTTATAATATTCCAAAGTTATGATCATTTTGGAAATAAAAGGAAAAGAAAACAAACAAAAATAATAAATAAATAAATAATAATAAAAGGAACCCGACAAAATTATAATACATGAATAAATAAAAAATAAGATGGAGTTCTGAATGCTAAATTTAATAAAATTCTATTCAAATTTATGAACGCCTTTATTTAACAGCAATAAAATGGTGTCATATCATTCGTATCGTCTCGTAGTCTCGAATTATTAACTTTATACGTTTTGTCGCTTTACGAAAAGGTGAAAAAATGTGAAATTGGATTTACAAGCTAAATACCATTTTTCAATAATCAACCCAGCATAATACTTTGAGTTTATATAAATAGGAAGTATAAAGGTAACCAATTTTTTTTAAACTAATTACATAATTATATTTATATAGTATATAAAGGTGCATATTCTAATATCAATCAAAAGGGTCATATCCTACCCAGACCAAATCTGATATGTATTATTATGATATTTTGTTTTCTATTATAATATTAAATTTTAGTAGATACCTTTCAATACTTCATTCAGTCTATAGGAAATATTGTACATATTCTCCAATACTAATATTTCAAATATTATCTTAAATAAAATTAAGGTATATCATACATTCAATAAAGTATTATTACTTTAAAAGTATTTGTAATAATATTATACTTTGACTATATTATTTGAAATTAAGATATAAACTTAGTTAAGGAAAAATATTCCACTAATACCTGTTTCAGATGGCTATGCCTAATCACTTTAAAAAGCATAAAGACTATAATAGCTTTACTGCTTACTTTACATGCACAAATAAACCATGCCTTGGACGCTGGATTGTTAAGAACAATTTATTTACTATGTCCAAAGAATGAACGAGTATATTAATTATAGATAAATTTTATATTAATATATTATAGATACAATCTGCCTTCAAAAATATTATTTTTTGTAGGATGCCAAAGTAAAATCAAATATTCTTTTAATTTATCTTTGAAAAAATTTACAGATCATTTTGATTTATCCTTACAAAATTCATATCATCCTTTAACATTATTTACCATTTTATTAAAGCCTCGCAAGTGTAGGATGCCAAAGTAAAACCTCAAATATTCTATTAATTTATCTTTGAAAAAATTTACAAATCATTTTGATTTATCTTTACAAAATTTATCATATCATTTACAACTTATAAAAATGAATATTTAATTACATACAAATAAAAACAAGTTATTACAACAATAAATAATTTAAAAATATTAATTATTAAATAATATTCGATAATAAAAGAATATGTATTAATACCTGTATTTCAATTTTTATCCCACAATAGTTAGTTTAAAATCATTTAATATAATTACATTAAAAATATTAATAATAATTACATTTTAAATTTTGATAATATTAAATCCGCAAGTTGGCGTTTACTATATAAAAAATATTATTATAATAAAAATATAATAATTTAGGAAAGTTATATATATATATATAAACATATTTATGAGAATTTACTCACTTAAAACATTAGAGGTTCATTTTAAATGAAAACTGAATTACTATCAATACGTATGGTGGAAGGGCCATGTATAATATTTAAAACAAAGTCATTATCCAGTAAGTTGTGATATTCAATAATACCAAGTGACTATTTAAATAAAAAAAGAAAATTAAATATTATTTATCTAACAGTATTATAGTATATGATTAATTTATATTTATATAATTAGAATCATATTTTCATAAACACTATGGCATTCATTCATTTACCTATTTATTTTTTTTTACCTCATTTTATTGGATGATTACAATCATGAAGTGTTGTTAAACGGCTAACTCCTTCATCCAGAAAAATATTACCCAAGACTGAAGATTTTGCTAATAGAAGGAACAAATGTCTAGACATATATTTTCGAAATCTTGAGGCTTAGACAATATTTCACTGACTAAAATATTTTAAAAATCGGCTAAAAACCAGCTGTTTAATAACACTAATAGCAAGTAAGCTACTATATAAACTTAACTTAATATAATTTAATTATTCAATCACAAATGGATATTCACATTAAATATCTAAAAAAAAATTTGGATATATTTTATAGCGAATTAATCGCTAAAATTGTTTGGGATAATTTTGTAGTGAATATAAATGAATATACATTAATAATTGTATTTCATTTTAGCTCATAATAAATAAGTTTAAATATCATTTAAATATAATTGTTATATTATAGAAATAAATATATTATATATTTTGGTTAATAAATAGTATATGTTTATAATGTATCGCACATTCATTTAATTCTGTTTATTCAAATCGCGCATTCATTTAATTAATAACTTATTCAAATTATATTTTTATTTTAGTTATACTTTTATTTTATATGTTAACCTTTTTAATATTATATTCTAATTTTAGTTTGTAAAAAATATATAAATAGTAGATTGATAAAGTAAATAAATGAACATTTTAATATTTCTTTATTTTAGTGTACCGAGGACGTCTTCCTTATTTCTTTCTTCATGGTGCCCCGGCTCTGGGTGGTGGACTTGAATAAGATGACCAATGCCTAATCTAATGAAATGAACAATGCCTAATCTAATGAGATGTCCAATGCCTAATCTAATGAGATGACCAATGCCTAATCTATGAGATGACCAATGCCTAAGCTAAGGAGACGACCAAGAACCAAAAAAATTCCCTAGCACGTTCTTTCATGCCAAAAGCTTCTTTCTTCATGGTGCACCGGCTCTGGATGGTGGACTGGAATATGATGACTAACACCTAACCTAATGTGTCGACCTAGAAAGAACTGATATGGAAGTTGAACGATAGGCTATGAATTTTATATAGTGAGACCAATGATAATTTACTAATAATTCTAAATCCACGTAAGAAGAAAAGTTATTATAAATTAAAATTTTATGCCAAGATAAAGGCATGTTGTAAATGAACTTATTAAAATAACTTAAATGTAAATCAATCATAATGGACATATTTGAATACATAAAAAGCCTTAAAAAATATTTACTTATTAATGAATTAACAGTTGAATTTCTTAGTAAAATGCCTATTGATATTTTTCATATTTTTGATTTCTTGAATTATGACCAATTGTGGAAATTAACTGAATTACCTTTAAATAATATTTACTTAATAATGAATTAACAGTTGAATTTCTTAGTGAAATGCTTATTGATATTTTTCATATTTTTGATGACCAATTGTGGAAATTAACTAAATTACCTAAAGATGAATTCTTAGATATAATTAAAAATATTACAAATTTAAACCATTAAAAATCCTAAACAAGAAGATAAAACTATAATTTTAAGTCTATATCAAAATGTAATTGAAACATATGAATTAAAAGATAAAAATTTATGATTGATTTAAAAAATTATAAAATTAATATACTCTTATAAGTAATATTTAATATGATAAAAAAGTTTTTGAAATTTAAAGCTTTGAAGACAAGAGGTTATGTAACATTTTCATTTTAGGTAAATAGTTAAATGATGTGATGAGGAGATCATTTTCTAAACATTATCTTATGAAGAATTATTATTTAAAAATACACATTTTGAATTAAAACTAGGGTGTGAAATTAAAATTTTTTTAAAGAGAGGGAAATGTGAATAATATTTTATTTGCATATTTTAACCTCGTGGATTGAAAATATTAATATATAAATAAAAATAAGTTAAATATTAAAACGCAAAAAATTAATTAAACACTAAAACGCGAAAAAATAAATTGGACACTAAAACGCGAAAAATTAAAACGCTAAAAATATTATATAACAATCTTATTGATTTATCATTCTTCACTTATTTTTATATCCAACTTGATGAATTATTATTTCTCATTATTCGCAATTTACTGATGATAATAACAATTTTGAAAAATAATAATAACAACTGAGTACTACAAAGCAAGCTATATGACAAAATCATGATTATGGAGACAACTTTCGATAAGGATATCAAAATCAAGCTTACGATTTAAACAAAATTAAGATGTGACTGATGCAACATTGACAACCAAAACGATAAACCATTTGGACAACAAACTCTCTATGACTGCTTAGATAAACTTATGAGAAGGCTTTTTAAAGAGGAAGAATGTTATATTATAAAAATTAATATATTATATATTTTGGTTAATAAAAAATATTATATGTTTATAATGTAACGCACATTCATTTAATTCTGTTTATTCAAATTATATTTTTATTTTAGTTATATTTTTATTTTTCTTATACTTTTATTTTGTATGTTGACCTTTTTAATATTATATTCTAATTTTAGTTTGTAAAAAATATATAAATAGTAGATTGATAAAGTAAATAAATGAACATTTTAATATTTCTTTATTTTAGTGTTCCAGGACGTCTTCCTTCTTTCTTTCTTCAATAATATAATAATAACTACATTTTGAAATTTCAATAATATTAAATCCGCTAGGTGGCGTGTTATTATTTTATGAAAAGTTTATTTAAAAAATTTTTATTTTGTTGTTTAAATATATTTTCAAATCATATTGTATTAATACTTAAAAAGTAAGCTAGATATCCATTGACTATCAATCAATCAAAAATTGATTCGAACAAATTTACGAGTAAATTGCGTGAACAAATATGGGTTTTTATAAAATAGGAATGATCACATTTTAATGGTTAAATTATGTTAAATTAATTTTTTTAAATAATTTTTGCCTAGTATTGTTAAACGGCTCATTTTGAGCACATTTATAAAACGGCTGATTCAGTATTTTAGCCAGAAAGCCTAAGCCTCAAGGTTTCGCTAATAGATATCCAAACCTTTGTTCCTTTTACAGAGAAAATCTTCAGGCTAGCGTAATATTATTCTGGATGAAATATTGAGTTAGCCGTTTTTAAAAATCGGCTCAAAACGAGCCATTTGACAATACTATTTTTGCCTATATCATTCTATAAATAAGATATCGCAAAAAATATTTTATCGAAAATATAATATTTGTAAAAGATTATTTTACACCCTAGCATAAAGATATATAAAGATTTTTCATTTTTATTTAGGGGAATAAAATATAATTGATTTAATTTGTATAAAATGTCAATTGTTATTATTTAGTAAGATTAATTTAAATTATTTATTAGCAAGCACAATAGGATAGACAAGCCCCTCATATTGATATTTTTTTGAGAATATTCTTTTAGATAAGGGATTGCGATAATATTATAAATGGCGGTATATTTTATTTGTAAATAAAATGATACGTTCGTTTTGGCGACTATTTAAAAAATAATGTATAAAAAAGAGATTTCGATGAATTTAATATCAATAATTTATAAAAGTAAAGATTAGAGATGCGATAAGGTATGTGTATTTGTTCGAATTTCCATTTGTTACTAAAAGGAGAAACACTCTCTGAGACATAATGACTTGGGCTTTTAACGTGGATTAATATCTAATGAGAATTGTTGGCGGGTTGAGCGTTCATGTATTTCTTTTCCTACAAATTTAAGTGAAATATATTTTTAAAGATACAAAAAAGATTAAGATATAAAGACAACGAAGGGGATTATAATTAGGAGTTGATTTTGTTGCATAATATAATTTAATATCATAATATACAAAGTTAATTGAAGCTTTAAACTATGACTATTTACAATACAAAAACATTCACTAAATAATATATTATTTTATTTCTACATACGAAGCCTCAAACCATCAATTGATTTACCTTAAATTGATTTACTAGATATATATATATATTTGAAGTTTTTGACTTTCAAAGAACCCCATAATTTTACTTGTTAATAAAAATTACTTTTTTAACGACTTGATATATATATATTTGCGTTATATTTAAACACTAATAAAAGAATTAATTTAATCGCATTTTTATTAATATTTGGAGATATCGTTATTAATTATTCTAAAGCAAACGAAACCAGACTTACATATTCTTATCCTATTACTTATTCGTTTTAGCGCAACCAGATTTACATATTCTTATTCTACTACCGATTCTTTTTAGCGCAATTATTCTTTATTTGCGTCAGATTTGTAGGTATAGACATCCAGTAATGTTGATCGGTGATATTGAAATAATTGTTTTAAGTTTATCGTTAAATATCGAAGATATCGGAATACTTGTTGTTGTTAAGTTTATCGTTAAAGAAATATAATTTGTTGGTTTAAATGACCATGAAAAGGGCCTTTGGATAAATTAAATCTGAAATAAATTAGTGCCTATTGGTTTAATTTTTATAAAGGAACTATAGAGACTGGGTTTAAGTCCTATCTAATCTAGATCTTTTAGATTAAAATGTTTTTTTTCGATCCTTTAGGTTGAATTCAATTCACGTTAATCCACCACATGTAGAAGTAATTTTTTTTTGTTTATTTATACCATGTGGATTTAAGTATACATTTAATAATATTTTTTTTATGTTGATCATCACTCACATTTGGTCCCATTTATGACGAATCTTTGTCGCGTCATATTATTTTGTTAAATAATAATTACCCATACCAAGATAGGCTCTTTCGAAATCTCCATTATATGTACAGATGTAGTAGAATGTTAAATTTTAATTTTTAACACATTATTTAACATTCACAGTTATTCCTTGTATAGATCATGATTAAGATAACCACATTATATTTAAAGGTAAAAAATATATATATATATAAAATAAATCTTTAAACCGGTATCTATATGTTACTCATTGTCAACTGAAATTGGAGAATCGAATAGTAAATCATCATTAATAGATAAAATAGTTGATAAATAGCTAATAAAAGGTGGATATTCGATTGGAGTTGAAAAGATATGTTTGGAATTATTCTGAACTAATGGAAAATATGTATGGCGCATCCTCAATTCTAAGCAACAAATGACTAACAATATTGGGGCACTCGATAGTAATGATTGTAAACAGAAATGATATGGATTAAAATTTGACATCAGGATAATTATAGTGGTGAGGTATAGGCGCTATATATTCCACAATTAGAAGGCGGGCAGTAGGATTGAAATGCTTCCCCCACAGCAGCACTTGATGCATCATTTGATCCCACCCTATTACCATTAATGCATCTTTTAAAATTTGATTGTAGTTAGAAGTTGATATTCTTTCATCACTTATTGTTTCATTGCTAATGTAAAATTTATCATCTTAATCATAATACATTCATTCTTTTAATATTTATTTCTATTGATGTCAGGACTCTCATGTAGAGACGTTCCTCCTTGTTATACGATAAAAACAATTGCCATCTCCAATAATATTTTTAGGCGAATAATTTTCTAAAAGATGCCCTGAAATGATTTTAATAGCCTCTAAAAAATAAAGTCTTCCTCCCTAACTAAGAAAAATTATTATTACATTTAGGTGAAATATCATAATGTAATCTAATAAGGCTTAATTCATTTAATGCTGAATTAACTGAAGTATTTTCCTGGAATCTTAGCAATCAAAAGTATGGCTTCACATCCATCTTTCCCATCATTGCCCTTTTAATTTAAATAATGAAATAAGATTATTAATTCAAAATTTTAATATATATAGGTGAGGGCCTTCTGGGCATTTAAAGATACATCTCAAACCAAAATTACCACTTTATTTTTATTATTAGTTTTACACTGCTCATTCATTGATCAATATCAATTGTAATATGGTTATAAATATTTTCTCACTTACATATACTATATAATTGAATCCTATAACAAGTTTATACAAGCACAATTAAACTTTATTACATAATACTTGTAAAATCATTAAATCAATCTATTTCTTTAAGCTATTATAAGTCAATTCTCATCTTCTGTCTAATTTTATAAACATATTTGAATATTTTTATATGTATCATTTATCAAATAAAATTATTGTATTTTTCAATTTCTTGTTCAAAAATTCCTTTAATGGTATTAAAAAAAATTCTTTACAACCCCTTCAAATTTTTTGCCTGTTCCCTTCACCCTAATATATAGAATAGAACCTATTATATGTTATTGTCAAAGTAATATAAGGTTATTTGATAGTGATTATTATTTGTAAGCTTTAGAATATTTAATGTGGATCCATATGTGATTGAATAATAATAAAAAAAATTAATTTGATCTGAAAGTTAGAAAAATATATATAAATTATAATTTTGTTGAAATGGATATATAGCATACTTGCTGTGATTGTAATCTCGTGCTATTCCCCTAATTTGAGACAAAAAAAAATAGGTAGAATGAATGGATGCCATTGTGTTTATGAAATTATGAATCTAATTATAAAAATATAGAGTAATCATTTACTATAATACTGTTAGATCAATCAAGATTAATAATATTTAAATTTTTTTTATTTATATAATACCTTGGTATTATTGAATATCATATGTCACAAAATAATAATGTACATCATAATATTAACAATAGTTTATCGGCCAATGACTTTGTTTTTATTATTATACATAGTCCTTCCACCATGCGTTTTTAGGTAATTCAGTAAAATTAATCTTTAATGTTTAAGTGAGTTGTTAATTAAGATTGATTTTTTAATATATTTAAATTTCTATTGATATTTTATATAACTTTAATTGTTATTATTTGAATATAACTTTACTTAATAATATGTTACGATTATTTTAGCTGTGACCTTATTTTTGTTTAAATTGTTTTTATAATACATATATATATATATATATACATCATTTTGTTGGTTAGTTTTTTTTATAAGTTAGATAATATAATAAAAAATAAGTTTTATTAACATAATGAATTTTTAGTACTGAAGCCATTGTTATTGTTATAAAATAATTATATTAAGGGATTTAACTATTTATTGTGAGATAAAAAGGAAATACATCTATTGATATATAGTCCTGTATTATTGAATATTACTAATAATTTAATTTTTATAAGTTATTTATATCACAAGATTACTATTTTAATTCAATCATATGATATAATAACGTAATAAATGGCGATAAATAAGAAAATTTTTATATAAATATTTACATTCATCTCATACATTATAAAATATATAATAAATATCCATATATATAAAATCATTAGAAAACGTAATAAAATTCTAATTAGGTTAACTACATCTCCTAGACCAACAACTTAAAGTTTTCCTAAACATCCTTGTCTTTAATCTCCATTTACTTTACAGTTATCCTTTTACAACTCCTGCCACATGGCCGTCTTATCAGCATCCTCCTAATTCCTGGGACTAAGTTGCCACTTCCCCAGTCCCGGCAGTCTCACTTAGCTCCAAAGCTATCGCATTTCTTGTCATATTGGCTGCTGGCCGCATTCCACATTTCTCAGGAGTCGGCTAGCCCCATCTTCCTTCATTTTGATTAGGCAGCCTTTCTTGCAATGATTTCGGTATACCGCAACCATCACCGGCCCAGCTGACCCCAAACGGCTTTCTCCTCTGGACTATCCCGGCGATACCATAGTCGTACATCCCACTCTCCGCACCCGAAGCAGCGCAGGAATTACACCTCGTCGGCCATGCCTCGGTCTTCTATCTAGCTGGGGTTGCGGCTCTCTTCATTGTAAAGAAGCATGTAAGGGCGCTCTCCACGTGTTCGAAAATCAAGATTTTTCTCATAGTCGCAAATCCTATACTTTTGTAAGTTATATATAAAACACCTAATAATCTTAAACCCTCTTATAACCCTAAATTCCTCTATTTTCTTAATAAACACCTCCAACAATTTAAGCTCAATAGGTACAAAAAAAATTTACTTCTTACTTTAATATTCTAGCATTCCAAAAATTTTGACTGTCAATAATTAAGATAAAAACAAAATTTTTAACCTAACAATAAATAATCATTTAAACTCAATACATTATCCAAAGAAAAATTCAACATGAATCTTACCTTATTTATTTTCTTTTATTATCCCAGAACGTTGTAAAAAATTACTCGTCCATTTATATTTTTCAAAAGAAATAATAAATTTTTAGCTTCCCGAATCTAATTGTATCTTTTTTTCCCCACTATCTTTACCTGCTTCTATGATTTATTAACCCCTTTTTACTAACCTTCGATATATCATCTTTACTTCTCCAAAATCTAAATTTAATCTTAAATTTTCTCCTCCTATCCCACCATCGTTCTCTTAACTTCTATGATTTATCAGCCTCCCTCTACCATTCCTGTCACTTGTCAAATTTTATTTCATTTTCTTTTTGGAGAATTTCTTAAACAAAACCATTAGTTAAAAACTCGCTCCCCCCCCCAATGTACCCCATAATAAGAGTTTAATTTCACAAATTTTCATCACGAGACTCCGTGATATTTTCTAAAGAGGAAAACTTTACATTTTGATTTTTATTATTATTTATTGCAAATTATGATGATTGAATATTTTTAAAAAAAAAAAATTTAGAGAAATTATAAATGAAATTGATTTTATAAAAAATATTTGCCAATTTGGGATGCCAAAAAGTAATAACATAGATGACATTCTTCTTCAAATTAATGCCGACATTTTAATCATATCTGCTTGCTAAAGACGTGAGTATCATAAAATGTTAAACTTATAAAAAAATTGCTGTATTACAACTCACAAAAAAGATACTATACAGTGCAATATAATAAATTAGACCATATAAGTTTGTTCACGATCTCAATGCTGAATTATTTTTCATTAAGAGGGCAATGGTATTAATTGAGTGTATATAGCAAAAAAAATTTTTTTTAAACTACATCTCACCTTTCGACTTCATTTCTTTAAATTAAAGGAAAGATGGTAGATGCAGAAACAATTATTTTATTGACGTGACTGGTCTTAGAGAACTCAATGATACTATATCAAATTACTGTATCATCATCAACAAGACAGCTTCGTCTTTATACTTTCCCGAAAAACTTAACTCGCGTTCGCATGTTAAACAAATAATTTGATAAATTTAAGAATATATTTCTTAAATTTTAATATAATACCTACGTGGTACCATCCTTTACTACAATTCGGTAGTTTGATCTTACCATCATCCAATGCTGTAAAAGCTTAACTGAGATTGAACCTAAATCGGTGTGTGTAACCTAAATTTTTAGTTCATAGTTCAAAGAATACATCAGAAATTTTTCCAGAATGGAAGCCCTTTAAACCTCCCCACGATAAAAAAAATTGTTTACATGAATCAACTAACTCTACCCCCAACTTAGAAAAATCAGATGCTTGGATATATTCAGCTCGCTTCTTGTTCAATGTTCTAATGAGCCTGGGAACACTGAAGACTTTTTATAGAATCTTAGGAATGTTTATCTCGATATACTGATTTATAAATCAAAATTTCTTGATATTAGCTCATTGCAATCCACCTTTCTCCTAAGCAAAAAATTATGCATAGACTTTCATTCACAAATCTCAATCTCAATTTGTAATGCATTACATCATACTCCTGCTTCCAAATACAGGCGGTACCTCTCAGAATTTGAAAATATTATCGTTTGGTTGTGGGCATTATCGTTTGGTTGTGGACCCGTATTGTTCGATCTCAACTGACAAGGATTTTTTAGTTTTTCGTAACAAGGGTCGATAAAACGTAATTTACTACCAAGATTTTAGTGGCATATATTTGTTCGCGATTCACTTCACTAGCTCACTTCACTAGCTCACTTCATTATTTCAAGTGCGGATAGGATAGCCAGCGTACTATTGCCTCCAGTAAATTAACAAGGGCCAGTTTCCTCACCATATCATCTGTAACTCCTTCATCAATATGACTTTTTCCTCCATTCCTGCAATTCAGTGGTACCGGCCTGAAGGATTATCAAAGTACCGTATAATCCGCATTGAATAGATGCCTCATTTCCAATATAAATTGCTATACTTACTATTACTGAATCCGATGTTCCATCTAAGATAACCACATCCCCTTTTCATAGTTCGAACCCTTTTATCAATTATTCATAAATATAAAAAAAAATATGAACTTAAAACTTTTATTTTCAAAGGATATTTACATAAAAAATTGCATTATTATAATTTATAAATCAATATATCATATCTTGAGTATCCCCTGACACGTCAATATAATTAATCGTCTTTTAGAGGAGGTAAAGAAAACTCTTTGCCTCCTAAGCTGATGTCAATATTATAAATTCTATCCTCATTAGTTGGCAGCTCTTTAATATCTGTATCATGTTCAGGCGATTGAATAGTGTCTTGAGATATGGGTAAAATAGGATGTTCAACTATTTCAGACGCGGTTAGGTCATTTGTTGACTTTTTAGTGGATGGCTGTAAAGGAGGTGTGAAAGTTGCAGTCCCAGGACTAATTGAGATTGGTTGGTGTTCATACCTCAATTGTAAGACAGAACCCTTATTTAAGGCTTGACGGGATTGAACTGAGGAACCCAGATTTTTTTGGAGTGGCGGATTAGGACCAGTTGCCTCTTCCAGATGTTCGTTTGTAAAAGTGGTGTGTGTTTTGATTGGCAATGACAGAATTAGAGGCGTTTTTTCGTCATCTTTATCTTGAGATGTTTCAGCATTATTCACGTCATTATCATTTTTTCTTACTAATGGAAGGAGATCATGGTCGACGCCATGTTCTGCTTGACTGGGACTCTGTTGAGGAATCGTCAAAGATAAGGATTTTTTATATTTACGCGGATTTATTTTGGAGGTGAGAAAAGAAGCTGAAGCAGATATAGATCCTTTTTTATTTTCGACGGGATAATCCAAATCAGATAAATCCTCACTCAGGTCAGAATCGAGAGGAACAAAATTGGGATCGAATCTCTTGTCAGCTGATTTCCTTTTTTTAAATTTGTCATCGTGATCTCCATGGATAATTTTGCTCAGTCCGAATCCAGCAGCTGGCAGGGCACGTGTTCCGGAGGCCAGTTTCGGAGTGGTAGGGGTGGAAAGCGTATTTATCATGGGGTTAAATATGTTGGATATCTTTTTTTTTAAATCACGCGTTGGCGACGCTTTTATCCACGCATCTCCGCTTCTATGTGGAACGTCCGTCCTATCCTTGCGTATGAGACCAGGAGACGAGGCCATTTCGGGTGAGTGGAAACCTGTTCTAATTGCAGATTTTTTGGCTCGCTTCGGGAGATCGTTAAATGTATACCCCGCGGTTGGTCTTATTTCCGAGTCCGAATGATTTCCTGGATCATCTTTGTCCAACAAGTCATGCAAATCTTTGGCCAACCTGTCGGATTTGATCTCGGAAGAAGGTCTCCGCATTTTACCCACCATAACGGAGGGGGCGAATCTTCTCGCCCTAAAATCTTCGCTTGTTTTGTGTAATCTTTGAAGGACCGGAAATCGGCCAGGAACCGAACCCTGTACATCCGATCTAATATAAATAAAAAAATCAAGGATAATTAATAAATTCAAAAAAAATAAATGAATACTATTTTGCCCTTTATACTACTACACTGTAACAATTTATAATAAAATAAAAATAATTCAAATTATTTCAAAGAAAGGAAGGAAAGAAAGAAAGAAAGAAGGAAAGAAAGAAAGAAAGAAAGAAAGAAAGAAAGAAAGAAAGAAAGAAAGAAAGAAAGAAAGAAAGAAAGAAAGAAAGAAAGAAAGAAAGAAAGAAAGAAAGAAAGAAAGAAAGAAAGAAAGAAAGAAAGAAAGAAAGAAAGAAAGAAAGAAAGAAAGAAAGAAAGAAAGAAAGAAAGAAAGAAAGAAAGAAAGAAAGAAAGAAAGAAAGAAAGAAAGAAAGAAAGAAAGAAAGAAAGAATGAATGAATGAATAGAATAGAATGAGATGAATAGAATAGAAAGAAAGAAAGAAAGAAAGAGAAAGAAAGAAAAATAAATTATTTTTTTTAAAAACCTTTTAGGATAGGGTTTAATAAATCTATTCAATCCAAATTGATCATTCAAAAATGGCGCATTTTCTGGGATCGGCTCCAAATCTTTAGCAACCGCCATATCTTCAGGATCCAAACTTCATATATATAACAAAATTAATATGCGAATGTAAACATATAATATTGTGCGTTTGTAAGATCATCAATAAATCATGAAAAATCTCAACAAATATAAACTCAAAAAAGAAAGTCACGCGTTACGCGTTACGCTGGGAGAGGAACGCTTTACTCGCTATCAAAAAATGTAACGCGTCTTTCGTTATTTAAAAATCATAAAATATTTCTTTTTATTTATTTATTTTTTTCCCTCCATAGAAGATAGTATAAATAAATTTATACAAAAAAAATAATTTGTAATAATAAATTTTTTTTTTCATTTATCTTTAATAATAATATATCGATTTTCAAAATTTTGATTCGGATAAAAGCCAGAGACCTTAACACTCACTGTGCTACACACGTGATCGATTGATGCGAAGGCTGAGGGAGTTAGAGCTCTTAGTGCCTTAACACAGCTTTCACTGTGCTAAACACGTGATCGATTGGTGAGAATTATTGGGGGGGGGGGGGGTTGTAAATCAACTTCACAGGGATTCTTCCACAATTTTTTTTTACTTGATTCAGATCCTCGTAAATTTTATTTAGATATTTTATCTTTAATCAGAATTTCATCTGAATTCAAATTCTCACACTTTTCATATGTTAATGAGTTTATTTCATATAGTTAGATCTGAATTGCTATGAGGTTGGAATATTATCAGGGCTCATACATCTAGAGGAATCCGATCCGACATGATTTAACAGCTGTTCGATTTTTAAATCGATTTAGGAGAATCAATTGTTTCTTTATTAAAATCAATATTTCTTAGGTTATTACCATGTAATAGAATCAAAGATAAAATTAATATTATTTTAAAAAAAAATAAATATTTATTCTCGCACATATTTTTTAAAAAAAATCAATCAGCTGTTAAATCGTTTCGGATAGGATCCCACTATGAATGCGACCCTATAGTGGCCCTGATTTTATTCATTCGCGCGAAAAATATCCCCTAGACAAATACTCTAAGAATAATAAGATATATTTAGAAAGAAGAAAGAAAAAAAAATGGAAATGCTTGAAGTATAATGACTCCCTTCCCCCCCCCTTCCCCCAAAAAGATTATTAAAATAAAAATATAAATGGTAGCGGCCATGTGCCTTTTTTCCTGGCAAATCACTTTTTAAGCGCGTTTTTTTAAAAATTCAAAGATTCTAATTTTGCCGGAAATATATTCCATCATGTTTGGAATGGTCAATCTTATGAAATCGTAGGCGATTTTGCCGTTTAAACCTTTGAAGTCATTTATAATTTATGCAAAAACAAATGTATGGAAAAACTAATACAAATCATATTAAGTTCAAAAGTTTCCCGGTGAAATTGTCTGAAATTTCTAAGGTAGGTATTCCAAATAAGGCCAGGTCTGGGTATCCGTGGCCGAACTTATAGCAGGACCTGAAGATCCCTGCATTACTGAAAAAGGCCAAATGAGAGGATTAGCCTCCTATAAAATGACAAATCTTGAATTAAACAAATATTGGGTTATATATATATTTTTTTTCAGAGTTTGAGTAACTTATTTAGCCCCGGTAAAAATGAAAGAACCAGTGACACCCCACTTGCCATTTATATTAATGTAATAAATAAGAATTTTATAATAACAAAATGTTAGCGGTGGATCCCATCCAAGGGGCCTTTTTGAACTCCTTGGCGGCTGCGGTGTACGGAAGATCTGGCTGATCGTCATCCCAATGAATATCTTTCTCTAACGTCGGAGTCACGTTATATAAACCATCCACGATTAAAAATGATATCTAGTGGAGGATATTTATTTTTATTTTTTTTATAAAAAATAAAAAAATACTCTCCATATAAATGTAACATAAATGTAACTGTAACTCAGACCACGTGGATAATAAATAATCAATTTTGGCATCTTAATAAAATCAGCTGTTACAGAAAACTCCCCAACTCTCAAGAAGTCTTCAATTGCTTACTATTGTTAATAATCTCTCCAAAAGCCAGCATTTCCACCAGTAGTGTAATGCCTTTTCTTTCTAATAATATATGGCGCCATATTGAATTTTAATTAGAAAAATGCACCTCCACCCCCCCCCCCCCCCTACCCAAATAAGTGCTGCTATTATATTTTAAATATGCGATGAGAGCTCTGTACGATCCTGCTAGAATGCTTAACCAAAATCACCAAGCATCAACTTTCTTAAGTTGAAGATGTCCATTTAAAACTTTAGTAAACACAAAATTCTCTTCACATTTTTAGAGTCTATAATTTGATTTATTTGATTATATATACATATTTAAAATAGTTTTCTCACATCAAATATAAAATAAAATAAAACAATATTATATAAAAACGGAGGTGGGACTACAAGTTCCCAAAAAACATGAGTAATTATATTTTAAAATTGTGATTTGAAGGTTTTGTTTTATTAAAAAAATAATAACCTAATGGTCATTTAGAATCATTATTTTTAAAATAATCCGGCCAAGGGTCTTAAAAAAAATCTGACCTACCTTAAATTCTTCGATAAAATTTATGGTTAACTCTGCCTTTTACGGGAAAATGCTGGAAGAAGACGCCATGGTCCATAA
Source organism: Gordionus sp. m RMFG-2023 (assembly GCF_954871325.1). Lineage (NCBI taxonomy): Eukaryota > Metazoa > Nematomorpha > Gordioida > Chordodea > Parachordodidae > Gordionus > Gordionus sp. m RMFG-2023. Next base: position 854,476 of record NC_088777.1, read on the forward strand.
GCACCCCGTTTCAAGGTGCCACTTGTTCAACTAACGTAAAAAGCTTATATCATAAAATATTTAACACGGTTTTATCAAGCGGAAATATGTTGATGTGGATAGAGGAAGAGGTGCTTTTATTGGATGCCTAGCTAATTTCTAAATTTGATCTCGAGAAAATCTAAACCCAAAAAAAAATTGAAATTCTATGATTTCTCGAATTAGAAATTTTTAAAAAAGGGCAAATTCAATATTTTATCCAGAATAAATATCCGATCCCGAAGATTTTGTTTGCATAAGGAACAAAGGTTGGACATCTATCAGCGAAATTTTGAGGCTTAGGTCAATGTTTATCTGGCTAAAATATTGAGTTAGCCGTTCCTAAAAATAGGCTCAAAGCGAGCCGTTTAACAACACTATTTCAGTATAATAAGGTTAATATACACATATTATTTGTTACAGTAAAAGGATAGGATCTTCTCCCTGAAATAATAATATTTTTGTGCCCATTCATATACAAATCACGATACAATATTTATTATTATTATTTTTCGATATAAGAAAATGGAAACCAAACATTTGTAATTACTTGAAGATTCCTATCGATGATCCAATTCACGTCGAAATCGTCTTCGTCTTCGCCGAATGGATTCATGAGTTCTTCCGCTACCTGTATTGGCGTTAAATTATTTGAACCCAGATGTAACTGTACCAAAGTAAATGCCGCGGAATAATACTGAGCAGTAGCATTACAAAATATCAAAACTGTAGAAAATATCTTATTATCCCCCTAACCCTAACACTAATTCTAACCATGTGCAAACTTATTTTTCAAATTCTTTCGGCAAATAAAAACTTCTTCTTTTTTTTTTCACTGAGGATTTAAATATCAAAATAAAAACAAACAATAGAATAGAATAGGATAGGATAGGATAGAATAGACTAGAATAGAATAGAATTTGAATAGAATAGAATAGAATAATATAAAAACCTTGAACCATCCCATGTAAAAGAAGAATTGAAGAAACGTGAAGATCGGGAAATAAACGTCGTCATGATTGGGGTACCGCTTCTCCACGTCTAGCAATTGTCTGCCCATGAGCGACGCGAAGAAAAAGGTGTAGTTGGCCAAAGTTACAACCTTTCCCAAATAAAATACTTTAAAAGCAATTTTAAAAATACTCGGGTTTAATTTTTGAAAAATAACTGAAAGTGAAACCGGGTTAATTTTGAAAAATAACCGAAAGGAAACCGGGTTAATTTTGAAAAATAACCGAAAGCAAACCGGGTTTAATTTTTTAAAAAAATAACCGAAAGCTAACAGTAGGGAAAATTGAATTGTAGCAAAAAAACGTAAAAAATTAAGAAAGAGAGCTCACTGGAAGTAGTTTATATTCCCAGTAATACTAAATTTACTGTGTATTTAATAGGACGTAAGTTTTAAAGAATTCAATTATAGTATAAACCGGCAGAAAATTTCTATTTTTTTTGTTAAATTAATTAATCAAATTTTCCATAGTTTATGACTATAATTCGGTTAATAGCCAATTTTTTCTGCTAAGTGTATCATTGGCTAATTCTAAGAATCATTTACTTTGGGTTGAGACTAAGCATGCGCCGAAATTATTTGGTTAAAAAAGTTTTAAAAATGTCGAATATGACAATTGTCACCCTTCTAAAATTACATAATTATTGCAAAACAAAGATTTAAAATCTTCATTTTTTAAAATTTAATTTCATTTTTTTTTAAAAAAAACATTGGAAAAAGTTTTAAAATGAACGAATATGACAATTGTAAACCCTTCTAAATTAAATTTATTATAAATGTAAAGCAGGGACGTTTTACCCAATCAAAATCAACTTAAGCTTAGCCTAAGCCGATCAAAATCAGCGCAGGCTTAGCCATATAAAAAAAATATAATAATAATATTAACCTGCGTATAAACTAACGGAATAGCTACCCAATCGAAACCGTATAATGCCCCACAGGTGTTGCGAAATTTTGCGAGTGTCTAAATAAACATAATTCTAATTTAGTTTCATTGGATTAATTTTTTTTTTAAAATCTAGCTTAACTGACCAAGCTGAGTTACTTTGAAGCCCCATATCTCCGGTTCTGATAGAGTTAAGAACCTAATATTCTGGATTGGTCAATTACAATACTTTAACAACTTAAATACCAAATTTTAACAAAATCTGAGATGGTCAAGTGATTGATTTGACATGGAATGACCCTTTATCCAAGTACAACTATGCTTTCCATTTCCCTATTATTTATGTACAAATATTAATTTTTATATTACACTTATTATTTTTATTTTCAAATGATTATTTGTTAGTAGGGGAGACCGGGGTAAAGCGATTGACGGGGTAACAATGTTAACGCGAATAACTTTTTAACCATTGAGTATAAAGACCTAAAATTTGGTGTGAAGATGTATTTTTATATCTAATTTCTTACCTATGTTCATCTTTCAAAAAACTTACCTGGTTTTATATATTTTGTCAAAAAACTGTTTTTTACCCAAAAAATATAAAAATCAATCTCTAGTATATTTTGCTTTTAGTAAAATTTACATATCCTCAGGATTCAAAATTTGGCACACATGTTCCTTAATGTATTAACTATAAAATAAAATTTATCTGACATCTTTAGCTATATTAGAAGTCACGCAATAACGATATATATAATATATGTCACCTAGGGGTAAAGCTGTTATGGGTAAAACGGTTAAAATATAAAATTATTCACATTAAATTTTTCATTCATTCATTTATTATAATCAAATAAATATTGATATTTAATATTAAAGTTACCAATTGAGCATTATTAAAATTATGAAATTAATTCAATTTATTTAATTAATTATATATCATTTTAACTCTATGGAACTGGTATTGTTAATTATTAAAATGAAATTGTTTTATTTTATAAATAAACAAGATAAGAGGATTTGCATATCAGCTTGCTAAAGAATATGGCAAATCTTTCCCAGAAAGCTGGACAACTAATGGTATGGCTGGAGAGGACTGGTTTATGGGGTTTAGAAAACGACATTCCCAACTTTCGATTCGTACCCCTGAAGCTACTAGTCTAGCAAGAGCACATGGCTTCAATCCCACAAATGTCAATAAATTTTTTGAAAATTTAATTAAGCTATATAATTCTTATAACTTTGAACCACATATATACAGATAAAAGTGGTTTCACCACCGTTCAAACTCCTGCAGAAATTATAGCACAGAAGGGTGCCAAACAAGTCGGCTCTATAACGTCAGGAGAAAGAGGAACATTAGTTACAATATGTTTAGCCATCAATGCTATAGGCCATAGCATTCCACCATTTTTTATTTTTCCAAGAAAACGATACAAAGATCACTTTATTCGTGATGGGCCTATTGGATCTAAGGGTGTGGGAAACGCATCGGGTTGGATGCAAGAGGAGGAATTTTTATCTTTTTTGGAACACTTTAAAAAATATTCTAGTGCATCCAATGAGAAAAATGTCTTATTAATCTTAGATAACCATAGCTCTCATTGTTCAATTTCCGTTATAAACTATTGTCGCTCCAATGGGATTGTTATTCTAACACTTCCACCACATTGCTCGCATAAACTCCAACCATTAGACAAAGCAGTTTATGGGCCATTGAAAAAGTTTTATAATGGAGCTATTGACACATGGATGAGAAATCATGTGGGCAACAATTTCAGATTTATGATATTCCAGGAGTGTTAAAAAATGAAATACCAAGGGCAGTGACACCAAATAATATATTAAATGGGTTGTTAGCATGTGGCATATTTCCTTTAAACCCAAATATATTTACAGAACAAGATTATATCTGCTGTAATAATTCAAATGCTAGCTCAAATATTGAATTTGAAAATAATGATGAAAATATTACAGTGACTCAAAATCTTACAGTGACTCAAAATCTTACAGTGACTCAAAATAATGATAGTGATTTATCTATATTATTAAATGAAAATGTTCCAGATGATATTGATGAACCTTATCATGATATGTTACCATCATGCTCAAAAAATTATAATAAAGTATTCAATTCTTCATCTATAATACCTATTCCAAAATTATTCAATATTTCATCGGATAAAATATCTAAAAAAAAGAATTCAGAAATATTAACATCTACACCTTATAAAAAAAAATTATTAATTCAGAGAAAAAAAAGATATCAAAAAATAATTGTTTATGTGTTATTTGTAATAAAAACTATAAAAATAGTCGCAAGGGCGATGAATGGCTAAAATGTACAATGTGCCTTGAATGGGCACATTCTAAATGTGCTAATTATGATAATTATTTTACATGTCCTTGTTGTATCGATTAATTTTTAAATAAAAATCATAAATAAATCTTAAATTTGTAATATTTGTTAAATAAAACAATAAATATGTGTCAAATATTATTTTAACCACTTTACCCTAGTGCTTATCCATTTTAGTATCCAGGGTAAAATGGCGAAAATGAGTAGTTTTACATAACTAATCATAGCTCCTAAAATATTATAGATAGAGGGCTACACTTTTTTTTATCTTGTAGAAGAGGGATGGGGCTACACATTGATCTATAATTTGTTGTGTTTGACTCTTGTTTAAAATTTTTATGGTAAATATGCAAAATGCCTATCGTTTTACCCCGGTCTCCCCTACATATTTTGTATAAATTTTTAAGAGAGGGTACCACGATGGGGTGAGGACTGAGTAGTTGTGGGTAGGAGATCCATTTACAGGCGAATTTTATTTCTTTGCTACGCCTAATGAATCAATAATCAATAAACAATATCCAGATATTGATATATCAATACCCCAATTCCAAATATTACGATTTCAAATTAAAACAATGGTCCTTTATTTTGTGTTTTTTATTAAATCCAATAAATTTCTTTTAACTCCTAAATTCCCAAATTGTTCCCCATACATTAACATTATGACTAACTTTCTATTTCAAAACTGTATTTAAGAGTAATTTTCCCCTGTCATGTCATTTCAAATTATCTATCCTGCGTCATTCATTACGATCTGTTTTTTTTTATATATAACTATTCTTTCTCTAACATACATACATGCAAATCATTCGTCTTACTCTCCCGTCACTCATCTGTCATTAAACTTACAAAGGCTTTTTAAAGCTCGGATAATAGTCTTCCGTCTCTTAGATTAGTTCCTCATCAATTCTCGACCGTTGAACTAAATAGTTGTCTCCAATAACCAATCTCCAGAAATCAAGGACTCAAGTTCTACATCGCTGTTCAAATTTTTTAACAACCACTTTCCAAAGATCCCTTAAATTGTTTCCTTATCACATTTGCAATTGTGATCGTAAAGCTCCAGAATATTTTTCATATTAAATTTAAATCAATTTCTTGAAAGATATTCCTTAGAAGATGGTAAATCTTAGTTTGAAACTTAATTGAAAAGGGATGTAAAGGAGATTCACCCTTCCCCAAACCCCTAAACTCCAGGGCAATAAGGTATATAAGGACCAAAACTTTTTTGATTTACAAAAAAAATCAAATATATAGAAATAACATACTTCGAATAATGTTCTGTAGCAGTACTCATCCACTATCCGTCTCTCTCTGTAAGCTTTGGCTAGCAAATTGGAGGACCAAATGCAAGGCACGTACCATTTAGAGTGAGGAGACGGAATATCGTCAAACATTTTCAATTCAACTTCCGTTATAAAACCTTTTCAAAAAATAAATGAATATATATTAAAAATTACTAGAAACAGTTTTTTATAAAAAAAATATATCAGTATTTAGATACTATTTTAGATGTAACGGTATCTGTTTTTTTTTTAAAAAATACTTTTACAAGATACATTTTTGATATACTTTTATTTTTAAGAAAATAAAAATATTTGAAATGTAAACAAAAAAAAAATTCATTTTTTTTATCTTAATGAACATATTATAATTTTCAATAAATAAATTATTGATTACATTGAAATAGGTGAATATTTTTTTAAACCAGATGTTTAAAAAAAACAATACTAAATCATATTGTATTGTAATTGTAATTATAAAACATTATAAAAAACAATTTTTTAAAAATGTTACACTTAAAAAAATAAAGAATGTTTTGTCATCCATCATATAATTTTATGTAGAATATAATTTTAAAGATAATGATAAAACCTACGTCGTACCCCTGATTCATAGTGGCGTGGCGTGGCGCGATTGCGATTTAAGGTGCGATAAATATAAAATACAATAAATATCGCATCGCGTTCATAGTAACCGATCGCGCGATTTGAGTAGCGAAAACTTGCCGCCATGTTTATTTTTTTAAAAAACGCAAATCAATTTGTATTTACCGACGCGATTTTTAAATATCGCCTTAGTTATTAAATTTTACAGTCAAAACCTTTTTTTTTAATTTTTGAAAAATTTTTCCAATTTTTTTTTTAAAATTATTTAATGTATTTTATTTTTCTCCCCACTTTTATTTTATCATATTTTGAGAATTCAATTCATAATTTAAAATATCCTTTTTTGGAACTTGAAAGTATTCATTATTGGTCTTGATAGGTAGGACTTAATAAAAAAAAATATTGATATGGGTTTGTTAATAATTATCACTCTACTTGGGGTATTTTTCGATATAAAATACCGATATGGATATCAAATTATATGGCGATTTAAATATCTTTTGATTGAAAGCATTCATCTTGGTCTTGCTGTGTATGACTTGATATTAGAGGGGTTGATCGAAGGGGGGAGGGTTAAAAAAAACATTTTTTCGATATGGGTATCAAATAAAAGGTAATCAAAAATATTTTTTTTTATTGTAATAATAAAAATCCATTTAAGTGGGAGAGTCTAGATCTTGAGGGGGTCAATATATTTTATCGAGACAAAATATCGTTATGTTGTATCAGATAAAAAGCTAATTTTAAATATCTTTCGATTGTAATCTGGAGGTTATATATGAAACCATCGATTCATAAATTTTAAAATAACATTATGAAAGAAAAGAAAAGAAAAGAAAAGAAAAGAAAAGAAAAGAAAAGAAAGAATATTACACTTCTTTACAAGCAATTACATTTTTTTTTTGCAAGAAATATAATCAACACAATTTGATTTTTGATAATCGAAAATTTTAAAATATAATTTTGAACAATTATTAATTAATTAATTTATACATAAATAATATTTAAGTGACATTCCGTGGAACGATTAATGCCATTTTTAAAACATTGGCATCTCCTTATTGTCGCAACTTAGCAATTGTGCAAATTGATTTACAATTACAATAAGAAGACCTGATGTAATTGTTATGGAGATGGTTTTATTGGGAATAGTTAAATTGTTAAATTTTCTTGGTATGTGAAGGTTCATGGGGGAATCAATTTTTTCCCAAATTGGTTCCAGCCCAATAGTATCTCTTCCTCCCATTACAGATAATTCTGGCTTCAATCATTTCTTGGGGCCATAGATAGTTCTATCATCTTTATCTACTGGGATCAGTACGTGAGATGCTAAAGGGATAATTATATTTTTGCAAACATTGTCTCACTTACATTCCATCTATTTAAATAGGCAAAAAAACGAAGGCAGTCTAGGTAAAATATTTTCTATGCTATTGCTTATTGAGTTTGTGTGGTATTTTTTATCTTGCCACTGGTATTGGTGTTGCCTATTTTATATTTCGTTCACTCCGAAAGAAATATATTTAATATTGTTAAAATGATTAGCAGGAATTCCCCCCCTCCCGATTTTATTTAGTGAGCAATCACTTATAACCCTCAGGTGGTTCATTAGTATACTATTACGGTTATAAAGCAGAATATAGAGTATCTGCGCAAGTAGGATTAGAAACTCTGATGAAATCTGGTTTAAAATTCTAGAATACAGGGAGCGCAGTTGACCAATCATGTTTTTTTTGTCTCCAGCATGTATCCGCTTATTCTTGACTCTAAAGTTCCGATTTGCTCGCTCTCAATTAAACCATTGGTTTCCTGGTGCAAATACCATTGAAAAAATATTCCTTTAACAAGGATTCAACCATTTTATTTATACAAATGCAATTAATAAATATATAGACTTTTTGACTCTTCATTTTTTTTAACCAGATTTCAGCGCAGTTTCTGATCCGACTTGCACAAATACTGTATATCTTGCTTCATAATCATAATCAAGAATATTAATGAACCTCCTGAGGTTATGAGTGATTGCTCATAAAATAAAGAGACCGGGGGGGGGGGTGAATTCTTATCAATCATTTTAGGATTAAATATATTTGTTTCGGAGTGAACGAAATATAGAATAGGCAACACCGATACTTAATGGCAAGATAAAAATACCACAAAACTCAATGGGCAATAGCGTAGAAAATATTTTAACTAGACTTGCCTTCGTTTATTGCCTATTTAAATAGATAGGAAAATAAGTGAGAACAATGTATATGAAAATAAAATTATCCATCATGGATCTCACGTACTGATCTCAATAAATAAAAATGATAGATCACAAGTCTACGCCCCCAAAAAATAATTGAAGCCAAAATTGTCCAAATGAGAGGTGAAACGTGCTACTTTTTTTTTGAAGCGACGTACAGCACTAATTGAGCATTATCTTTAGGGGAGCGATAAAAAAAAATCGTCACGTGATCTGAGTGATTTTCAGCTAGCGTAAACCGGTCCGATTATGATTTTTTAGACAAGGTGTTATTATGTGAGCCCCGTCAATTTTGCTGACAGACAGCCGAAAGGTTTGGACGTCTTATTGGCTAAAATTCTTGAGGCTTACATATTTATTATCTTAGATATCTTAATCGAGCCGGTTTTAAAACCGACCCTTCTCAGACCGGTTTTTAAAATACCCGACTCGGTCCGGTTTTAAAATCGACCCGAATCGGGCCAATTAACCACATTAATTTTTTGGGAGAGTATTGAAAAAAATCTTTACAAAGATTATTTAATTTTTTTGACAAAGAAATTTTTAGGTAAAATTCGATTAGAAAAAAAAAATCTTCAGTAAGGAAGTATTCGTACCAACTATGAGGAACATGATTGGCACGTATTTTTTTTTGATTGGCATGATTATATAAAAAGTTTTCAAATATAGATATATAATAGAATAATGAGAAATGTCTTACGAACCGGCTTCGACTAAATGTTCCATGGTGGGAAACCTTTTCTTGACGGGACTACTGATGGCTCTGTACACTAACACGGCGCTGAGATTTAAATACCTAATGATGGTGCGTCTGAGCATTCGACCGTGTTCATCGTTACCTATTATCATAGAACTCACGCCGAGTGCCATACTGCAATATAAAAAAATAATAGCCTCAGTTTGTAGAATATTAGAAAGAAAGAAAGAAAGAAAGAAATGTAAGTTCAATTCGATATATTATCCATCAATATAAAAAAATAAATATGATAAGCGTGGAAATAAAGAAAAATTCAAATTTAATAGTGCGCAGGCGCAAAAATTTAGCGTTTTTTCAAAAAACGCAAATTAATACATTTTAAATGCGTTTCGTTTAAATTAGACAGCTTTTTTTGTTTTTATTTCTGATTTACATTTAGACGTTCAGAGTTCACGTTAATTTAAATCTATGATCACAAATTACTCGACAATTATAAATTTGTCGAAATTAGCGTAGATAAACGGCTCGAACAGCTGACTCAGAATTTTTAGGCAAAGAAGTATTGCCTAAAAGCCTCGAGATTTCGTTAATATAATTTCTAAGAACCTTCGTTCCTTCTACGAGCAAATTCTTAGAGGCCTTGCGTTAATATTTCTCCGGATAAAACATTGAATACTAGTCGAAATATCTCACAGATAAAATTAAGTCTTTATGCTTTATTCGAATCAATTTTTCCGAATCACTTTTTTTTTTGGAATATTTATAATAACACTTATATATATATATTTTTTTTAGCAAGTTTTACAAAAAAAGTGAGACATTTAATTTATTCGACTTTTCCTATTTGTTGTAGTGTTTGTTCGAATGGCTCGACTCGAGCCGGTTTTTTAAAAATGGCGAAATCAATATTCGAGCCGGTTTTTTAAAAATGGCGAAATCAATATTTTAGCCCGGATAAATATAGACCAAGAAGCTCTGTAGATTTCGCCAATAGATTTCCATTTGTGCCATTCTATGATCAAAATTTTCGGGCCTTTCGCGTAATAATTTTATCTGATAAAATATCGAGTCAGGCCGCAATTCGAAAGCGGAGACGGGATCCGTTTTTTTAACATCCGTTCCGTTAAAAGTCAACCTGATTAAGAATGATATATGGTGGAAATGTTTTAACTTCAAAATTTGCCGGTTGCGTTTTTTAACGCGGGAGGTATCGGAAGGCGCACTTTAAATATATATCATTTTTAATGAGATTGACTTTTGACGGAACGGATGTAAAAAAAAACAGTCTCCATTTTGAATGCAGCCCTTGGCCGTTTTTTAAAAACATGTTAATTCCTTATGCTTAAATATTTTTTTTTTCTTCATCAATTTAATTTTAATCTAATATTTTGTGTAGCATTTATTTAAAACAATTCTCAAATATATAACAACTAGTAATTATTACTTTAAAAATATTATTTCGAAGGAAGGAAGGAAGGAAGGAAGGGAAGAGAAGAGAAGAGAAGAGAAGAGAAGAGAAGAGAAGAGAAGAGAAGAGAAGAGAAGAGAAGAGAAGAGAAAATAAAAAATTAAAAAATATTTAAAATAATAAAATACACTTTTTTCTCTCTATTTTTCAAAGCCTGTTTTTAAAATTTTAAGAGGGAAAACATAACTTTTTTTTTATCGAAGCTGAAGAAAAACTACCAAAGAGTTGTGATAAGTAGTGTTGTCAAGACGGCTACCTCAATGCTTAATTCATGAAGATATGCGAGCCATAAAGATATGGCCCCTAAGATGACAACAAAGGTTTGAACGATCTCTTAGCGAAATCACGAGGCTTAGGCAAATATTTTTCTGGCCAGTACATTGAGTTAGGTACGCATTCGTAGCGAAATCCGACCCGATCCGACACGCGATTTCAAATTTTAAAAATCGAACAGCTGTTAAATCGTCACTTCGAATGCGCGGATAGCCGTTTTTCAAAATCGGCTCAAACGGAGCCGTTTAACAACACTCTTAGATAAGATGATCAAATTTGTTCCTTCGATTATCACCAACAAAAAAATGTTATTTTTTAAGAATTTCTTAGTTAGTTTCGATATATAACGAAAAAAATGTTATGGCTGCGAATTATAGATCCGCAAAAGTAGGCCCTGCCCGTACCCGACCCGTACCCGTACCTGACCCGTACCCGACCCGCATCCGACCCGACACGCACCCGGCACGACACGGCTTCGAGCCGGGCGGCCTTAGAAATTTTTTTGAAATATATCTTAAATTTATCAATTTTTATGTTGAATTATTTTACGTAAAATAAAAATGTGTGATTTTATTTATAGAAAGTGGACGTTGTCGTATTTGTAAATACGCGAACGTTTTATATTTTTTTTTTTACGCGAATGGCCAATCAACCAATTAAAATAAGGTTTGATTGGATAGAAAGAGATTAGATGTAATATATTATATGTGGATTATTATTATATTTTTAAATTAATTTTTTTTTTTTATAAAAAATTACGGATTTTGATCATTGTTTAAAATAAAATTAATTTTTTTTTTATATAATATAAATTTATTTTTTTTTTGAGAAACGAAATTTTCTTTTGAATAAAATTTTTGGATTTATATTGTAGTTTTATTTGTTTTTGGATTTGATAATTTCATATAATTCTTGACGATTCGTTTTTTCTAGAAAGTTTGATTAAGTTTCTAGGATTTGGTTGGGGTAGATTTTAGATAGGTTTTAGTTTGTGTTTGTAGTTTTTTTTTTAGACGCCAAATAACATGTATCTTTATTTTGAGTTATTGTAAAAATTAATCTTTCTTTCTCTTTCTTTTCTTTCTTTTTCTTTCTTTCTTTCTTTCTTTCTTTCTTTCTTTCTTTCTTTCTTTCTTTCTTTCTTTCTTTCTTTCTTTCTTTCTTTCTCTTCTCTCTTCTTTCTTTCTTTCTTTCTTTCTTTCTTTCTTTCTTCTCTTCTCTCTTCTTCTCTCTTCATCTAAGGCAAAACGAATATATAATTTTATCAAAGTTCAAAAGTTCAGAGCGAAATTGTCCCAAATTGATAAAGGTAGGTACTCCAAACATGATAGAATACATTTCCCCCGTAAAATAATTTTTTTTTTAAAAAAAAATAAATAATGGTTTTAAAAGTTGAATAGCACGTTGGCGGGAAAAAACACATTGACGTTAGGTTATTAGGGTTAGGGTTGGGTTAGGGTTAGGGCTAGGATTTATATAGACACATAAGGATCCAACAAATGTCGCCTCATTTATACTTTATATCAACAGGAAATATATTGTTACAATCTATTCGACATTTATAACTGCAAGTTAGAGAAAAAAAATATATATATATGTCATATTTTTTTATAATGAATATAAACTAACGTATCTGGCCATGGTATGCTTAGAAATTGCTCCCACCACCTAGTAACCACGGTGGAGACGAAAAACCCCAGAACGAAAGACAACGGGATAAGATTAATAAATGCGTCACAATACAAGACTACCCTTTCAAATATCCTGGATAAAAAAAAAATGAAAGTTGTGAAAAAATTTAAAATATTATAGCTTAGAAAAGAAGGAAAGAAAAGAAAAGAAAAGAAAAGGAAAGGAAAGGAAAGGAAAGGAAAGGAAAGGAAAGGAAAGGAAAGGAAAGGAAAGGAAAGAAGAAAATAAGCTTACAATTTTTCTGTTTCGTTCAACGCGAAACGGTAAACGAAATTACACGTGTAGAATAACACGACGAATATCAGTAATTCTTTCCACACCAATTTGTATATACTGCCCTTTGTATATAATAAAAAGTAAGAATAATTTAAATAAATATATATAGGCCTATATTCATAGATTTTAAGCTCCCAGTGGATGTGTGTTTCAGATTTCCTACTGTTCTAAAAGAATGTGATTTATTAACAGCAAGATCCAAAGGGAGTTTAGCCAATTTTATTGTTTATATTGACAATTAATTCGGAGATACAAGTCGCTTAAGCTAAAAAAAAACATTTTTTCCCATTATTTTGATTTTTTTTTTTTAAAAAAAAAATACATTTTAAAATAAAAATTAAAAGCTAAAACCAGCCAATAAAATAATTTTACTAGCTGAAAGCAAAATATGTTATTAAAATGTTTCTAAAAAATAAAATTCAAACATTTTTTGAGACTATTTTTCTAATATAAAAAACTATACATCTTGACAAAAAAAAGAAAATTTTCTTCTAACAGAATCTTGACTCGTTTAGGGCTTAATCCCTAAGCATCCAGATTTGGCTAACAGATGTCCAAACCTTCGTGCCATCTAAGAGTAAGAATCTTAAGGCTAGAGCAAATATTTTGGAGGGCCCGTTTCTAAGATTCTAGCCAAGAAAATATCACGTGAGTCTTGACAATTTGCTGCTCGTAAGTGTTAGAAAAAAAGGTTTGAGCTTCTAATTTGCCAGATCTCGAGGTGCTCACAATAATATTTATTTTGGTCTAAGAATCTTGATCGGCCAGTTTATCAACCCCACTGATAGAAGCACTACCTCAGAAAAATAAGTTAAATAGAACGCCGTTGCTTTTTACTTTTATTATCACTGAACCAAAACCTCAAACTATCATCATGATCGGAATTAAAGATATCTGGCTATTTAGGAGGCTGAGGTTTCATGGATGATAACACTTACTATCTTAGCATTCCTAGAAAAACTTCCTGTCTAATTTTACATCTCTAGCTTCCTAAAGCTCATGCCAGGATCCGTACTATTAGCGAGATCCCTATTAAAATTAGGAGTATTCGGTTTAATTAGGCAGTTGACCCCTCAAGCACTGATGAAATCATCGAAAATTAGCTCAATCCCGGAAAGAAGATTAGCCCAAAGAAGGTTAATAAAAAAATTTAAACATTGATAGTTTGAAAAGGAGGGGAGTGGAATATATTAATCGTAGTTAATATTTGTTATAAAAAAATATTTGTCTAGGGAAAAATTGGATTTCCGTTATACGCGACCCTGCATGGATCTAAAATCTGGCGGGACTCAGAAAAAAACGTTTTCTTGAACACCGACGAATTTTAAATATTAATTTTAGAAAAAAAAATATATTTGGGATCATCTATCCCCTTCAGGAATTTAAAGTTTTTCCTATTCGTAAAAAAAAAATTCTTGGAATCCGATTGGTGGATAAATATTTTTGACATTTTATTTCCTTCAGATCGGGTCGAACATCAAAAAGTGAAATTCTCAAAAAAAAAATAAAAAAAATATTTAAGCTATTTTTGAATATGAAAAAAAAATACAGAAAAGTTAGCTCAGAAATATTCCTTCGGTGAAAAACCTACTCTAGTTGTGAAAGTATCGAGATATATAAATATTGTATCTGCATCTTATCTAAATTTATTTTTTTAATAAAAATTATCGAATAGATACATTAAATGAAATAAACGTGTCCAAACCAAAACATAACTCAGAAAATTTTATAAAATTTTAAAATTTACGAAAGTTTTGAAACTGTCATTTTTTTAAAAAAAAAGAAATATAATATATAATAAATTTTACCTTCCATATGGATAATAGTTTTAAGAAAGTAGTGAGGCCGGATTCAGAAACTCTACTGTTATAGGCAACTGTCATAATCACAGAAACCGAGAATCAATTTGTCACTCTTTTTACATGATTTTTAATTTTATTTTTTGTCAAATAAACCCCAAAAATAGTTATAAAAGTGATTTGTCAAATATTTTCTTTAAAACCCCAAAATAATATTTATAAGTGATTTGTCAAATATTTTGTCAATAAACCTTTTTTTAAAATTTCGATATTTTTTACAAATTTAAAGATAACATTTTTTGTCATGATTCAGCTAAAATAGAAAAAAACAATACTTTTTGGCTTACAAATTTATTTTTTTTTTTAAATTATTGATTATTTGAATCAATAAAGAAAATCAAAATAAATTATTAATATATTTTATTTTTTTTTTAAAAAAAATCAAATTAAAATTTGATATCTTCCACAATTTTTAGGTGTATATATATATATATATTTATTAAATATACAAAATTGTAACATGATAATCAATATTTAGATTAGATTAAAAGTAAATATTTAGTAATTTAAATTAAAAATACATATTATATATAATATAAAACACGTATTTATTATTTATTAATTTATATATATTATCAAAACGTGAATGGGGATACGACCTTAACCCGTATATTACAGTGATATATTAATGATTACAATATTGAGTTGAAGATAGATTTTTGAAATTTATTTTATCTTATATTATTATATCATCAATAGTTTTTTTATATTTATATTTATAAATTTAAATTTGATATGTTTATAAAAACAATATCGCTTGAGTATTTAATAATTAAGGAATTTTCCATTTATTCATTCATTGTACATTTATATTATTTTTAATTTCCATTTTTAATCTTTTTTTTTTATTCTATTTATTACGCATTTTTTTTTTTCAAATATTTTTCGAACTAATTCTTAATTTATCCATATCATTCTGATTTGACTGAATTACCTAGTGGGATGATTCTTTATGTCTCGAAAATTTCCTTGTTAATTGTCGAAAATATTTAAAAAAAATATCGTCTTTATAATAGAAATTTTTTGTTTTAAGTTTCAATGTGCAGAAGGTGGTTCAATTTTCTATAAGCTAAAATAATAGGTATTCTACGATCAGTAATCATTACTATAAATAACAATAACGTTTTTTTCTGTAACGGATCTTTGAGAAGCAATGCTTTGCTAAAACTCTAACGCCCAATTAGTGGATTTTTTTAAATTTAAAAGAAGAAAGAACCTCACCTTTTCCTAAATTGTAATTTCTTTTGCAATATATGGGACTTATGGAGTAGCGAGGATTATTCATAAAGGAAGTGGAAAGGGGGGGGGGTAAAGTGAGGTGGGGGGGGGGGGTGTTAAAAATTTTTTTAGGGGCTTGCCTGGGTCCCTCCTATAAAAATATTATATATTATCGATTATTTTTGAGTGGTTATCTTATATATCATCTCAGTTAAAGTTGAATGAACAATCGGAAGTATATACTAATCCTAAAATATGCCAATGTTTTGTGCTTTATCAGTGTCTGACTTTCAACCAGTATAGTTAAGCCAGCATAAATGAAAAAAAAAACAAGTGGCAATAAAAAGCGACTGAAAGCATCATTCTGAAAATTTTATCAATGCTGCTCAATTGCATATTAATTTGATCCGTTTAAGCAGAGAGTAGGCAAAAAAAATTGGCATTTATGATAGAATGGAAAATATAAAACAGAACTGATTTACGTGGCATACGCGATTATATGGTGCCTGATTCCTCAATCAAATGTAGAACCTAAAAACAAAATAAAGCTCTTTGAGTGTGAAGCTAGCCAGTATCCTAAAATATTAAGATACTTTTTTTGTATCTTAAATGATAAGATGCTTTTTTGTATCGTTTTAAGCTTGAAGCTAGAGCCAAGTTTTTTGAAAAATCTGAAACTTATAATAAACCATAAAGTGGAGCTTTATCAGATCACTTCAAAGTTAAAAGGGAAGACAATTATTGGTAAAAAAAAAATAAATAATTGTCAAAAATTAGCATCGCGTCAGAACGGAGAATAGGGAAGTTAAATGTAACTGGTTTTTTAAGATTTAGTCCACCTTAAGAATGCGTATATAAATGGCGGAAAAGTTTGGCCCTTCTTTTAACTAAATCTAGAGGGCAGCATCATTTATTTTTGGCTAAAATCAATCAAGTGTTTTCGACACAACACTACTCATAATACGTCAGTAATGGGCGAATATTAAATATTGATGACGTCACGGTAAAATACTTTTTAATTAATCGAATAGTTGCAATTTAACGAAGGGAAGGTTTACTTAGAGATTTGAGAGGAAAACAGATGTAATCGTATCTAAGTAATTTGAGGTGGTACATTACGTCACCATATTACGTCACCCCACTTAAGAAGTCATATTTTTTGTGACATTCTTTTGACTTTATTTTTCCACTTTAGACTTTGCCCCGATTCTAAAATCGGTAATATGATCACATACGAGGTTATTCCTATTTCATTTCTATAGTACCAAGAACGCCGCTGCTTTTACTTTTATTGTTCCTGAACTTAGACCTCATTGAGACCCCTCGGAATTTCTAAGCACATCACTCATTTTTTTTTCAGGGCAAAAATCTAGCTCTGTTTTTTTTTAATCTCTCACTGCAACTCTAGGCATGCCACCTTTACATATCCTCAAGTAGAAGAGTATTTTCAATACCCCTTACTCGATTAATGATTCCTGTTTTGGAAGAATCTAATTTTTGTAGCGATAGAATTCCAGGAGTTCGATATCATTACTGGATCCATATTGCTAATAAATTTAATAATTGAAAAATATCCAATATTTATTTATTATTACATAAAAAAAATAATGATTAGTTAATCATTAAATTTTGTCTCCAATTAATGCAATTTAACTACTTACCTTTAGTTTGTCATCCCATTTATTGAAATTCAATTGATTTAAAAAAAAAAGAGTTGTACATTCCTTACCCCGAGGTGTACCGAAGCTTTAGGCTGGAATGAGCGTTAGAAATTCTCTGAAACTCTAGCTGAACCTTTACCTCATTTGCTAAAAGAAGCGAACGCATCCTATATAATATTTCTGAACAGAAATGAATTCTATCATATTTGGAATACCTAGAGAAGAGAAGAGAAGAGAAGAGAAGAGAAGAGAAGAGAAGAGAAGAGAAGAGAAGAAGAAGAGAGAGAGAAGAGAAGAGAAGAGCTCTAAAAATTTCAGACAATTTCGCCATGAACCTACAAATTACAAATTACTCAAAGGTTAACAGCAAAATTATCTAAGATTCGTAAGACAGGGTATTCTAAACATGTTGGAATACATTTCCGGTACAAAAAAAACGGGCTAAAAAATGATTTAAAGTTGATAAAAATAACACTTTTGCCGGGAAAAAAAAACATGGCCGCTACCATATAAATTGTAATTTAAACTTCACATTTGTTGACTTATTTTTAAAATCATTTTTAATAAACGTGTATATAATTCAAGTATTTTAAATTTTTGCTTGATTATTGTTATATGTATATCTCTCCGAAATCAATTGAAATACGTCCATAAATGTCAATTATGTATCGACAGATACAACAATTATTACTTAAATTTAGAAGATTAAGAGCAGCAGTATATCTGTTTTTTTTACGATAAAATAATTTTTATTTTTAATCTACAGTTACGTATTTTATTTACAGTGGTTGAGTAAGGCTAAATATTAGTGTTGTTAAACGGCTATAATGGTTAACTCAATACTTTGGCCAAAAAAAGATTGCCTAAACCTCAAAATTTTCACCAATTATATTCCTAGACCTTTTTGCCTTCTACCAACAAAAACTTCAGGATGGCTTAATATTTTTCTGGATAAAATGTTGAGCTAGTCTTTATCGGCTCAAACACTACTATATATATATACATTATACGATTTTCAATTAACTAAATATTGTGTACTTTTTTGGGAACACATATTACTTATATACTTTCATTTTTTTTTTAAAAAACTTTGATATAACATTTCCTCAAATTAAGATTAAGTTCGCGATTTTTGCGTCTTTTTATTTACTGTGGCTAAGATAAAGATTTCAGCTCAAAATAATATCATGCAAGCTTGGAGATTTTGTTCATAAATGGAAAAGGTTTTGCACCTCTATTTGCCCAAATCTTACATATCATATCTGGGCCATTCCACGTCAAATCAATCACGATTCGGCCGACCCTTTTTAAAATTGTTAAAAATTTCTGGAATTATTTAGATAAGTAAATGAGTGAGAAAGCCGTTTATTTTAGCTCGCTAGCACACCTCGTTCTCGAGATATAGCAGCTCAAAGGTACAAAAATGAGCCACTTTGGAATCTGTAAAATTTTAAAAATGCTAATATCTCAAAAATTATTTATAGTAAAAAAAATTATAATATATCATTTTGTAGGTAAAGAAATTCTCTATTGGGCTAACAAAGAATAATAAATATTGGTGCCATTATAAGCTTTTAACATCCGATTTACCTAAATTGCTTAACCTGTATTTTTAAGCAAAATGGTTAGTTTGTTTTCAAATTTTTTTTATTGCTTTTTATTTAGACACCTTTGCTAAATATATATACAATATCAAAACCTTGGCGACGCTACCGACTCCAAAAATTGATAAACAAATAAATGGCGCTTTATGAAATTACGGATTATGGTTAAAATTTTGCTGCTAACTTATCAATAACCAGATATTTTCACTTTTTATACTAAAAATTTTGATTTTCTATTAAATATACTAATTAACTGAGGAGCAGACTGGGCATATGCCCATTGGACACTTAATAATGTAACAAATTTCCAATAATAAATATCTTTCATATAATTTTTTTAATTTTTAAGGTATCTACAATTACATCGAATTTTTCATCATTTGATCAAGATAATGGTATAATTTTTGTCATTAATACTTTTTTTTCTTCGAACATTTCTTAAGCCTTTTCCCATAATGAGAGATTCCCCATTTGATTGTAGGGATATATTAATGTTATCAATAGCCTCTTGGTTAATTATATGAAGGGGAGAATCAATATCTACAATGTCATTTGAAGTATAAGGAATGTTTGCTAATATTTATCACAATGAAGAGCATATTAACATATCTAAATTGAATGGTAAATTTTTTTGGGTCATCCAGGGTAGAATTTTTCTTAGATTCTCCTCTGTAGATTAAATGGGTTGCAACATTTTAATATTTGGTACGTTCATCTGTGATATAGAATAAAATTTTAATTGATCCACCTAGAATACATGTTTTCACACTTTCCAAATCCACATTGTTATTGACGATAAAATTAATCTGAACGGATAGGTTAAAATTATTTCGCAGAAAGAGAGATTGTTTTAAACAATTTATTTTGTAAAATATAATCAAATATATGCATAATAAAATATTCGTTTTTACTGCAGCTGTTATATATTATCGAGTTAATAATTCGCTCGCTATACTAGCAAAGTAGAGATCTAAAAAATGTAAAACATTTTAAGTATAGTGAGAGAGGGGGGGAACTGGAAAATTTTATCACAATTCTTATAAACGTATCAATATTTTCATTTTCCTTAAGATTAATATTTTTCAACCATTAGCGCCATCTATATTTTTGGTAAAAATGTATATTTCGGAAAAGTCGATAGCGTCGCCAAAGTTTTGACATTGTATATATATTTATAAAAGGTGTCTAAATAAAAATCAAAAATTCGAAAACAAACTCTATTTTGCTTAAAAATACAGGTAAAGCAATTTAGGTAAACCGGATGTAAAAGCCTATAATGGCGCCAATATTTATTATTCTTTGTTAGCCCATTAGAGAATTTCTTTACCTACAAAGATATATTATAATTTTTTTTTACTATAAATAGTTTTTGAGATATAAGCATATTAAAAATTTTACAGATACCAAAGTGGCTCTTTTTTGTATTTTTGAGCCCCCATATCTCGAGAACCAGGTGTGCTAGCGAGCTAAAATAAAGGGCTTTCTCATTCTTTTACCTATCTAAATAATTCCAAAAATTTTTAACAAGGTGAGCCGAAAGAGCCTTTTTTGATCGATTTGACATGAAATGACCCATTTGCTAAAAATCTTAATACACAAATCGGGGTCGTTGTAGTACCATTTGCAGGGCCCGGATTTTATATATTCAAGCCCGTCCTAGATTCTATATTTTCAGGCCCGGCTCGGATTTTTTTTAAAAAAAATAATTTTATTAACTTTTAATTTTTATAGATAATAACGGTGATTTAAAATATTTGGTTTTTAAATATACGTTTTTAGGCCCAGCCCGGGGTATATTTAAAAAAAATTAAAATACGACCCAGCCTACAGGTATATATGTTTTAAAAATCATAAAAAAAAACCATTATTTTAATAATATAAGCAGCTGCTTCAAAACCATTTGGCTCCTTCAAACAAAAACCTTTATATATATAACGGTTCGGACCCCCTGATAATAAGAAGCAGTAACGATTCAATACCTAGAGTATTATAGTATACAAAGAATTGAGTTTTGTGGTACTTTTATAAAAAATAATAAATACGCGTAACGCATCCCATTTTTTAAATCGATGGTTGTCTTTCTTACTAATTTCGTCGATTCAAAAATTTTAATCTCATTTATAGTAAAGGCGTCACGTTCAAGCGGTGCGTTATCTACAAAATCAAGCCAATAGGTATAGTTTATGATGATAACGCTATGCTATGACAACATTGGAAAAACATATATCGAGGCAGGTGTCGTTCAATGGCTCAATTTGAACTTAAAAAAGGCTAACTCAATATTTTAGCTAGGAAAATATTCCCTAAGCGCTGAGAGATGTTTAAAACTTTGTGCCATCTAAGAACAAGATCTTCAGGCTTGAGTATTATTTTTCTGGATAAGATATTGAGTTAGCCATTTTTAAAGGTTGTAACTATTAATGCCATGAAGAAACAGCCACTATTACGATAGCGTTAAATAACGAAACGCATTTAACTATAAATCTAGCCTAAGTTATGACAAAAATAATTTGATTTTGTAAAATTATATTGCCAAACGGCAAATTTTACCAAATTTGCAACGATACCATTTGAAATGCATTATTCACGTTTGCTTAATAAGTTACATTGTAAAATAGGTTAATTTTCATTCATTATATAAAAATAATAAAATTTGTACAACGCATGTTCTGTTGATATAATAAATACAATATTCTATAGGAAGAAGATGAACGGCAAGCGGAATACAAATCATATAGACTTTGTTTTTTTTGTGGATATAAAAAAATATATGATAAGTTTATGAAATATAAATTACACGTCGGATTATATACTTTCGAAATTTTGATAAATAAAAGAAATACCCATTACTCATCGTACATTATAAATCGCGTACAACATTGTTTTTGTGTGTATATATATAATGACTGTTTATAATACAATATATATATGTATAAATAATAAATTGTTGAAGATAGGTAATTGCATATCATTCGTTTATATATAATCTTCAAGGTCGATTTCGTCTTCTAACCCGACATCGTTATCGAATTGGGATTCAAAATTTTCTAAAGTTTGAAAGTCGACTTTGTACCTAAGAATTCCTTTTTTTTAAAAAACAAATGTATTAATAGCTAGCTACATTTTTTTTATTAACGGTACTTGTAACTGTATTTTTTAGAAAATGTAACGACAGTGTAAACGAAAGTAACTCTTAAAATATTTCATATATTTATATAGGTTATGAATTTTTTTGGGGCAGTAAAATTAATCATAATGAGTTGATGTAATTATTGTCAAAAAATAGGTTGTTTTCAAATATGGGTTTGACGCAGCTGTAAATGCGTAGGTATTATAGGTAAATTGAAAATGATTGACACATGCCCAAATCACCCAATGACTTAAATCAATCCTTTTTTTAAAAAAAATAGAATGATACTTAATATGATAGTTACATTAAGTTATTAAAAAAACATTAAAATTAAATTGTTTTATTTCTCCCATTCTAATTTTCATTTTAAATATATTAAGTAATGAACATATTTGGTTGAGTTTTATCGTTCCAAATTAGGGGTTTATAGCCGGAATTGGATTGGCAACTGATAATTTTTTTTTAACGAGAATTATATATAAATATTTTTTTGAATAATTTGGTTAAAAGAAGAAATCGCCCGCATTAGAACTTTGAAAGCTTATAACTCGGGAAATACATTTGAGATGTATTTTATAAAAAAATATATGCT
Organism: Gordionus sp. m RMFG-2023; assembly: GCF_954871325.1. Lineage (NCBI taxonomy): Eukaryota > Metazoa > Nematomorpha > Gordioida > Chordodea > Parachordodidae > Gordionus > Gordionus sp. m RMFG-2023. The sequence continues at coordinate 877,355 of NC_088777.1, forward strand.
CACTTATATAAAAACAACTTATCTGGTTTCGTACAAAAAATTGTCATGGAACAATCCTATTAATCAACTTAAAATTTTTCTTCTTAGCAACAAAAATTTATGGAGGAGCCATATTTTTTTTTATAATGAATATTATATAGAGAATTTCCCCTTAGTTTTGCCGTGTAATTATTATTTATTCAATTTTGTATTTTCCATTAAATTCCCTACGATAAACTATTTAAGAAAAAGTTACTAGTATTTAATAAAATTATCGATTATAGCAAAAAGGTTAATAAATAACTATACAAAATCGATAATAAACCTTTTATTTTTCTACAAAAAAATATAAAAATTAGGTGTATCTTATTACCTTTTTTTGTAAATATCAAAGAATTTTTTTAAAAAATAATAATGTTTAGGGTTTTATTTAAGTTTATAAATTTTGAACCTAAAAGGTCGCGGTGATCACTGTCCGAATTTAACATTTTATTAATCACTCAAAAGATTTTTAACTTGGGAAGGGCTATGGGAATTTTTTTTGAGTTATTGAATCGTGATTATTTATTTTTTATTAGGAAAGTTGTTTTATTTTGCAGGGCAAGTCATGTTAGGAAAAATTTTTTTTTTTCTTTCTTACAATTTTAGAAATTTAAATCACCGATATCTGTTCATTAATTTATTTTATAAAATTTCTTTCATTTTTAGATTATTTCTTAAAACATATTATCTGAAAAAAAATAAAATAAATTTTGTGCTCGAGTCAGGGGAATTTATGTTTTTTTCCCCTTATATGTATTTTTTTAAAAACAAACAGTTTTTTTTGTTTTTTTGATTTTCCAAGCCGATTCTAATGTCAGATATTATGAAAAATGACGAATTTACAACAAAAAAAAACACAAATTCAATAAATTATGATAATGATTGTAAAACCTCCGATTCCCCCAAAACCCCGACAGAATTGGGATCCTTCTTGCGATTTGTCCGTTATGATTTCCAAACTCGCTCCTGCGCAAACGAATTATATTAAAGATTGGTCAAAAGATATTGATTGATAAAATAACATGTTTGATTTAATATTGTACACACACACAAAAAAAAGGCATAACAAATTTATATGGTCAATTTTAAATTTACCCTCTTCTATTACGGCAATATGTAAAGTTGCAAAAAATAAGAGGTCACGTGACCATCGTTATTAATTCTTTGTAATTATTTTAAAAAAGGGGGGGAGGGCTGTTGGCCACACTAAAATTCTAGACTGATCAAGTCTCGGAATCTAAGAATAATAAATAAAATAGTTAGAAATGTCCCGAAGTCGTTTTTAATTCTTGAAACTCATTTCAGATTTTCAGAAACTAGGACACCCTACATTTATAAGTGTGGACTTAAATCTAAATATTCCTTTTTATTCTGGTTAGAATGAAACTAAAAAATAGGTAATGAATGTATAGAAATAAGCTGAGTCAGGACAACGAGCGTTTCAATAAACATATTCCAATTAAAAATTTCGGGGTATTAGTTTGTGGTTAGATAAATTATATCAGTGTGTCTATTAAAGTGAGTAGTTTTATTGCTACACAACTTCTCGGCGCCTTACAAGGTTACCGAGTAGAAAAGCATCGAAGTGTTGATACCATTAAATTATTAACGTACGCTTTATTAGAGCGTGCCATTTGATTTGTTGTAACAACACTCGAATCAAATTAATTTTAAATTTGATAGTTTTTTATATTATTAAAAAACATCATGTTTATGGCGAAAGAAAAATGATTTTAAAGGTATGTACGTACATATTTATATACTAATTAGCAGAGTTGTTAAAAGATACTTTTAAAATGGATCTAGATACAGATACATCGTCTAAAATAATGTCTAGATACCGATATTTTAATCAAAAATCTATCTAGATACAGATACCACTTTTTTATATCTAGATACAGGATCTAGATCCTTTAACAACTCTCCTAATTAGTGTTGTTAAAGGGCTCCTTTTGAGCCGATTTTAAAAAAATGGCTGATTCAACATTTTATCCAGAAAAATATTACACAACCCTCAAGATTTTGCTCGTAGAAGGAATAATGAAATCTCGAAGATTAGGCAATATTTTGCTGGCTAAATTATTAAGTTAGCTAAAAATAATTATCAACCATCTGAAATGAGAAAGCTTTGTCGAGAGGCCAATCTAGTTCTTATCGATGCGGCATCGAAGGAACTAAACTTATTGCCCGGTTCTATTTATTGATTGATGGCAATGGACATGACCACATCATAAGCATTAATGCCTCGTGTGCTAAATAGGAATCTCTCTTTCTATACCGTTTAGGAGGGGGGGGGGGAAGCTATGATTCCTGTTTAGCCATCTATGACGTCGAGACACAACCACAGTGATTTCTTTTAAAAGGGTTCCAATAAACATATTTCAACTAAAGTTTTGGGTCAAGACCTACCGGGACCGATAAAAAAATAATTTAGCGGGTGTTTCGTTTGTAGTTATTATTTTAATACTAACTTTTATAATAAAATAATACTAACTTTTATTTATTAACTCTAAAAATAACTCTATATTTAATATTTATTAATATATATATTATCTCTCCGATTAAATATATTCTATTTGGTATTTCTTTTTTTTAATAAATTCTAGGTATTTCTTTATTGTATAAATCTAAGTATTTAATTATAAATTTTGTATCTAACAAATTCTAATATCTTTTCATAAAATATAATCATAAATTTCATAATGATTCAAAATGTCTACATCAAAAATTCTTTTCTTTGTTTTACAATTATTATATTCATCCGCATTAATTCTTTATCAATCAATATAAACCAAAATCAATATTTTTTATATTTCTAAATATATATTAATAATTGATTGACATTTATAATTTAATAATAATATTGATAAATATATATATATATATATAATATACCAACATATATGAAATATACACTGCAAATATATAAGAAATATATAACACGACCGCCAAAAAAAAATCCAAGACGTAATGATAAAAAAAAATATGTGAACTTGAAATTTCTATATTTATTCAATATCTTTGTCCTCTTTCAACATCTCATTTTCTTCAGTCTCCATTCAAGTATATTTCTTTTGTAAACCCATATTATCGTTCATTTTAATCACGGTCAAATGAGAGAAAACATGAAAAATTTATCCAGAGATGTGTCCAACTTAAAAATTAAAAATAATAATGTGATTGAAAGATGTGAACTTTGTGGAAGAAAGGGACATATCGGTAAAAATTGTTATTCAAGACACCGATTATAACAAGATTAATGAGTTAGAATCTCGTCAAAAACAATATGGGAATAGACCATGGCCACCGCATAATTATGATGGAAAATTTAAAAGAACAAATGGAATACAAGCTAAAACCGTGGTGGGAACAAATTCAATTATGGAAGATAAATAAAATATTATACTAAGATGTCAAATATCAGTGACAAGGCTACCAAAATGAGTTCGACCGTGATTAAAATGAACGATAATATGGATTTACAAAAGAAATATACTTGTATGGAGACTGAAGAAAATGAGATGTTGAAAGAGGACAAAGATATTGAATAAATATAGAAATTTCAAGTTCACATATTTTTTTTTATTATTACGTCTTGGTTTTTTTTTTGGCCGTCGTGTTATATATTTCTTATATATTTGCAGTGGATATTTCATATATGTTGGTATATTATATATATATATATATCAATATTATTATTATTAAATTATAAATGTCAATCAATTATTAATATATATTTAGAAATATAAAAAAATATTGATTTTTGTTTATATTGATTGATAAAGAATTAACGCGGATGAATATAATAATTGTAAAAGAAAGAAAAGAATTTTTGATATAGACATTTTGAATTATTATGAAATTTATGATTATATTTTATGAAAAGATATTAGAATTTGTTAGATACAAAATATATAATTAAATACTTAGATTTATACAATAAAGAAATACCTAGAATTTATTTTAAAAAAAGAAATACCAAATAGAATATATTTAATCGGAGAGATAATATATATATTAATAAATATTAAATATAGAGTTATTTTTAGAGTTAATAAATAAAAGTTAGTATTATTTTATTATAAAAGTTAGTGTTAAAATATAATATTTTATATGTAATATATTAATTTCCAAGAATTTAAAATAATATTTTCCAAGCCTTTCTTTATTTTATAATTCATAAAAATCATCATAATTTTTTTTATAATCGTCTCATAAAAATTCTTTTCTTTGTTTTACAAATATATATCCCTCCGCGTTAATTCTTTATCAATCAATATAAACAAAAATAATATCATTTATATTTCTAAATATATATTAATAATTGATTGACATTTATAATTTAATAATAATAATATTGATAAATATATATATATATATAATATACCAACATATATGAAATATCTACTACAAATATATAAGAAATATATAATATATTATAACTATAAGAGGTCCCCTATAAAATATTAAAAATCAGGTGATCTATCACTAACTTTTTTTTTAAAATAAAAGTAATCAAACTTATATTAAATGTATCTCTCAAAAAAGCGATAGCGAATTTTAATATATAAAAAAAAAGTATATAAACCGAATGTTTTATAGTTGTTGGCTAGCCATTCCAATAGAGATTGACTCTCGATAATCTCCATTTCAACGCCAGTCTAATGATTTTATAAATGAATTTTTTTTTTAAAAAAAAAAAAATAAATAAATAATTAATGATGAATAAATACACAAAGATTATCTTTTAGGCTAATTAATTTTTTTTTAAAGAAGGGGATATAATAGTATTGCGGCAAATAAATAATTAATTGACACATCGAAACTGTTTTTTTTATAGAACCTGGACAAGCGTTGTCTAACAGCTGATTTGGGCCGATTTTTTTGGGATAACTCAATATTTTAGCCGTTTATTATTGTAAGCCTAGGGATTTGCTTTAGATGTCCAAACCTTCGTGTTTATCTACGAGCAAAATCTTTAGCCCATTATGTGCAGCTCACAAATCGAACGGCATGACAACACCAACCCTGGGGGGGGGGGGGGTAAGAATCGGGAAATGTAGCGGGATTTGTGTTTTTGGAGAGCATTTATTTTATCAGCAGGGTCCGGGAAAATAGGAAATACACAACCGGAAGGAACTTCTCAAAACCCAAGAAACGGAAGCAAGAACTCGTACGTATTTATATAAATAGAGTAATAAATATCGAAACCTCTTTATCGATGAAATGACTTTTGTCCTTTTCCTGCACGGGTGTCAACAAAACTGTCTTCAAATCTATCAGGTTTTCAAACAAAAAAAAATTTTTTCTTTTAAAAATGAATTAAACGGCCATAATAAGGGCAAGATTTAAGATAGAATTATTATTTTTATAGCCGAGCTTTTATAAAGTTGAAGGAAGATAGGGGGCGCTACCGATTTTCCGTTTCGGCGGACCTGTCCGAGTACACCCGCTCAAAAACGGGGTTGAGTGAACCGGTTCTAATTTTAAAATTTTGTATTTAGGACATGCTATGGCCTGTTTCTTTATGTTCCTTCCTTTCTCCCCTCTAAAAAAATACCAATTAATATCTTTATATATTCGTGGTAAGTCACTGAAATTCGGGAAAATTTTCACAATTCTTTAATTTTACATTAAGAACGCCGAGTATATTATTTAAAAAATTTTAAAAAGGCGCGTTGCGCCATGATGGACGCTGCTAAATTAGGACTATTAAATCGAATACTAGATAATTAATAACGTTTATTTGAAAAAAACGTGATATATAAACAATGATAATATATAGATAGATATATATATAAATTTATATCATTTAAAAAATTTAATTTTGACATATTTTTAAATATTACGAAAATTTGAATTTATGGAAGATTTTCTTGCAGTTCTGGGGCATGCTCGCCTTGAGCTCCCTCCTCATAAATGCTCAATACGTTTTGAGTGTGGAATGATATATCATTAGGGTCTTTAAAGTTTTTGCTATGATTGACGGAGTAAATGATCATATCCATTTTCATTTAAGATTGTTATAACTTGGAAAAATATTGAATTTTAAGATTTATCAATTATTTAATTTGTCCCTTTCATTTGTCCGTCATTATAGTCGAATCAGTATGGACGTGCTTACTGATTATGCCCAGAAGGGTCTTTTAATCTCTCTTTTCCAGTTTCAGCGATAAAAAAATTTTCTCCATCATTTCTAGATATCCCACCTGCAACTCAAATGGAGTTTGATCTTAAAATCCTTCCCGCGTTAATTCTTCCTTTTTAAAAAATACGGGATTCATCTATTCCGATCGCATACCCAGGGCCTCCCATTTTTTTTTTCAAAAGAGATGGCCTGTCTATGGCAGATTAATCTTCCTGTGAAACAAATTTATTCATCTACTAGATCTTTTTGTGTCCAGGACTTCTATAAAGTGAGAGTCTTCGTTTAATAGGGTCGACACAAAGTACTATTGGAAAATGGTAAAATATATCTATAAAATTTGTGTACAAGTTTTTTTTTTTAGGTATGCAAAAGCACGTTCATACTGATTCAACTATAATGAGGGACAAATGGAAAGGGTAAATTAAAAAAAAAATTGAGTAAATCTTAAAATTCAATATGTTTTTCCAAGTTATAACAAACTTAATGAAAATGGATATGATCATTACTCTGTCAATCCTAGCAAAAACTTTATAGACCCTAATGATATATCAGCCCACACTCAAAACGTATTGAGCATTTATGGGGAGGGATCTTAAGGCGAGAATGCCCCAGAACTGGAAGAAAATATTCCTTGAATTCCTATTTTCGTTATCGTAATATTAAAAATATGTCAAATTTGAATAAATTAAATTAAATTTTTTAGATGGATTTATAAATTTATGTAGAACTATTTTTTGTTTTTCCTTAAAATTCTAACATATACAAAATTGATTAATTATCTAGTATTCGATGTAAAAGTACTCCTAATTTAGTAGCATCCATCACAACCCACGCGTCCTTTTTAAAAAATTTTTAAATAATATACTCCGTTTTTTTAATTGTAAGATTAAAAAATCGCGAAAATTATAACCAAAAATATTAAAATTTAATTCAAATTAAAATTGATTAAAAATTATATTAATTTTTATTTGCCGTTGCTTTTTCAAATTTACCGATTAAAAAATTTTAAAATTTCCTTTTTTTTACATTTTGCCATCGATTCTCCAAACATTCCCAAGAATCCTTTTTCCAAAATCCGATATTAGTTTATTTAACTTACATTGGGCGGAAGAGAGGGGAATTCTGTTCCTTCGTTCACCCTCCTCGCAAATATCATCTTAAACAGAGACCTGCAGGCCCGAAGCTAAACCCGGTCCGGGCCGGACCGTGCGAATGGTACCTCTGAAGGTCTCTAATCTTAAGCTGATAAAAAAAAATCCTAGATATACTTCATCTGTCCTGACCTTCCTCTCTCCCAAAAAATGAATACAATACGTCACTCGTAAAACGATAATTTTAAGGGGGGGAAATAAGCAAATAGGAAGCCAATGCAACATAGCCAAAAAGGGTGCAATAAGTGATCTCAAAGTGCGAATCTGTTACGAGGTAAAATACTAAGAAATATATATATATATTAGAGCTTAAACCGATAGTATCGGAATTGGGATTTTTCATGATGTACCGAGCGATATCCAAATTTTCCCAGGCGATTAAAATATCGACGCAACCCATTTCCAGCCCTTTCAGGGTTTCGTTGACCCCGAAGCAGTAGCGGCCAGTCTCTTGGGATATCTCCTCGAAGAATCTACCTTTATTGTTTATCAGTTATTTTTTTGATTTAAATCAAATTATTCACCCCCCCCCTTTTTTTTTATAGAAATTTCTTTTTCCAACGTTAATTAATTAAGGTAATTTTTTTTTTTAAAAAAACGTTACTTTTTCTATAAAAAGTAAGGTAATAGACACGTTACTTTTCCAAAACTAAGATACAAATTTTTTATTTATAAAATGAATATATATAAATACTTATCAATTTTTTTTCCTGTATGAACTTGACGTCGCTCAAGGCCTCTGAAGATAATTCGATGGCTTGATTGAACCCATTTTCTCCGCCATACGAAATATCTACGATTTTTATGATTTTCGCTTGGAGCCGCTAGTAAAATAGAAGCCATTTTGTTTTTGATATTATTTTTATGAATGAAGATAATAATATGACAATTAAATAAATATAAAAAAAAATTACAATTTACAAAAAAAAATTTTGGAAAAAAAAAAAGAAAATAAACAAAAAATTTAAATTTTCCAATTCTTCCCGATAAAATGTGCCCGCGATAAGAGACCTTGTAGATGGAGTCATAATTTTAATGACGTCATAATAACGATCAAATTTGGGAGGGTAGTGATATTTCGAAGAATACGTCCGTTCCTTATGCCCCCATGTTTCTCGAAGTGATGTTGGGTTCGGTGATAAGGTCAAAGAGAAAACATTTATTTTCCTCGAGGTCTTCAAAATCGATATAAATTTCTGAAGACGTCGAACCGCGAGGAAGGGGGTGACAAGAAAAGATTACGCGCCAGTAATTTTGCCGCCAAAAATTTTGAATTCATTTTTATAATGGAACTAACAGATTCCCAGCACCATTTTTTATCGCTGGAATCTTTGAACCGCAAAATTTGTACAAAATAAAGTTATACGTGGCACATGTCAACTACGTCACGTGAATATTGTTTGAGCGTGTATTATACATTTACTGTCATCTATAAAAATCGTACCACGCATGATTCACAAAATCAACCAATCAAGTTCATGGAAATTGTAACGAAAAATATTCCCCAAAACTCAAATCCCATACTTCGAAGGAAGAAAAGAATTCCCTGTCCTGACCCAACCTGGACATTAAAATCGATTCCATATTCCAGTCCCAGCCCGACAAAAAATTCACAATTTCTAAACCCATCCCATGGATCCAGATAACATTTTGAGTTGGGGTAAGGGGCATTGGGACCTCTTTAGTACATCTTACGACAACAAGGCCCACCTCGCGTGTTCTTCTGACCGGAATTTTTAATTTACATCGATAATAGTGAAAGGTTTTTAGTGAATACTAAGGGCGAACTATACCAAGTGCCGACTATTCGTCGTATACGATATGGATATATATATAAATTAATATAAATATAATAAAATCGGCCATTACCGGATCGAACATGTCGGATTGACTGAGTTCGTTCTTGAAATCGGCCGAACCGGCTAAGATGAGGCCAGAAACGTTGGCCCTATCGTTGGCGATGTACATCTGAACGGCCACCTCGGATACCTTCTTAACGTAATTGTGGCGTTTCTCCATTCTCAACCTAGCGAACCTGAGGGCCGACTGTCCGCCTCTACCTTTACGCGCGCGATTTTTTTTTGGTAAAAGTTAGTATGATGGGTCAAGCTTTCAAACTGGACATTAGATGACCATATGATACGTAATAAAAAAATTCATTCCCCATCCCACCCCCCGAATTATCGATAGGTTTATAAAAAAAGAGTAGGCCTATCCCCATTATCTCAAACAGGGTCGTGCATTTGACCGGTCAAATATGATTCGGTCAATTGACCGACATTTGACCGATCAAATATGGTGGAATTCGAATAAATGTATTTTTTAAGACAGTATTTTACTTTATTTTTATATATAATTAGTAAAAAAAAATGAATTTTAAGAAATAACTCCATGGCAGTCCTATTCTGATTGACGTTTCAATATTATCATTTTCTTTAATCAATCTTAGGTTATGATTATACTCTTACCAATTTTCTGGTTGTCGAGATCTTCAATCATATTTCTTACCTGAAAACGGAAGTATAACTAGGATAGGATCGATAGTAAGATTGTTAGACACGTGTTCAGATAAACAAAGCCCATTCCAACAACTGTGGGCTGATCTGTTTTTTTATGAATGTCACTACTTTCCACATATTTAGGCTATAGCCGCTTTTACTTTTAAAATTTGTAAAGCATCACTTAGAATATTTTTGACTAAATTCTTATATCATATCACGTGATTCATCAAACTCATCACTACCAGTAAGATGTTTCCCTATATTGGGGATCCAACAAATAATCAGCTGTGCGAGCGCATGTCACTTGGACTATTTATGTTATCCAAAAACTTGTAGATTAATAGCTTTGAATTAATTATACAATGGCATTCTGCAGTGCATATATTAGATGCTACAATATAAATAACACATGGTATTATGGATTGGGGATACAATAAGATTACACCCATTTGTATTGCGATAAATATAAATATGATTATTAAACCATTTGTATGGCAAAACTATTAAAAAATGAATGGGAGGTTTTAGTGTGGCACTATATAAATAAAATAGCAGTGTCGAAAACAATACGATATCATGATACACAAATTTAATAACTATAAATTTTTGAAATTGACTTATATCACTTCCGGTAAAATCCGACTCTAAATACTTGGATCGATAGAAATGTTAATCCTTTTATTGACAGACATCATAAAAACAATTTTGGTACAGAAATGGAACAAAATTTATCGTGATTTGAATATAAATATCAGGATATTTTATCCAAAAATTCTATAGGGGGGTAAAAAAAAATAACCTCCACAAGTATAATATTATCTTTTCATTTATTTTTATCTTTTCCCTAAACCTTGGTGCCATCATCTAATTACGGATTAATTTCGATCCTATAATCCCATCCCATATTTTTTAACGGTGCCAATATAAGAGATGAATGTTAGGAATGGGAATAAGGGATGTATTCCATGATTATTCGTCCTCACGCCCCCTATGTATCAAATGTAAATTCCACCACAACTTGATATTCACATTTCGCGTTATGATTTATCCAAGTATTTTCAATCCCGAAATCTTCAGCTGGTCGCCTCGGATCGATAATTAAATATGGCGCATCCCTTTCCTATCAAAAATAAAATGGATGACCATTATAATTAGATAAAAAAAAATTTTTTTACGTATCATTATTCTTGTCCGAATAGTCGGGGTTCGGTCGACACTCTCGAATACGCCCGATAAAATAACGGCCCTCAACAATTATAGCGCGGTAAACCGCTTTGAGGGCTAAATACAAGCCAATTTTCAAAATCGTTAGCGGCGAATCGACGGGGACAAATAAATGACCCTAAAGATGGACAATAACTTTTTTTTAAATAAATGATAGCCATATTTAAATCTGGCAATAAAAATGTTACGCACACATAATCAGAGTGCGACTAATTAAAAAATAGAAATAGTATAAAAATTGTTTAAATAATTTACGCGTTCCGCCAAAACAAAGGCGTGTTAAATAATTTGTTTTCTTCGCGTTAAAATTATACCCATAAATAGATTAAGAGGAAATGAGGGTGTAGTTAGTTGACCGAACCTAACACGCCCCATTAGAGGTTTCACCGCCAAATAAACGTTGGCAAAGTAATTGGATGACCTAAACGGAACGTATCCAATTCCCGAATGAGCATTACTTTTTGGTAAATTTTCTGTATACTCAAAGATCTGATCTTTAAGTCTATTAATGGCGACGAGAAGATGATATAGTATTCATTCATTCATCATCACGGTGGATCATGTGTTCGGGTCATAGTAAACTGCGCCCCCTAATTTACCTTCCTACCCCCCCCTTACACTTATTTATGGCGACATTTGTGATATAAGTCGTCTCATAATCAATGAACGCATAAATATTGGTTAAAATAGATAAATAATATTGTTTGTCGTGTTTTGATTTAATTAATAAAAAAAACTATATTGGACCATTTGATTTTAAAAACAAAGTTTGATCACGTGTGTTAGAACTGTTTTGAATAATGGCTTTAATATTTAACTGGCCTAGTGATATTTCAGTTATGGTCATTCTCTTTCCTCCAACACTTCTTGGTTCATAACTTTGTTCAAAAAAAAAATGATTCAGTACAAATATATAATTGAAATTTAATTGGACTATAGATCGTATCGTTCCTACAAGACTTGTTGGTTTATAACTTTGTCCAAAAATGTAAGGGGGGACTACGACCTGAACACATAATCACCGTGATGATGGAAGAACACTACATCATCTTCTCGTCACCATCAATAAAACTCGAAGATCAGATTAAAAAAATGGACAACTACGCATTCGGGAATTGGGATGTGTTCTGTTTAAATCATCCCATAACTTGGCCAACGTTTTTTTTTGGCGGTGAAATCTGTAACGGGGCGTGTTTGGTTCGGTCAACTAACTACACCCTCCATTTCCTCTCAATATAATTATGGCGTAATTACGCGAAGAAAAACAAATTTACACCTGATGAGATGAAATTTTTTTTAATTTTTTTTTACAATTCGTAAACTTTTATCACGCCTTTGTTTGGGCGGAAAAAATAGACGGTACTTTTAACGCGTCGCGTAAATTATACAAAAAATTTTAATACTATTCCTATTTTTGTGCGTAACATTTTATTGCCAGATTAATGTTTATCTTTAGGGGTCATTTATTTGTTCCCCATCGATTTGCCGCTATCGATTTCGAAAAATTGGCCTACATTTAGTTAAAGCCATTTTTCGCCGCGTTATAATTGTTGAGGGCCGTTATTTCGCACTTCTGTTCAGTGCGGTTAACGGGCGCATTCGAGAAAGTCGAGACCAAACCCCGACTATTTGGACAAAAATAATGCTACGAAGAAATTTTTTTTTCTCGAATTATAATGGTCATCCCTTCTCGTTTTTTTGTTAGAAAAGGGATGCGCCATATTTAATTATCGATCCGAGGCGAACAAGCCGAAGATTTCGGGATAAATTCACTTCACGATCTTTGAAAATACTTGGATAAATAATAACGCAAAATGTGAATATCAAGTTGTGGTGGAATATACATTTGATATATAGGGGGCGCGAGGACCAATAATCAGGGAATACATCCCTTATTCCCATTCCTAATGTTTATCTCTTATATTGGCACCGTTAAAAACTATAGGATGGGATTATAGGATCGAAATTGATCCGTAATTAGAATGGCACAAAGGTTTAGGGAAAGGTTAAAAATAAATGAAAATATAATACTTTACTTGTGGAGGTTATTTTACCCCTATAGGATATTTGGACATTATATTCAAATCACGGTAATTTTTCTTCCATTTTCTATACCCAAAATTGTTTTTTATAATGTTAAATAAAATGATAGCATTCCCATAGATCCAAGTATTTATAAGCCGGGGTTCGCCGGAAGTGATATTACTTCAATTTTCAAAAAATTTATAGTTATTAAATTTTTGTCACATATACCATAATATCGTATTGTTTTCGTCACTATTATTTTTATTTATATAGTAAACACGCCACACTAAATCCTCCCGTTCATTTTTTAATAGTTTTGCCATACAAAGGTTTAATAATCATATTTATATTATCGCAATACCAATGTGTGATCTTATCATATTCCCAATCTATACAATTATTACGTAAAAAAAACATGTGATAAAAAAAACATTAAATTATTTTTAATATCGTTTACAAAAAAAGCTATAACAAATATTTAAAATTTTATATATATGACATAAATGATAAATGAATATATTGTGATAAAAACTTAGAGAATATTAATATTACTAAAGGTTAGATTTTAAATATTCTTAAAATATATTAATCCTATTTTATGTTCATTCTTGAATAAGTTCAATCTTAAATATGACCAGGTAACCAGATAAATTATATAGCCAAAATATTATTTTTGTCAAAATTTGACAAATAGAGGTCGAAACCTATTTGCATCTATGTAGCAAAATCTCCAGGCATACGGGATATTTTTTTGGGGTAAAATCTTAAATGGGCCCCTTTATAAAAATATACCCAAATCGGGCCCATTTCACAACACTACTTTTGAGCCTATTGAAAAAAAGGGTTGAGTCCCTAATATGTTAGAACCTCGTAATCTTTCATCAGATGATGACCTCACAACCACCCTAAGGGCTATGGGTAAATCTCTCATCTGGGATTATTGCAACAAGCTTAACTTAAACAAGAATGATAAATAAATAGAAAAAAAATTGGATAACCTTATTTTTATTTAGATTGCTTACATTCACCAGTGGACATTGTGCCCCTACCATCTTCCCTTTTTTAAAAAATTTTGATCCGTAAAATGCGAATCCACACATTAAAGGCCAAAAAATTCTTTTCTAAAGACAAATAGATATTTTGTGTTATAATTATGCCCCCCCCTACCAGATTCTTAACATAATTTTGTATTTTATATTTTATGTACTAATTGTTAAAATGTAAAAAAAAATATGTTGATTTATTGGGATAGGTGGTAAATAGTCAATAACTGGGAATCTTGTTTATATTTCCTAGAAAATAATATTAGTAGATGGTAGGAAAGTGAAAACTTGTATTTGAATTGAATCGAGTTTAAATAAAATTGCTAAAAATGGGGTAAATATCTTCAATATTCTCAAAATAGATTGCAAAACTAAGAATATTAACAATATTTTTGGCCCTAATTTTTGAATTTATTTTTTAAAAAAAATACTCAATTGAATTTAGCTTTACAGCATCAAATTAACATTATTTTCAATATTGCTCTAAAAAGATTTCTATGAGTTACAAGCAAGATTCATATTTTTTTAGTGATTTATGTTTTGGCTATTTGGATTGCCAACTATTTATTTTTAAAATTCTTTTGTTGGCTACATAAATATTCCTTTTTTTTAATGTGAAAGAAAGAAAATGTTTAATAGTAAATTAGCCATGACCAGAATCTCATTTTTTTTACTTACTTAAAAACAGCTTGATATAAAAAAAAATTTTAAATTAAAAATATACTAACTCTAACCAGTTTTATCCCACTTCGCACTCAAGTGGTCAGGTCAAAGGAACCAGATAGAATATATTTTATCTACCATAAAAGTGCAACCTAATTGAGCATATGGGTTTTGTTATGCAAACAATATATTTCCGATGGTATGAACAAATTGATCACTGATTATAAATGCTTATAGATTTGCTTTTTTTGAAAATGCTCAATTACTAATTGACTTAATATTATGTTTTAAAAAAAACTCACCATGCTTTTTAGGCAAATCTACTGTAAATTTATGCAATATTTCCCTTGTATTACCAGACAATGTGCCAAACAATGCACCATTACCATCCATTATTATGAATCCAAATTTACTGTCATCTGTAAGTAGAGCACTCAATGCCTTATAAAATATTTTCAGATTATAAATGATTATTGCTTCAAATATATAAATACTATATATTTACCTCTGTGTGAAATTTGTTATCACAAAGATAAAGGGATGTGTTAATTGGCCTAAAAGGTTCGAAATCAATGTTAACTTTCTTCTCCTTGCCTTCATCTGTCACTATGGTCCCACAATATATGACTAATCCATTAGTAGGAACTATAAAAAAATTACTAACCTAGAATTTGATTATAAATAATGTTACCTTTATTATACAGTTTAAGCCTTTGCTGCACAGATGTAATAGCCCCTAAGACAGATAACCTGTTAACTCGGCTTTTGATATTCGATGCTGTACCAAATTCATCAGCTAACATCTTTGCAATGCGAGGAATCTGATCTCTTGGTGGAATTATTAATGAGATCATACTTGTCCCATTGCTAAAAAAATATAATTATTAATACATATATATGTAAGGTACCCTCTAGCTGCTTGTAAGCTTTTAATAAGCTTTTTGATTTTCCACATTTCAACATTTTTATCAGAGGAATCACTCATTTCCCAAGTTTTGATGTTTATCGGGAAATTGCTTAATAAAAATGAATAATTGATGTGAGAATGACTACAATTCAATCATTAAGATGACAAGTTCAAATAAATCAGTGCGGAAAGGGGTGGGAAAGAATTATTAAGTAACTTTAAATTGGATTTAGTCAAGTATACAAAAATTCAACTATATCACTGAATAAAATTTTTTTTAACTGGTGTAAAAGTTGTTATTTAACTTTTACTTTTCTTTAGTCTCGACCTGTATGTAAAAGTCGTAAGGCAAATATTTTGTGTTTTAAAATTATTATGTAAAATTAGAATATAGCTAACAAGTATAATAGCGAAAGTTATAACTTTGAACATGGTTAATTGAGAACCTAAATGTATTTTAAAATTTTCTTCATATTATAATCGATACTTCATTTAAATTAATGTTGTTATAATAATATACAAAAACGGAAGGCTAATTTTTAAAACACATTTAAAAAAAAAAATTAAACAACAAATAATCACAAATTTGTAGGAATATTTAGTTTAATAAACAATTGATAATATGTCTGATATATTAAAGGTATGTGCAATATTTGTGACGATTGAATTTGGTTAAAACTGGATAGCTTCGATGCCTACCCAGACGGACAATTAAAGCTTAAATGCCATGATAAAATTTTAAAAAACTTCAATATTACATTTCTATGTGTTCTACATAGGCCTAAGACGAATTATTTATTATTAGAAATTCAATTCGTTTCGTATTTTATGAATACGAATAGCACAATTATTATATTAGGAATGAGGAAAAATATTCGTCGAATAGTAAACTTTTTATTATTAGATTCGAATTATTTGTATTATTCATATATTCGAAATTATTCGTGTTATTCAAAATTATTTATTAATAAATATTCGTAATTTTTCGTTAATATTCGTAAATCGTAAGAGCTAAGATTACCAAATAGCAGTAAAAATAAAAATATAAAATATATGAAAAATATAAAAGATATTAAAATAAATTGAGTCTTAAATAAAATGTTTAAAAAAAAAGGTTTTGGAATAATCAAATAACATATAAGTTTTTTTAAAATAAGTAAAATTAGATTATTGTTTACAATAATATTAAAAGAATTTAGATATGAAAATAAAGTTGTACTTTTTTTTTTAATATTAAAAATCATTATTTTAATAAAATATAAATTATTTAGACTATAAATGATCATAAATCTATATAAAAATATATAATTAAAAGAAGGGAAATAAAAAATAATAATTTAAGATAATTAAAAAAATTTTTTTTTTAAAATAGGTATGATCAACGGGGCTTAATGACCCATGTATGGATATGTAAGAACAGATTTCAGTTGATATTCTCTGTTGAAGATAGAAGCCTTATGGATCACCTGTGATTAAACGTAACCTTTGCCCTATTGTTTTAGAATAATTTTAGGACTTGGGGTCCAAACGATCCACAGGTGTTAGAGATTACCTGAACAAACAAAACATTATTAAGGTTTATTTGTTTGTTTTTGTGTTTTCGGCTTTTGTGATAGAGTTGGAGGAAAAAGATCTGGCAAAACGATCCACACAAGTATAATCCCAGTCGAGAGGTAGACCTTGATTCTAAGGGACTAGCGTCATACCATCTGGTCTGGTTTGATTGTCGGGGCTGAGGCAGGGTGGTTCCAGGGTAGAAAGAATATTTGAGTATTTCAAGGTTCTGTTGATGACTGAATTGATAGCATGGTGTCTGGGTAATCTGCCTTTTGAGAAACGACAGTGTTGGAGGTGGTGTCCTTGACTATCGGTTGGTTTCACATAGAACACATGTATAGGTGTTACGATTTCACATTCTTAGCAAAGATTGATTAATAACAAGCCTAGATTAGAACTAGGTACAGTTTCTAACCATTCATATTAAGGTGGCATGTGGGTGAGTTGTAATTATTTGATCGGGCAGAAGCGTCATTTATTGTCCTTATGTATAATTGGGTTAGAGTAGAGGTGGAGAAAGAGCGATGGATATTTTCTTTGTACAGCTTTAAAGTGTAAGTAATCGGCGCAATGCTGTATCAATGGAAAATTCCAGTAGTCTCCTTGTTTTAATACATCTGGATATGAGCGATTTGGGGCATTATTGCTCCAGACGTCTTAGTGAAAATTATATAAATCATATAATAAATATAAAAAAAATTCTTGTAGTTTATAAAATAAATTCTTAATACAATATAATATTTAAATAATCAACATATCATCTTTTCTGGTTTTGTTGGTCTTCTATCTTTTTATTAATTGTAAGAACATTAAATATTATTATGAGCATTAATTGAATACGACAACTTACTTTATTAAAATAATATAGTTAATGAGAATCATTCTAAAATATTAAGTCCTATTTGGTTCTAATTATTCATAAAAACATTAATTTACTTAGTATCATGTTATTACTCTCATTCGATATGTTTCGATAATTAAATAAAAACTATTTATTGCTATTTCCAATTCTATTTTATTGTCATCTTCTGGCTATTGTAGTTATAGTGGTGTGGAGCAGTAAGTACGTTTTTCATCCCAAAAATTTTATAGAATATTTTAAATAAATTATATAATTGGTAGCATTATTACGATTATCAAAGGTATAATATACCAAACTTATGATTTTCATTAATTCTCATACATCCACATCGAGTTGTGAGGCAACATTTTACCATTAAAGATAATTATTAATTCAGGTAAATGTCCGAGTAGTTAATTAGTGTTACTAAGTAACCCGATTTGGGTCGATTTAAAAAAACGATCGGATTAATTTAACCAAAAATTGTGTTAGCCTAGTGATTTTTGATAGATGTCATATGGGTTAGACCTTCTACTTGTCAAATCTTTAGGCTTATACAATTTTATTTTGCTAAAATCTTAATCGGGCAGTATTAAAAATAGACTCAAATCGGGGTTTTTATCAACATTAGTAGTTTTCTAATAATAAGTGACTTTTATTAGTACATGAAAAACATAACTGATTAATTTTGGAAATGTTTTCAAAGTATTTAAAAATACATTTCTTTTTTTATTTTATAATACTCAATTATTGATATAATTATTTTAAATTAATCAATATTATAAACAGTGTTATATTTTATTAGGTCCTATGTTCTCTTTTGATATTATATATATATATTTTAAACGGTTCAGATTTTCCTATTGTTTATTATTTCTTTATTAAATAATACTTTTTTTTTTTTTTTTTTTTATTTTTTTTTTATTTTTCTTTATTTTATTAATTGCCAAATATATTGAACTAGAGTAATTTTATTCTTGGAAAATAAACAATAAATCTAATAAGAATAAGATAATCTTAAAAAAAAGTAAAAAAAATATAAATTTGGAAGAAAATAATTATGATTTATTTCGTATTTCTCTTTTTAAAAAATAAATACTAATTGATTTATAATATAATTAATTTAAAATATATGACATAATTATTTTTTTTAATTATTCCTTTTATTTTTTTTAAAAAATATAAAAAATAATATGTTAAAAGAATAATTACGCAAGATAATCAAAAAAAATATATCACCAAATTAAAAATAAAGAATTTTCAATTACACAAAAAACGACCAACATAACAATAATATCGATTATAAACAAATACTTTTTAAATTATATATATTTTATAATTGAATCAAGAACAAGTATTAAACAAGTTATATTTAACAATATTATCGTTATATTAATATATTCGTAAAATTATTAAATCAACATATTTTTTAGAAGCTATAAGTCAATTCTTATCTTCAATTTTTTATAAACATATTTGATTATTGCATATTTTTATATGTGACATTTTTCACATAATATTGTTCATTTCAATTGTGCGTTTAAATAATTTAAATATTTGGTCTATTCGGTATATATTTTTTAACTGCCACCCTCCGCATATTTTTGTCTGCTCTACCCGCCCCTCCCCCAAATGGATAAAAATAGAATCGAGCCTGATTATATTTATAACTAAATTAATGTTTATGTGTGACAAAATAAGATCATTTTATTTTCTTTTAACATCTAGTAAAAAATATCCACCCTTAACTCATTATCAACGTTTGGGTAACCTCATTATTTTGATAAGAGTATTTCATAAACTAGGTGTTTTTGGTCATAATTTGATCAATATTTTTTTGTATCATTTTTGTGTTTATTAAAATTTTTATAAACAAGATTTTTTTATGTAATAATAAATCCAAAAATAATAAATCTGCAATACCTTAAACATTTATATTTAATGTAGAAGAAAATTTATACAAGTTAACATTAACTAATTAAAATAAAATGTACCTTTTTTTTACAGGAGTCAAATGCAATTATTACATATGCGCAAAATTTAAATTTAAGCCTATGGTTTTTCCAAAAATTATTGTAACCTACGGTAAAAATAAGCAAGATGCCATATTTGACAAAGCATTGGCTGATTCTAATGCGAAATTTAGGTATAATATATAATATCAACTCTAATTTATTTAATTAGTTCTCAAGATAAATCAATTCTAATAGATAATAGAATCACTTCCAAAAAATATGCTGATATACAAGAAAATATTGAAGTAAAGAAATATAAATTTTAAAATCATACGCCCAAAATATTGTTGGATTTTTTTCCATTAGATATTTACATAATAAATTTTTTTTTAATAAGCTAAAGAACAGATAATTTAAGAATTTCTTCAAATTATTTTATATTAAATTAATTGGTATAGAGGTCCCATAACAAATACAATTTCTAAGTACCTCATATTAATATACACATGTGGTATTAGTTTAAATTTTTTTTAAATTTGATAATAAATTTATAAAAGATTTTTTTTATTTTTAGTAAATATATAGATCTAGATTTTATTTTTAGATCTGGCCAGCTTTTTTAAAATAGGCAGGTCATTCCATGTCCAAGCAGTCTCAATTTGGCTGACCATATATTTTTCTGAAATTTTGTGTGTAAACTAAGGTTTATGTAACCTAGATTTGGGAAAAATTTTAACCTCCTTACTTTTATTTTTTTTAAAATATATCAGGAGTAGAAACATAAAAAATATATTTTTTTTTTCATTTAATTAATGAATGATTGAAAATTACACTAATGAATAAAGAATCTAGCATTAAAAAAGCATATATACATTATAAGATAGGGTGATGCAAAATCTATCACATTTAAACTGAATGCCACTATCTGAATAAGCCAGGAAATTTATTATAAGCCTGAGATTTCATTTATATATGTTTAAATCTATGTGCCACCTATGAGTGAAATCATCAGGCTTGCTTAATATCTGGATAAATACTGAGTTAGCCATTATTAAAAATTGTCTCAAATGGAGTGTTTTAAGATGCTTAATTATTATAGGGCAAATTACAATACAATTCTTTAAGAGGGAAATTATAATGATGTAAAAGTTATCAGCTACATTAATAATAAAAATAAAAAATTTGAAAGTTTTATTTGTTTTTACTACGTTATAGTTTATATTGATTGCACTATTAAGCTGAAATCATTTAATACATTTTAATATTTCTTAGAATTATTTAGCTATTTTTTTTGTTGCTAAATTTAATAATTAAAATGATTAATCAAATAGAGGCTTATTTTTTTTGCTACCTTAGTTGGCACATTTGATAAGAAAACATAGATATTTTTTTTGAATATATCTTCTTTCACGTTTTTTGGGCAGTTTTATTGAACTGCAATCATATAATATGATACATTATTTTAAATATCAATTAAAATTAAAGAGAGAGAGAGAAAATGAAGCTAACTCATTGATTCAACTTAGGTCAGAATCGTTAAAACTCTTTTTAACAATTCTAATTAACTAATGTTTATTTAGTGGATTTTCTTTGGAATATATTTGCAGATTCAGCATATTTTTAGCCATTACTAAACTTTGTTAGGCAAACATAATATAAAGTATAATGCAAATAATATAAGTTAAAATATATGATATCTGAAGTTTTGTTCTGCAGTAGGAAACCTATAATCAAATTCTTTCATATTTATTTCAAGGGGAATAATATCTAACAAGCTTGTAACCAATAGTGATGAGGAAGGGGAATCCCCCCTCCCCCCCTCCCCTCCCCCCCCACAGCAAAATATTTGAAAAATATAAAAGGGCTCGGATGTGTAGTCAGCCGGAAGTGGGTGAGAAATTTTCTCTTCCCCACCACCCCAGTAGCAAGAAATTTTGAAGAATATATTAAATGCCTCACGAATTGTGAATTCCAAGTATTCTATTTCAAATAAGTTATATTCTATTCTAAATATTAGAAAAAAAAAGTTAAAATTAATTTAAATATTTATTTTCTTGTATATTAATATTTTATCTCACGAAAATTTATAGTTCATTACTGTTTGATATAAGAAAATTTTATCAACCAATAAAAAAAATGTTATTCATTTTATCTCTATTTAATACCTATATTTAGAAAATTTCTAAGAGCGTATGAAATGTTCAGATATCCACCAAATAGACAGAATTTGCTGAATATAATTATTTCAGAGACTTCTTGTGTTACAGGAAAAATGAAACTGTAAAATGCCTGCACCAAAAGATGGAGCCTTCAACATCAAGTTCAACGTGGGCAAGTGTGGGGTTGGGTTATTAGGCAGTTTAAACGAATACCAATAGCATGAGTGAGCTCATTTTGGTTATGTTGTAATTGTAAATTAACTGAGGGAATGATTTCAAGGAACTCATGACCAGATCCA
Organism: Gordionus sp. m RMFG-2023; assembly: GCF_954871325.1. NCBI lineage: Eukaryota > Metazoa > Nematomorpha > Gordioida > Chordodea > Parachordodidae > Gordionus > Gordionus sp. m RMFG-2023. The sequence continues at coordinate 899,849 of NC_088777.1, forward strand.
TTAAGCAGCGAGGAGAATAAAGGACGGTCAGATAATTGCATCCTGGAAAGGAGTGATTCAATGCAGCTCAATAATAGACCCATCCCATTCCTTCTGCTTATTCGTTTCTGAAAGTGGGTGATCAGTGATAAAGGAACAAAATCATTTAGACGCTCCTGTTGGGGGGCACACTGCAATATCTTCCCTCCTACATTCCATACCTGAAACGCTTTTTGAGTTGGCTGATATATTTTCCCTTCTCCTCCTTTATGCGCTTTGATCAACTCACATTTTTTAAATTTCATATTCCTCTCGGTGTTTATGGAAATGAAATAAAGTCCTAATCGAAAATATTTTAAACCTTAAATTCGATGAAATAGCGCGGACTCAAGGCCTCTTTACCCATCAAGATGGGTGGACTTGGTATCAGATCTCCTTCCGATCTTGCCCTGACTGCCTTCATATCCATCCAGTTGTCTTTTAACAAAAAAAATATAGTAAATTCCCATTTGATAAAACCTGACCCTTCCTATAATGGTGCGATTTTCGAATGAAAATCACGAATTGTCACTTGTCACTCACTTCCAGAAACGAATAGCAGAAGGAATGGGATGGGCTTATGATTGCAAGCTGCGTTGAATCACCCCTTTCCAGGATGCAATTATCTGAACGTTCTTTATTCACCTCGATGCTTAATGGATCTAGCCGTGAGTTCCTTGAAGCTATTCCCTCAGATAATTTTACAATTATAACTTAATCAAAATCAGCTAACTCACGCCATTGGGTTTAAACTACCTAATAAACCAACCCCGCACTAATCTCCATGGTCATTCTTGTAAAGGTCGAATCGTTAGGCGTAATTTATGCAATTCGATTATCCTCCTTAGAACTTTGAGATCAGCTCAAATTCCCTCTATTCTTGAACCTTCCGGTCTTTTCAGATCCGATGGGAAACGTCCTGATGGGATTTCTCAGATTCCTTGGAAGTGTGCTCAATTCGTGATCTGGGATTGATCCTTTGGCTCCCCATCCAATCAAACACTTTAACATTCTGGAGAAAAAGGAGTTACTTAAAATAGAAAAAAAAATATTCTGAAATATCACAAAGAATACATATTCATTCCCTAGATTTCCACAAACCCTAAAAACACCCTTTGGGATTCGTGCATTATCCTTTTCCAAGGAACTTGGTTAGCGCATTCGCGAACTTACGTACGAACCTTCGCGAAAGCTTTCTCTTAAGACAAAGACTCGCCATAGCGATTTGCGGGGCTAATTACATTAACTTCATGGGCAGCCTCATCCCACAAGATGATTCGTTTTATCATAACATATATATGTATATAAAATATGTTAATTTTTAGATTTCCGATAAATTCAATGACAGTTTTCCCCTGTTTAAAGACGAAACATCTAATAAATGTCCGAAAAATGACAAATGTTTAGCCGGCGATATGACTGGCTTGACCTTGAGAAATACGGCGAAAACTCGCAAGCCCAAAAAGAAAAATATTGTGACCAAGCAATCGGTCCAACTGTCCGGTGACGAAATTTCGACTCTCGGAAGGCCTACATTAAAAAGTTTTTTTTTAAAAAAAAGATTCCTTTAATGATAAGCTTATTCTTCAAGAGAGAATGAAGAGAAAGAAATAAAGAATAGAAAGAAATAAAGATAAGAAAGCAAGAAATAAAGAAAAGAAAGCATATTATATAGTATATTTTAGAGCCCTGGATCTATATTTTTGCATGATTTGTGTATTTGAAATACATCTGATCCATTAAAATAAAAGTTATGAAAAATTATACGGATTTATATTTATTTGGAAAATTAAATATTTTTTTTTGTTTATATAAACGCTCAAGGAAAGTAAGAAATTTTTACCCATTTTTTTTTTGATTTTGGAGAAAAATAAAGAATTGAATTTTAAAACATACTAGGAAAACAAAAATAATTTGATATTAAGTCCTGTTCATCTCTAATGTAAGATTTGAAGCCAATTTCCGGCTCGACTGAGTCCGAACAGAATATCAGTTCTGTCAGATCTGTGTAGGACTCTACCATAAATACAATACTATATAAAGAAAAAATAGATAATGAATCTCCATATCCTGTTTGTTAATAAAATTATTTAAACGTATAGATAATCTGACTTCGGGTAAAATGGATGCCAAAATATTTGACGATCTTTTGAACGAATCCATATTCTTGGAAAGTTTTATAGTGAGCGATTCTCCGATCGACGATATTCGCAAAATATATCCGTCCTTCAATAACGATTCTTACACCGACGATTTCCTATTTTATCACCGCAACCCGGCAAAGCGCTCAAAGAAACGGGCCCTCGATGAGCGGAAGTACATTTATTCATACAATTATTTCCTTCCGGAATAAAAAGACGATTATAATCTTTTATCAAAAATTTGGCGGTATGTTTTGTATTTAAAAAATAAATATATAAATGATCGTTTTTCCTCGTGTAAAGAATATTAGAATATCTTTGTGATTCATTATAACTTTACCAATGACATATAATAATACCTAGACTGACGATTCATTCATTAAAATGCATTTTTAAGCGTCGTTAAAAGCAAATCAGCTGGACCCGCCATTTTGGTAACCTTTATAATAATTATTTTCATGTTAAAAACTAATATTAAATTGATAACTTACTTTCTTATTATCTCGATGAACAGGCAATTCTTTAATAAAGTTTGCATCAGATATAATATAAAATTAGGCTCTCGTTTAAAATTTTAATATTTATTACAGTAACCAAGATGGCGTCTCTAGCTGATTTGTATTGATGTACACTTTTAATGAATGAATCGTCAGTCTAGGTTATTATTATATGTCATTGAACTTTACCCTATGTTTATGCTCATTCAATATTGCAATAATTTACGGGGAAAAGAACCCTAATTTAAACTTTGATCATCTTAGGATTCATAAATTAAATTGTATTAACTTTTATTTTATGATAAGGATTAAAGAAGAGAAAAATTAGTACAGAAATTATTTTTTAATTAGCCTTTATTTTATATTTTTTTTCTTCTCATTGCCAGCAAACTTATTTTTTAAAAAAAAATAAAATTTCAGAGTTTGAAAAAATACTCTTCAAAATATAAAATGCGCAAAAAATCTTCAAATTATGAATTTTTTTTAAAAAATAATTGCTCAAATATGCTCTTTTTTGCTGATCAAATTTTATCTAAAATTCTAAAAAAATTCGTGATTTTTATGCGTAGAAAAAAAAATCTTACAAAAAATCTTCAATTTTTGTGATTATTTTTTTGCTCAAAGTTTTAGGGAAAATGAGATTCCCCCCCCCCCCCCCCCTGTCTTCAAACTCTGAATAAAACAATGATATATAATAATACCCAGAAAAGTGAACGTCCATTGAAAAACAGCCGGGGACGCCATTTTGGTTGCCCGTATCATTTTTAAAAAATATTTAAAACGAGAGGCCCAATTTATTCTCCCATGTTCTGACGCAAAACTTTATTAAAGAATCGCCTGATCATCGAGATAATGAGGAAGCAAGTTTATCAATTTAACGGTAGTTTTTTAACATGAGAATATAATTACTATAATGGGTTACCAAAAATGGCGGGTCCAGCTGATTTACATTCAACGACAATTTCAAATGCATCGTCAGTTTAGGTATTATTATATGTCATTGATTTTAAAATAATCGAAAATGAAATAATAAATTATTTATTATGTTTAAAATATTTTATACATTTCGGATGAAGAATCGGTCCCACCTTAGAAGAGGCTTACCAAAGGTTGATATATTTTTTGACCGGAAATCCACCATCCAACGATGATTTCAAAACCACCGAAACCAAGAAAAAAAATTGCCCGAAAAATCATGGCGTACTATCGTTCAACTCGTATCACTTATCGTCCGCTAACCAAGGGAAGCGCAAGGGAAACAATAAGTGTTTACCCGGACCTCTGTCCAAAAAACTATTTTTTTCGTCCGCGTCTTCCGCCGATAGCATCCCTACCAAACACTCGAATCTTCCCCTATCTCGCAAAATTCTTCCCGCTAAAAAAATTGTATGCCCAACCGTACAATACGGTAGTAATAGTGGATTTAACGATCCTTCCAAAGAGATTCGAAACTTTACGGAATTTTCGATTGATCCTGTCACCTATCAAAAAAATTTACTCAGTGGTCCGGTCACGAAGGACTCTTCTGGTTCGGTCCTCAGTTCGGTCCCCACAATTATTTGCGAATTCGCCAGAGAAGAAAGAACTGACGAAGATGAAAGCGCGCAAAATAGAATAGTCGAAAAGAATGCGTCGAACAAAGGGAATAGGTTAGAAACCTTTAAAATTTCGCCTCGTTTTACTCTCCAACCTCGTAAACCTGTAAGGGGCAGTGCTGTTAACGACTCCGGAAAACAGCTCTACGATAATTTCTTCTCCATCGGCAAAAGTTATAAAGAGAGCACGCCATTAGCCAGTCCCGACGTATCCTTCAACGCGAAAGATATTTGTTCAATTAGGAATGATAAATTAGTAGAATGCACAGAGCTCGAGATGTCGAACGACAATTATTCTTTATATTCCCATCAATCTGCTAACGATAACGTTACCAATATAAACCGCCCCGAAAATTCCGCGACGACTGATGACCCGAATGAGGACCTCCTTATCGTTAATCGCGAACGCGATATAAAATATATACGTAAAGCTGAGTATTTAGTACTCGAAAATGGCGACAGCCCTCATCTTTCGGCGATTAAGGATAAAACGAAACGCATTTTGGTAAACAAAACCATGGTATGCGACACACCTACCCCTCCCAAGATATCTCAAATTATGGCCAGTCCATCCGGTAAAAAAAAGAATCTAGTTTAATTAGTATCCCCAGACAGAGATTTATATCTTTCAAAAAACATTTAAGAATAATTCCATTTTTCTTTCGATTGCTAAAAAACGCGCTTTTGAACGCTCACGAATTGAGCGTTCAAACGCCGCGTTTGCAAGCTCAAATAATGCATTTCAAAATGGCCTCGTGCAAATTGATAAAATTTACCGTTTGCCGTTAGCAACCATTTAAAAAAAACATAAATAGTTTATTCATCGCTTTGTAATATTAAATAAAAACGTAATATATATAACTTACTTGTAATCCTAAAAAGAATATTTTAGAAATTAAAGAAATTAGAAGGCAGACGATAAAATAATTTTTAAAAAACAAATCCTTTTTTTTTTTAGAATTTATTAAAAATTTTGAATCGACGGATATTAATAAAAAGGACAACCTCAATTTAAAATATGGGATGCGTTGCGTTTTTTTAATTAAAAAATTACGGCAAAACGTAAACACTCAGTTTGTGCGCACAGTGAAGGATTGATAGGTTTACTAATTCTTTACTGTTAAGATTCCTTATTTAATACCATTCGACATATCTATTCCCCATTCATCTAGACGATTCCAGAAAAAAAATTAGCTCGAATATTCATTTGGAAGTTTAATCTCCTCATAAATTATTATTAATATATAATTCTTAAACGTGACGTAATTAAACACGTATCCTTTTTAAATTCGTTATTAGATCTCCCGCAAAATTCTGTAATAGAACTCACGATAAATTGCGATGATACAGATTCGATAGAGATTATAGAAGATAATCCCGAGAAGAATGTCCCTGACGATTCCTATGAGGAATACGATATGTGCGAGAATCAACCGGAAACGGATGAATTTACCGAAAACGAAGAGGATGAAACTGCGGAGTATAACTTGCTGAAGACCATAGCGGAGGAGACCGAAGATGGTAAAGCGAATATTTAATCCCATTTAAGAATGGTCTATACAAGTTTTTAAAATTATACGAAATGACAAATTTAACATTATTTATACCATTTATTTATTTATTTATTTAGAATTGATGAATATATCTAGAAAATCTAACAATCACAAATACCGAGTGTCAGATATGGCGCCTCGATTATCAATGGTAATAAAATGTTATTAAAATCTATATTTTTATTTTTCGAATATTGTAACAACAGCAGTTAAGCGAATCAACGTGTTGAGGATAGTGGTTGACAATCAATAATTTTTCTAAGTTTATTTATATGGTTATGGCATTCATGAGAACGGCATAATCGTTATAGAACAATAAGGATAAATTTTCAAAGGCAATGAGGATAGATTTTCAAACAATAAAATGGGGAAAGACATGTAAGAGACAAATTATTTCGATCTAATCCATAGGAAGAAGAGAATTTACACCACCCGATCCAACCCGAAATTTTTGATAAATTACATTAACCCGACCGGGCTCGTTGGGTTAGGTTTTCGGGAGTTTTTGGACCTCTAGTTTAAGGTGTTCTTTGTGATGATGACACGGTTTTTTAATTGTTGTTATTTCGTTGGAAGTTGTAGTTTTAAAAATTATCTTTGTTTAAGCCAATTTCATTTCAAATTTCCAAAAAGCAGACGAACTTTTTTTTTTATGAATAAAGAAGACGATACAATAAATTTAAAAATAAATTTTAAAAAAAATTTAAAATTAAAGAATATATTATATAACCGCTAACCAAATATCTCTCTCTATATATATATTATATTTTTAGAAATCAGATGATTTAAATCTGTCACATAGACATATCATGTTTAGAAGCCAATACGATCAATTGCTAACCGTCAATAGTTTACAAAATCTTATTCCATTCCAAAATTTTATCAAGGATAGGATGGGAGAGATATATTCACCCGAGTAAAATATGATTTAAAAAATTATTTATTTATTTTTTTTGGCTATAAGATTATAAACAATATCAACTTATTCAAAATTATTTTAATAAGAGACTCCTATATTAAGAATAAACTATCAGTGATATTTACTAGTGCTGTTAGCTAACTCAATACTTAATTCAGAAAAATATTACCCAAGCCTGAAGATTTTTTGCTCATAGAAGGAACAAATGGTCTAGACATATATTATCTGAACCTTGGGACTTAGGCAATATTTTTCTGGCTAAAATATTGAGTTATAGCCGTTTATAAAAATCGGCTCAAAATGAGCCGTTTAACATAACTGGATTTTACCGATGACCTAATAATACTTAGCATAGACTGAACGATTTTCACCCAAAATGCATTTTGGACACGTCAATGAATACAAATCTGTTGGTGACAGGAAATCTTGGTTTCCTTTCTAAGAATTTTTTTTATAAATGTTATGGAAACGCTCTGATTTTATTTTCTTCAAAGTTTTCGTAAAATTTTAAAACTTTAATATTAATTAACACGAGAAATCAAAAATGGCGTGTCATCAGCTGATTTATCTTGTCTCATTTAGAATAAACGAATGCCGTTGGAATATACGGCCAACGATTTGCTTCTTCGATATGCAAAATTTGTCCTATTTTTTTTTGACGAGTGACACTTCTTGATTAATCACAGATTTTTGGGGTTAATCCAGAAATTTTTAAATGCCAAGATTTTTATGTTTGAGATGAAAATTTTGGGATGGAAATTATTTTGGTGTTATTTAATTGATGATTTACTATTGGTGTAAATCAAATTTTTTTTTTTAATTCTTAGAAAAATAATTTTGTTGTTATTTGTTTTTTGTCACCCTTAATAATACTGTCTTTTAAGAGCTATTTGCATATAAAAAAACTTTGTAACTTTGCTATATCAAAAGTGTAAGAGAGGTGAGAGTTAGCTTTTAATAATATTATGTTATTAAACTACGAAAACGTTGGATAATTTCTATTTGTCATTTAATTTTGGGTTCGCGTTAATGCCATGCCACCTTGTTACTCCTGTAATTTGTGTCCACCTATAAAACTAAAGGCCAAAATGAGGGTTTTATTAAGCCTTTAAGACTGCTTCTTACATTTTTTTGGAGCTTTTTTTTTAGAATAATTCTAAAGCTTTCTGATTGGAATGTAATTTCTAGATTTTTCTGAATAGAATCTCTAACGCAGCCTATTATTTTTACCTCACTTATATCCAAACACTTATTAAGTCGTTGTAACATCAGCATTTGAATCTTTAATCTTATATTTTTTTAAAAAACGTTAACATTAGCCCAAATAAATCATTATAAACCAATAATATTGTTTAAAATACCCCCTCCCCCACATCCCCATTCAAACTTTTAAAGTCAAATCTCAAAGTTTTATAAAATCGGAGAAGGTAGTTATGCCGAAGTTTTCGTTCTCGCCAATCTTCCTAGAAAACGTCAAAATGTTGCGAATAAAAATTTCGACAAAAACCCGCGATCAGTTTTCAAGGTGAATACCACGGGGTATTTTTTTTTTTAGTTTTTTTTGCATTCATTTTTATATATTTAACAAAATAAAATATTATTGAAACTTTATTTAATTTAACGTATATATTTTATTGGAATGAGATAAAATTTTGTTAACTTTCTCTTTCTATTTTTTTATTATTATAAAATTAAATTATATCAAAAGTTTATAAAAAATGAAAAAGTGATTTTTACAATTTCGTTAATGAAATAAATATCATCAGTCATTTACATAAAAATTAATACATCTGTTAAAATAAATCACTTTATCAAATAAAATATACATTAAAAAAGTGTACATTACAACACGCCACCCATTACTAAACCCAAGTGTTAGGGGTGATTGATAATATATGACCAATAATATACGAAATATAAATACACATCTGACGTTTTTCATTTACTCCAAACTATATATCTAAACATTCCGCTTATTTTGCGTGTCTATAAAAATTTCGCCGAAAATAAATTATCTTGATCGACTTTATAATAAGAATTAAGAAATGCGGCTTTATGTCCATAGGAGGACGCCGTTTGATTCGTCTCACGAATAAGAATAAAAATATTATATAATTTCTCCGGCTGCAATTTCTCTGTAATACCGTAAATTTATATTTCCCCAATTTGAATAAAGAATAGAATATATTTTTTTCAATATTTCATCATAATTTTCTCCAATTCGAATACAGAATAGTAAATCATATAATATAATTTCGAATATGATTTCGCAAACATTATTTGAATATCCTGGAATAATTTCCTTATATTCTTGAATAATTTTATAAAAGGATTTAATTTTTTTTATCGAAGTAAACATAATTTATACAATATCTTTACTAAACAATGGTTTTTATAGGAATTTCATTTCTTTGAAAGAATACCAATGAATAATCTCTTAGATAATATAGTAGGTTAGGTAAAGATTTCTAATAATTTGATGCATATACTTTATTCCACTATTACTTTAATAATAATATTCACTTGAAAACCTCCTCCCAACAAAACAAATATCGAATAAGATCCTTTATGAAAGTCCCTTCTCTAATATTTATTATTTTATTTTATCTTAATAATATTAATTCCCAATTTTGGAATATTTATCTTTTTTTTTATTTTACCTTTATATTATATTAATTCCCAATTTTGAAATTCATCTTTTTTTTATTTTACCTTTATAATATATTAATTCCCAATTTTGAATATTTGTGTCTTTATTTTACCTTTATAATATATTAATTTCCAATTTTGGAATAATTTGTCTATAGTGGCCTTCTCTCAAAGTCAATGCAAATGAGAATATACTGCACCTAAAAGAGTGATCATTTCGCCGCATTGATAATGTTGTGGTAATAAAATTGTGAATTGTGACTGCAATAACCCTTATGGAACATTTGCTTTACACGGCACCATTTATAAGAAAGTTAATTAATATTAAAATTAAATGATAGTTAATTAATATGGAAAATAAATAAATTAATAAAAAGTTATTTAATATGAAAATTAAAATTAAATTGAAAATAAATTAAATTGAAAATCTTCTTACCTTTATTAATTAAATGTTTTCTTGATATATTCTTCGTTAATTAAAGATTTTCTGGGTATATTCTTTATTAATTAAGTGTTTTCTTGATCTATTCTTCGTTAATTAAATATTCTCTGGATATATTCTTTATTAATTAAAAAAAAATGTTTTCTTCTTACAAAAACCCATTAATAAAAAAAATCCTTCTCCTTTGTTGCCACTGTATTTCTTTTCACAAAAATCAACAAAATACATGGCAAACAACAGGTTCATAATATATATATATATTATGATAATTAATTTTATCATTTAAATACAATTATAAATAATCATTTACAATATTACAACACGTCCACCCTATTAAGGCTTAGTGTATATAATCTTCATCTTCTTCTTCCAACAATGTCATTTCTTCTAAATGACTCATGACATACCCCATCTCCCATTCACCTCTCATTCCACCCAATAATTCCTTTTCTTCCTTCTGTATCCGTATATCTTTATCTTTAGTCATACTCGCTAATGTTCCTTTCTCTGATCTTATATTCACTTTATTGACAATTTCTGTACATCTATCCTTGACACCTAAAGGATACTCTTCAAATTGAAACTTTCTAGAATCTATTTTATATCTTTGTATTCTTTTCTTTTTATTCCTGAATCTTCTTCTTTGACACAGATTCTTTACATGTCCCCACCTTCTACAACGAAAACATTGACGAGTCCGTCTTATATCACATCTGTTCGACAACATACATTCCTCTTCTCTTTCATCTTCCAGCAATTTCTCCCACGTTATCCTCGTGTTTCCTTTCATTTGTTGTCTCCATCTATCCTCCCACTTCATCGATAACGGATAATAATTCATGGGTAATATCACATTCTTCATGATGTGTGTCTTAAAATGCAAGTATGAAACCTTTGCCATCCAATCTTTCAAAAATGTAAAAATAAATATATATACCTTCCCCCTCCCAACTCTATATATATAAAAATTATTCTATTCTAATTTTCGTTTGATCATTCCCATTTTCAAATTTTATACGATTCAATTTCTTTCCTAAATTTTCCATTACTATCCCTCTTTCCCATAATTAATCCTTATTGTTATAGCATCTAGCCCATACTATTTGACCCATATGATATAATGTACCATTGGTTTTATTTGATAAAACATCTATATCACATTTTGGTTTTATAAGATCTAATAATACTTTCGTCCTTCTTCCCAAAAATCTTTCAGTTGGAGTAAAACCTCCACTGTTTTTGGAATTATTATAATACAATTGTGCAATCCACACCTCACCCTTCTCATATTTTGCTTTTTTTAACCAACCTTTAACAATAGCCACCATCCTTTCAGCTTGTCCATTAGAACTAGGATGATAGGGTGGTGCCAAAATATGTTGGGTTTGTGTGTTAGCACAAAATTGTTTAAAATTTTTGCTAATGAAAGCTGGACCGCCATAATTATGGGAAAGAGGGATAGTAATGGAAAATTTAGGAAAGTAATTGAATCGTATAAAATTTGAAAATGGGAATGATCAAACGAAAATTAGAATAGAATAATTTATATATATATAGAGTTGGGAGGGGGAAGGTATATATATTTATTTTTGCATTTTTGAAAGATTTGATGGCAAAGGTTTCACACTTGCATTTTAAGACACACATCATGAAGAATGTGATATTACCCATGAATTATTATCCGTTATCGATGAAGTGGGAGGATAGATGGAGACAACAAATGAAAGGAAACACGAGGATAACGTGGGAGAAATTGCTGGAAGATGAAAGAGAAGAGGAATGTATGTTGTCGAACAGATGTGATATAAGACGGACTCGTCAATGTTTTCGTTGTAGAAGGTGGGGACATGTAAAGAATCTGTGTCAAAGAAGAAGATTCAGGAATAGAAAGAAAAGAATACAAAGATATAAAATAGATTCTAGAAAGTTTCAATTTGAAGAGTATCCTTTAGGTGTCAAGGATAGATGTACAGAAATTGTCAATAAAGTGAATATAAGATCAGAGAAAGGAACATTAGCGAGTATGACTAAAGATAAAGATATACGGATACAGAAGGAAGAAGAGGAATTATTGGGTGGAATGAGAGGTGAATGGGAGATGGGGTATGTCATGAGTCATTTAGAAGAAATGACATTGTTGGAAAAAGAAGATGAAGATTATATACACTAAGCCTTAATAGGGTGGACGTGTTGTAATATTGTAAATGATTATTTATAATTGTATTTAAATGATAAAATTAATTATTATAATATATATATATATTATGAACCTGTTGTTATCCATGTATTTTGTTGATTTTTGTGAAAAGAAATACAGTGGCAACAAAGGAGAAGGATTTTTTTTATTAATGGGTTTTTGTAAGAAGAAAACATTTTTTTTTAATTAATAAAGAATATATCCAGAGAATATTTAATTAACGAAGAATAGATCAAGAAAACACTTAATTAATAAAGAATATATCCAGAAAATCTTTAATTAACGAAGAATATATCAAGAAAACATTTAATTAATAAAGGTAAGAAGATTTTCAATTTAATTTATTTTCAATTTAATTTTCATATTAACTAACTTTTTATTAATTAATTTATTTTCCATATTAATTAACTATCATTTAATTTTAATATTAATTAACTTTCTTATTATTATTGAAACTTTATTTAATTTAACGTATATATTTTATTGGAATAAGAGTATCGCCTCTGATGGCGATACTCTGAGATAAAATTTTGTTAACTTTCTCTTTCTATTTTTTTATTATTATAAAATTAAATTATATCAAAAGTTTATAAAAAATGAAAAAGTGATTTTTACAATTTCGTTAATGAAATAAATATCATCAGTCATTTACATAAAAATTAATACATCTGTTAAAATAAATCACTTTATCAAATAAAATATACATTAAAAAAGTGTACATTACAACACATTTATTATTAGGTCACATTTACGCTAGACGCGATGCAATACGATTTAACAGCTGCTCTAGTTTATCAAATCCTTTAATTGGATCAATTTTTTTATTTTTTTTTATATCGTGAATTGAATTAAAGATGCAAGTAATATCAATAAAGAAAGATCGATCTCATAATCAGCTGTTAAATCGCGTATCGCAGGCGTCCGCCATAAATAAAGTTAAATAATGTTATCGACATCTCCGCTGCAATCAATTTCACGGGAGAAGGAAAAGCGATTTAAATTTAAAAAATAAACATCAAAATTTATTATTTTTTTCAAGGTAAAAAAAATATCGGTAGGGGAAGGGACCCCTACGCTCGCCCGGGCGAGGCGTTTACGTCTTTCTATAACGCGGAAATTGTCGCTCTAATAAGGAATGAAATAAATACATTCATAGTGCAATGCGCTCATTGTATTAAGATTTTAGCTAAAATAATATTATTGTAAGCAATCGAGATTTGGCAAAGAGATAGTTCCAAGCATTTCTGCCAGCTATGTTGCACAATCTTTAGGCTCTCACATAATGATATTTCGGGTTATAATCTAAGTCGGGCCGGTTTTTATAACCGACCCGAATCGGTTTTTTTTAAACGTCACTAGCCTCAATAGTATAATAATATAATCTTTTGTTAACATTAATTATTGCCAATCATTTACGATCAATTCGATTTTTTGATTCTAAAAAATTCTTGGTATCATAGGTACCCCGGGAGAGGGGTAAGGCAAGAGGAAATTTACCCCCTTTGAAAATTTTGCCCGCTCTCGTAAATATCATTTCAAGCTAATATAAAAAAAAAAATTTCCTCTTACACACACACCTTTCTCTCCCCCCAAAAAATCTGTACAATATATTAATATGAATGATGATTTGAAAAGAAGAAAATAAACAAAAATTTAGTAGCTTTTTTTTAAAAATAATGACTGTACAAAATTTTTAGAAAATTCAATATTAATATATAATAAATAAATATAACAATAGCGAAAGGCTTGCGAGTGGCAGCTTTTCCTCGGAGATTTTTAACGAATCTTTCACGATTATTAATACGAACCGAGAAAAGCTCTACGCTGGTGCGCATGCGTCGGCGACGGAACTACTTCCCGGATGGCTTCGACTTTTTTTCTTACGTCAGTTATAAAAACGGGAATGGCAGAAATCCTATTTTCCCCTTCGCACAGAGCTACGATTATGCTAAGCCATCCCTAATAAAATGTTTTATATTAAAAAAAAATTTGATTCAAAACAAAAAAACTCCTAATTTTTAAAAATATTTTATGTTTATAGTTATGAAAATATTGGTAAAACACATAATTGAATTGAGGTTAAAAATTTAGAGCGAGTTTTAAACGATATTGGTAATCCTACCATTTTATACCATTTTCTTCTTCTTCTTAGATCGTTCCATTAGTTGCCAATATCGAAAGAATCGAAAATTCTAGGATTTTCATCGAATTAATGTCCGAAGTACTAATTTCGAGGTATAATTTTCGCGATTTATTTGATTTTTTTTAAAAAATAATTTTTAAATTACATTTTAATTTTATATCAACAAAAGGAGTCTGAGTAGTTTCGAAACATCCGCCACGCAGGCGCAAGGCGATTGCCAAATAACCGAAACCGATAACCCGAAAATTATAAAAACTTCCGGATTTATCAAGGATTTAAAGTATTATATGTTATTACTCTCTGTTTGCTTCAATTTTTATAATTTAGAAATTTAGATTTGATAATTTTGAACAGTTTTAGAACTTTTAAAACATCTGAATATTTGTTAAGAGTCAAGGCCGTTTTTGATTATCTCGGGATAAGACACAAAAAAGGGAAAATGATTGTTAGACCCCCAACCCCCCCCCCCCCCCCCCCCCCTCTTCAGAAAATATTTTTAAGTCTAATTTTTCGATAGCCATTTTTTTAATTAAAGCGTTATTGAGATATAAGCATATTTTTTTTAAGTCTGGATGAAGCAACAGCTGGGCACCCGCATAATTTAGAGAAAAAATAATTTAGTTGCTTAAAAAATTAATTTCGGGTATATGGTCAAGGATATCTATCCAGTTTCTATATATATGGTTCATTAAGTTCCGTCGACGTATCGTAGTTTTTTATGAGTTTTTTATTATAAAATATGCGAAAAAAACACTCAAGGTTAAAACCGATTTTCATTCCCTATAGTTTCTTTTTTTATATTAGCGACATTTTAATCGGTTAGCCGGTGTCAACCGGAAAATCATTTTAGCCCCTTCTGTCGTGATAATTTTACCGAATTTTATTTCTGTCATATAAATATGACATTTTCAAAAGCACTTATTATTGTTCCGGGAAATTTCCGAAGGAGTTATTGAAAGCGTGGGACATCTTCAAGGACCAACATAGCGCGGTAACTTGTCAAAATGAAAGACCAAGTTTGTGTGTTTTTTTTTTATTTAAAAAAAATATTCATTTCAATGTATCGATTAATTTTATCAAAATTACCACACGATGCAGATTTATACCATTAAATTAGCATGCAAATGTTTTTAAAAAACAGTTCAAATTAATCCAAAGTATGTTCGGTTAAATCCAGTTATAACCCCCCAGTCCGGTCCTAACTAATGAAATTAGTTTCGGATTTGTCTTGCCAAATTTTTGGAATTAATGTTATATCAAAATTTACGTGTCCAAGATAAATTATTGAAAATTTAATATATAACATTAATTTTCAAATTCGTCCAGAGAGCTAATATTTATTAAGCTAGAACAGGACTGGGGGAGGAGGGTGAGTACTAGAAAACGGGAATAATTTATCCTGAGATTCCTAATGATTGATAGATTATATCGCATGATTTAGAGAGGTTACTGGCTGGAGGTTAGATTAGAAATCGGCATGCTTTATTCAAAAAAAAACCTTGATAATTAAAAAAATTAAAGTTGTTTTCCTTCCTAAAAAAATTATTAGAAGCCGAAAGGGGCCGAATAACTGTTAATATATTTTACGGGCTGTACCGAGCATAAATTATTAGGGGCTGGCCCTCCCTGACCGCTAAGTTAGATATTGTCTGCCGAAACAGGATATGGGCTAGGATCAATATATTTGATTGGAATAAGCTAATCATCTGTTTCCCTTTGCCACGAATCATGTTTTATTTTTTTTTATTTAGACATTTATGGCGGACAACAAATATACCTTATTTTCGAACAGGAGTACGGCGGACAAACATTCGAATCGTACAGGGTTTATTGATTTTATTTAATTATCGCGATATATACGCAATATTTCTATCTTCGCGCATGCGCTTTAGAAACAGCTGATTTGATTAGCTATTATTTTATTCCGAACTCCAGTTATAATTTTTTTTTATTAAAACGTTTAGTTTGCCGACAAATACGAGATATTGAGCTTTTTGTACCAACTTTCTATCGCGTTATTCCTCAAAGAAATCGCTTACAGTTTCGAACACAGGGATTTGCACGCGGGAAACGTGCTGGTAAAAAAAATAATATCAGGGGAATCATAACATTTTAGCAATTTAAGGTTAGCATTTCAAAATAGTCGGGGACGGAGAGGACGGGGTGTCATTGGACCTTTTTAATTTCCCGGGGCTGCATGCTCCTCGTAGGACAGAAAAACGGACACCCATTTTCTGCTCACTACGAATATTTTAAATGTAATCGCGCACGTCGCCGAGCTGTCAACATTTAATCCGTGATTGACACCCCTTTTCCGCTCCCATTCTCGGTATTCGCATTGACTCAGGGCGAGTCGAGGCATGCTGGTCTCGTTATATATGTAGTGTTACATATTATATTAATCAAATAGATCAAAAATATACCGCGCGATACAAATTTGCTCTACAAGGGGTTCGGTAAATTAAAGGATATTTTGATTCCTTCTTCCGGCATCCAAATTTCTATAATCGATTTCACCCTCTCAAGAATGACCATAGGTAAATAATTCAATAAAAAAAATTAATTTTAGCACCCCAAACCAGGAGGGGGGCAGTACGAACCCTAACTTAGGATTAAAAGTTTTTAAATTGGTTGGTCGGACATTTCGAGAACTAGAACCGAACATGAAACTTATTTATGGGAGTAGCTATTGAAGCCGAAGTATTCTAACTGGAGAGGATTGGGTTGGGATCCTATTCTGAAAAACCGGTTCTAATTAAGTTTCGTGTTATAAAAATTTCTGAATCTTAGATTTTCAACTCATTGTTAAAATATATGTTATTATTAATAAAAATTTGATCCTGACAATGATGCTTACCTCGGCTGACTATTTAAAAAGTGTACATACAATTGAAAGAAATTTAGACTAAATGCCTTTCAAAGCGTTCATTAGAGGTTCGCAAAGTGATATTTTTGTGGTCCGAGCCCAACCACGAGCCCGAATTTTAAATATTTTGTCAGAGCACAAGCACACAATTTTAGGTCCAACCCGACCCCTATCCCGGCTAATTTTTTTTATATCTAAGAAACAATTTAAAAATTAATTCTTTCTTTCTTTTTTATTTATTTATTTCTTTCTTTCTTTCTAATTTACATGATTGAAGACGAAAAAGAATGATATAATTGTTTATATGCAGAAAAAATTTCTAAAAAAATATAATAAGGAACATATTAAAAAAAATTTAATATCTGTTATTTTAATTTGAAATGTTTGTGAAACAAAAAGATATTTGCATTTTCAACATTTTTTTATCAGGTCGGGCTTCGGACAGCCTGTCTAGACCTCTATCACTCACTAACAGCCAATGAAAATAGCTGACTTCAATACATGTCCACTCTTAAATAAATGAATATCTAAGCTTTATTTGTCCAAATTTTTTTTCTCTTAGATGGCACGATCCACTTTCGAGATTTATCCAAGGAGGCGGAATTATTTACTGGAGAAGGCGATTACCAATTCGATATATACAGGCACATGCGGGAAATCAATAAGTTGTCCCTATATTATTTACTTTTGTTGATCATACAAAGACTATGTATTTTTATATTCTCCGCTCGCAAAACTAGCGGTAACTGTTAATAAGGGATTTACTCGCGCGAATTCGTGGTGAAGCATACAAAATACCCGCCAATTTGTGAATGCAGGGGTTAGAATGATAAGATTTTTACAGTAAAAAAAGGAACTAGCTTTTAACCTCTCTCGTAAAGTATTTTCCAAGCTTCAAGGCAGTGTCAAGGCTCTGATTATTTTTGAAACTTAAATTTAAATTAGACCTTTTAGGTAAATTAATGTAGACGGCTAAACCGACGGCGGTTTTATAAATAATCCGAGCATTTACAGAGCCTAAATATTTTAAGAAATGTAAGTGCATGTAAAACAAAAAAATCTGTTTAAATTAAGATACTTACCTATCCAAAATTAGATAAGGAATACCGATTTTAGATAAAAGTTTACAATCGATATTTCAAATATAAAAAAATAATATGTACTTGTGCATTTAGTAAGTATTGATTGCTATAAATACAAATAAAAATAATATTTTTTGCACTTTAATATTTAAAATTATACAGGAACGACTGGAAAACTTATAACCCCGCTACCAATGTCTATTGGCTTCATTATATGGTACGAAACGTAGTTAAGAATAAATTACCCGATATCCATCTCGATACAATTGGAAGTAACGACAACGATACTACTCACACCTTAAATAGGAGAGACAGTAATTTTATAAAAAGTATGGCGGTGCTGGAGAATTCAATGCTGAAAAATTGCGCGAATAGCTGGGAAGTCTTCCAACTCATTAAATCTCTATTTTATGCATGGACATAATAATATTTCTTTATTTCGTTTTTAATTTAACCCAGTGCAAAAATAATTTTCGACAATAGCAATAAATTTATATATTAAAAATTAGTTTTACCTATTTATTATTATATAAATCTTTCCTTTTTAAAAAAACCGATTGAACATAAAAAAATTGTTCACAAATAACTACAGGAATATTTTTTTTATATTATAGAATATTGTATTTTACTTTGTAATATTTATGATAAATTGAAGTGAGAAAATGATTTATTCGAATAATTAGAAGTAATATATTTGTGCATATTATTAATTGTAAAATACTATCATAAATCTTATTCTTCTTCCCTTTTAATTAAGATTTCCAGGTTGGCCAGTTTTCCCTTTAATTTAATCATTAAGAAATTTAGCAAGGTTTTTACAAATGGATGCCTTTCCTGACATCAAGACCTTTGCACCCCGTCGAGGAGACGGTGATCCTATTCTAGACGTAGACCACAGTGAACTTTTTAGACCTCCATTAGCCAACCAAAATACTTTGCCACTCCCTTGCCACGATGATGCTAAAGGTTAGGATTTTGGTGGGGGTGGGGTAAAATACTATCATAAATAAATATGTATAATAGTAAAAATCGATTCAATATAATATAAATCTTTCTTTTCTTTTTTTCTTTCTTTCTTTCTTTCTTTCTTTCTTTCTTTCTTTCTTTCTTTCTTTCTTTCTTTCTTTCTTTCTTTCTTTCTTTCTTTCTTTCTTTCTTTCTTTCTTTCTTTCTTTCTTTCTTTCTTTCTTTCTTTCTTTCTTTCTTTCTTTCTTTCTTTCTTTCTTTCTTTCTTTCTTTCTTTCTTTCTTTCTTTCTTTCTTTCTTTCTTTCTTTCTTTCTTTCTTTCTTTCATTAATCTTATGGGGTTTAATCAATTATTTGACCTAGTGTTGTTAATCGATTAAGTCGAGTCGACTTAAAACCGGAGCCAAGTTTTGGGTGATGAAATAGACCCAACTGAACTCTATAAACTTGAATCGACTAGAGGACGAATAGTTCTAAGAGTCGACTAGAGGACAAACTTTTTTTAACAAATGGTTTATCTATAAATATTATTTTCTATTCCGTTTTTTTTAACCAATACTAATTATAAGAGCGATTATTGCATTCCAAACATCTTTTGTAACTTTGAGCCCTTATATCTCGACAACCAGGTGTGCTAGCGAGCTAAAATAAACGGCTTTCTCATTCTTTTACCTACCTATATAATTCCAAAATTTTTTAAATATTTTAAAAAGGGTCGGCCGAATCGTGATCGATTTGACGTGGAATGGCCCCAATACTAATTATAAGAGCGATTATTGGAATCCAAACATCTTTTTGACTAAGAATGCCTAGTGTTGTTAAACGGCTCGATTTAAGCCGATTTTTAAAAACGGCTAAATTAATATTTTAGCCAGAAGAGTGATATTGCCTAAGTCTCGCGATTTCGCTAATAGATGTCTAAACCTTTGTGCTATCTATGACCAAACTTTCTACCCCTCATCTCTTGTTAAAGTTAAAATCTATGATAAAAATAATTATTTTATTCGTTTTAACGATGGAAGAAGTTCAACAAAGTCCAACATTGTTTTGAAGTAGTTTTTTTTTTTTTAAAATTTTTGCACATAAGCCACATTAAAAATGAACGTGGACCAAGAAAAGATACTCGGCAGGCTTTTCCAAAGCTGACTTGATTGGGCGTTAATAAAAAACTTTGGCTGGAATCAAAGATAATTTTTAGCAAAGTCTGACACATTTTATATTAAAAGGTTATATGTCAAATTTTATTTTTTTTAAAAAAAAATAAATGAATAAAATACAAGACAAATTTGTTTTGACAGTTTTATTTTAGAAAAAAGGTTTTTTTTATTAAATATTTTTTTTTCAGAAAATTAGCTGTCACCCATAGCCAGTTCGGCTTCTAGTGAACTGAACGATAATTAGCTCTAGACAATGATCGTTTATTCGAGAAATTGGTGAATGCAACCCGAAAAAATAAAAAATATATTGACATTCTTCATTTTTGATTGATCAATGTGACGCGAGTAAACTAGTGTCGTTAAATGGCTTGAGCCCATTTTTTAAAAACGGCTGACTCCATATTTTAGCCAGAAAAATATTGCCCAAGTCTCAAGATTTCGATAACATATGACCAGACCTTTGTGCCATCCATGAGCCAAATCTTCAGGCTAGGATAATATTTTTCTGGATTAAGTATTGAGTTAGCCGTTTTAAAATAGGTTCAAAACTAAACGTTCTGGTTAAAATGCACAATTATTATTATTTTGCTTGATATTTGTTGCAGAATTAAAATATTTGTATTGAAAAATAAGTTTATATGATGAAATAAATTCGGAAATATGTAAAAAATATTTTTAAAAAAATGTTTTAAGAAAGTTCTAAGAAAAATTTAGAATTTGAAAAAAAAAAATCGTTCGCCAAATCTTCGGGGCATAACGGGGGATGCTATAAAAAAAAATATTTGTTTCGTGGGTGGTGCAGGTTAGGAGCTAAAATAAAATCAGCTGTGTAGGGAATAGTTTTTAACGCCAGATTTGGTAAATCATCGAATAAACAAAATTTGACTCTTCCCCATGTCACATTAAAATGTAGGAGGTTAAGATTATTATATTTTTTTTTTAATAAATGAATATTTATTTATGAGGTGCTCTTCCCAGAACTTTTCGTTTACGTTTTCTGACATGTTTGTTGTCACAATTACCAATTTTTTTTTTTAAATAAAAAGGGGTAGGGGGAAAAATTAATATTTAATGACTCCTGTCTGGGAAATTATATAAAATAATATAAAAATAAATATTCCTATGCCTAAAAAGACTAATAAAAATAGGTATTAACATTCGATCCCAAAAGTTTTGGACTGGATAATAGTTTATTTGGGTACAGAAACAAGATTCTTAAGAGCCGTTTGATCTGGAGGGGATTATTGGGCCCACAATGATTTTTACGCTAAAATATTTATCCTTTGTTATAAAATGTATCTTTTAAAATAAAGAGGAAGATGCCATAAGTGTGTATCGGCATTACGAGGAGATCTAAATATATGGATAATTTTAACCTCTTCTAACCTTTGAAAGTCTAAAGGATCAGTTACTTACAATCCATAGGGTCGCAAACATCATCAGTTCTTCTTCGGTTAACGCAATAAAGTTTGAAATCCAAAAGATAGAAACTAGCAAAGCTATGTGCCCAGTCAGGCTACCTATTAAAGCATGGATTATAGATATACGAAACTCAAAATATTTTATGTTTTTTTTGCATGTCACAAAGTTTTTATTTTATTAAAATTTAAAAGAAAGCCAACGAATATCTATTACATTACAAATATTCATTCATTAAAAAATATGGTATAAAATCCACGCGATATTTTAAAAAAATGAACTAATTTTTGTAATTGTAAACCGTTTGGGTTAATGCCATCTGGGCCATATGGCCATATCAGATCTTTCAATATAATGAGACTATGGCAGTCATAAAAAAAATATTAAAACATGTAATTGATTTTTGACGTGCTATCTTTTAAACCTCATACGCTCGAAAGCTTAAGTACGGTATAAGCAGTGGCGTAGCTAGGAATTTTCCTTAGAGGGAGGTCCATACATACAAAAGCCTGGGGGGGGCGTTCGGCCGATGTTTATCTTACAAAATCATAAATATCTTCGATAATATGTAATAAATATATTTCTTAAATGCATCAATAATATGTTATTATAAATTTAGTAGATTATTCTCAATGACTTTATAATAATACACTCCAGTATAATTTCAATAGTAATATAATATCCTTCCACAAACATCTAAACCAGAAAAAATATAAATATTAATGATATTTATTTATATAAAGTCACTTTTAAGTCTTTTGAACGTATAATCTAAAAAAAATTTTTTGCTATGAGAGGGGTCCAAACCCGAAAACCCACCCGTAGCTACTCCATGGGTATAAGCCTTACACAGAACCGAAAGAGGGAGTGAAAATAATATTCTTAAAACCTGAAGTTATTAAATTGCCCTTTCTTTATAACATTCTCTTTTCTCTTGGAATATTAAAAAATTAATCTTATATTAAGTAATAAAACATTTTAAAAACTTTAATTAAGCTGATAATAAGCGAAGCTTATAGAAAATTATATTTAATTTAATTAAGTATTTTATATATAATTTATGGAAAAAAATGAAATTAAATTTGCTTGAAAGATTTTTAATTTGTTATAACTATACTCATAATAAAATGACATTTAAAAACACTTTTTAAATTTTAAAATTAACTATTAAAAAAAAATTATATTTTTAAAATGGTATTTAAAAGAGTTTTTTTGAAGTATTCTCCCAAAATTTAATAATACGTAGACAAGAAAAAATTAAAAAAATTTAATTAAAATTTTTATATTGCAAAAAATAAAATTTTAATATTTTAGGAAAATATTTTTTATTTGATGATACGATCATAATTCTTAAGAAAAAATTTCCAGTTTAAAAAATAATTATTACCATTAATTTTGAAAATAAAAATTTAGCTCTTAATGTAAGATGGTTGAAAATTTTTAAAAAGCATTTTAAAATATTAAATTATTATCATTAAAATTTTTTATAAATTATCTTAAAATATTTAAGTTTTTATTTTATATATAATTATAAAAAAAATTTTTTGTTAAAGAGGACGAAATAATTGTTATTTTAAAAGGTAATATGATATGGAGTTAGAAAGCCAAAGTTATGCTAATTTTTTTTGCAAAGCTTTTCTAACGTTTAAAAATAAAATTTAAGTTATATGATGGTATTATTTAAAAAAAATGAGATTAAAATGATAACACTATGGGGTTACTATGACTAGAGAAAGCAATTGCTATCTTTATTCAAATGATATTTATTACAACTATTTAAAGTATATGACGACTTGATATTATCATTATATATAAAGAAAATTATTTTCGAATACCAGCTAAGGCTCAAAGCTATAGGAGATAGTGTTGTCAAACGGTAAACCCGACATTTTAGCCAAATATATTATCCAAACCTGAAGATTTTGCTCATGCAGAAAGGTTTGGACATCTATTATCCAAAATCTTGAGGAATTGGTAAGTTATTTTAGCTGAAATATTGGGTTAGACCTTTTTAAAAACTAATAGGAAAGGTTAGTCCTATGGATGAGGAAATTTGTCTTAAGACTCAGCAAGCTGTACCACTTACCTCTGAAACTAATCTGTATGAAGTTAAAGTATTAAAAGCTAGCCAGATATAATACAAGGGTTAATATAAATTTAAGTTTGGGACCTTGTTTGGTAAATTTTTATGTGTTGACTAGTTGGTATCTCTGGTCAAATATTTAGTTTATAAAGAATACAGTGTAGATTGAATTAGATTCTATTTACTATTACCTTAAAATATGGAAATATTTTTATTGAAACAATATGATGAAAATATATAATTTTAACGCAAAAACGCCTAATAAACATTCAAATTTTGAAAGCGATATTTTGTTAATGTTTGATTTTTTACTTCGTTTTTTAAAGATTATGCTTTCGAATGAGAAACGCTAGAAATTTCTAGTCGTCTCAGTCAAAAGACGATCAAAATGTTGCTAAAACTTTATTTTAAAATGAGTAACACAAGAATATTAAGGAATAAACCGCTATTCTTATAAAGTATCATGAATGACAACAATTATTCAAAAAAAAATATTCTTTGCTTGATATGTTGTTCAATCCCATTCTTCGTTCTTGAAAAGGGATGACATCTGTCCAAATCAATCTTCTTATTTAGGATCTTTCTATTTTTAAAAAATTTATGTCACGAATTACAAAATTAAAAATATATATAAATTTAAATATGAAATTAAATTTTTTTTTTTGAAAAAGAATTTGATTTGTCTTTGATAATTCCTTTTTGGTTAGCGGAACGGAAAAATAATTCCCTGGGAAAAAAAACCGCCAATAATAATTCTCAGAAAATGATCCCATTCCCCGGGAATTGAATCCTCCCAAATTTTTTTACATATTCTATTTGAGGATTTGGATATATTTATAGGGAATTTTATTTAATATCTTAATAATCGGGGAGATATTTTTTTTCGGGGAAATTATTTTTCGTAGATTCTTTATTTATTTTTTAAACTCACCAGATTTATCTACCATGAGCAAATTCTTAAGATCCAAAAAGGAAATTGAAGTTTATCAACAACGCTAGTGTTTACTGGCTAAAGAACACCGAAAAGAAAGAAAAGAAGGAAAGAACGAATGAGAGAGAAGAGTTGATAAATTACTGAATTTATCATTTCTTTCAAATCAGATTGATCTAATCATAACAAACTAATCATTTTAAAAAAGATTTTGTTAGAGAGTTGGACTATTAATTTTCCTGAAGCGTTGTTAAATTGGCCCATACCTCGGTCATAAAAAAATTAGCTAAAACCACGAAAGCAATAGTATTTTTTTCTTTAAGCTTTAAATTGATAGTTTTTTTTTGGTTTAATAGAAATTCGGTTTAAACCTTTTTTAAGAGTCGGCTTAATACCTACTAAAAAAATGATTTAAATAAAAACTGAATATTTATTAATTATCGTAATTATTATTACTTTTTTGTCAAAGAAAAATTCGATGTTTTTAAATATTTTGTAGGATATTTAATTGGTCGGAATTTTCCCGCGCCCAAATGAAATAAAGTAAAAAAAAAAATTTTTTTAAAAAAAACTGTAATTTCTTCTCCAATCATTGCCGATTATAGGGCCTTTATTTTAATATTAAATATGATTCTAATTAAAAGAAAAATAAATTATTTTTATTATGAAATTTCATAAAAATGGTTGATCTTTTGAAGAAATATTTTAAATTATATAAAAAAAAAGAACTTCAAAACATCTGAAAAAAAAATATTATGATGAGGGAGCTCGGGGGTGGGGGTTTAGTCCCACGTAGCCCACTTAGAAAATATATTCCTTGCTAGAATCTCTATCTAGGATATAGCCCGTGCTGATAATAATCATTTTTTTATATATTGTCAGACCCCCAATAGCAGATGTTGTCATCGTTCTCCTGATGATTATGTTTGTATCGGTATCTCGTATTTTATAAGGAATCAGACAGGTCAAAGATTTAAAAAAAATTTTTAATTTGGAATTACCAACTTTATATTTTTAACGGTTAGAATTAACAATTTTTTTTTATTTAAAACAGTATTGGAGACTTCCACAATATATTATAATAATATATCTAATAGAACTTTTGCTTAATACAGAATCATCTGGCTCAACAACTTACGCAAGATTATAAACTTGGGAGTACTGATTTAGAATTCTAGCTATCTCTCCCACTCGATCATTAAGTGAGCCATATTCAGCTCATTATTTTCTGAGTTGCCCATCAACCATTTAGGGGCTAATAATTAGGGAATTCAATCTAGAGTTAGGGTTTTATTTTCAAATTGTTTAATCTAGTCAAATCAAAACTTCAATAGATAATTTTAATTTCTTTTTAATATAAAACTAACTATGACGAACTCAAAATTTAATCTAGAATAATATTATGAAAACCTGAAGGATTTTTGCTCCTAGAATGGCACAAAGGTCTAGAACATCAATTAGCAAAATCTTAAGACTTAGGCAATCATTTCTGGCTAAACGAGCCATTTAACAACACTTAAACTTAACATGATAAAATTTGTTTTAGAAAATGTAAAGTTTTTTATATAACCCTCTTTATCTACGTAACAAAAAAACATTAAAACAACCAACTAAAATGTTTAAAATGATGTTAAACTTTACAAAAAATTATAAATAACAAGGAAAAATAGTTTTTTTTTTATAGAATGGATTAACAACTCCTAATTCCTTTCTTACAGGAATTGTATATATATTTTATTTTTAAAAAAATTTTTTATTTTAGCAAAACATATCTACCAAAACCAAGCATTTTGAAGAGAAAAAAATATATTAAAAAGTCATAAAAACAAGAAAAATCTTTATAAAAAAATGACGAACAATTCCTGCATATCGGAAAAACCAATAAAGATCTTGAATTAATTTGTTCTCCCATTATTTTTCAAAATTCTTATTAATTTTTTTTTTCTTGACATTATTTAATTGTATTTTAATGAAAAAAATGTTCAAAAATATAAAATAATATACTAGAAAAAAAAGCAAATTTACACTTAATTAAAAGTGACGTTTTTTAAAATTAAATAAAATATAATCTTAATTTTAAGGGATTTTAATCTTTGAATGATGGTAATAGGGAAACCCAATTACCTTTTTAGTTTTTTAATATGTCAAGTAGTGCCAAATAGTTAATTATCAAAGGCTTCAATAATTATAATTATGGATAAATGAGAATGTCATATAATTTTTTTTGAAAAACAAAATTTTTTTTCTGCGGAAAAAAATATTGAAAATATTGAAAATATATATGCATTTTAAATGTGTTGTATGCTAATCCTAGGGAAGACACTATTTGAGTTACCAAGCCAAAAGTTAGGAATTATCTTTGGACAAATGGTGAAAAGTTTGAGAGGAAAAACTATATTCTTCTATTTTTTTAATACTATTTATCCCATAAATCCTTACAAAAAAAAATTAAAATAAAAAATAAAATTTGAATAAATTATATATATATATACAAGAAATATGAGATTATTTTAGTGTCATAGGCTTTAATGAAAATTCATAAATTATTCAATATTTAAGCTATTACTTTTACATTATACTGAAGCCTTAGCTACCTCTTCAAAATTAATGTTTGGGAAATTTTTTTTGTTATATATATATATATGTATGTATAATATATGTGTTATATATTAACACAGAAACATCATTAATATCATAAATATATGGTAATAAAATGTATATATATCACTTTTATAAATTTACATATATATATAGTAACGGTATGTAGAATATAGCATTTAACAGACTATTTAGACATTTAAAAAAAAAAATTGAATATTAGTTGAATATTTTCACCCTCATGCTGACACATTTTAGGAAAATTTTTATGTATATATTACAAGTATAAACGAATTGAATTTCTAGGAAATTTATTTATATTTATTAATGATTTAATGGTTTTAAAATTAAGTTTCATGATTGAATATATTAACCCACCTAATCTATAAGAGGAATTCTAACTATAGCTTAGGTATAGGTTTATTAGGTTTCTATTATTTTGACTTATCGTGCTATAAATAGATAGTTATCTTTTATAACTATGTATATAGAATAGAGAATTTGTATGAAGAGTCCCTGTAAATTATAAGAACCACTCCCCCCCCCTCACCACACTCGTTATGTAGATATTGCCTATTACACGTCATTTCTCATTTTGCCGTCGGAAAGTTTAAAAATATTTATTTACTAGGGATTTTTACTATGTTGGCACATTTGATAAAATTTAGTAGGGCTACAATTTTATAAATTATTTAAATAAATAAATATAATTCGTGACTTAAAATCATTATATTTTTAAATCGTTGAAGATATTATTCATTTAAAAATTGTATTCAGTTTTTATATTTCAGGACAACTATATAAATAAAACCAGTAAATTTTAATATGTGTTTTTATATTAAATTATATATATAATATATATGTAAAAGTGTCAATTTGCATTATTTTTATAATATATCATTTTTTTTTTATAAAATTAAAATATTAGTAAAAATAAAAATATTCAAAAAAAATAATTATGATACCAGATTAAATATAAAAATATAAACATTATAAAATAAATTTAAATTAAAAAAATATATATATAAATAACTTAAAAATTTTTATTTTTTTCTTTAAATTAAATTAAAATTTATTATTACTATCCAAAATTAAATATTCTTATATAAATCGTTGTAGACTATATCAAGTAATTTAAAATATATTAATACTAATTTAATTATTTTTTTAAAATTTATCGTATTTAATATTATAGGGGAGGGGATAAAAATGAGCATACAAATCTTCTAAGAACATTTAGAAAGTTCAGATTATTTAAATTTTTAGGATATTTTAGAGGGATAAACTACTATCTCTTAAATCTAATCATCAATTTTACAATAACAAGAGTGTTTAAGAATCCAAACCTCCTTTTCTCTGGTAGACTATTGATCACAAATAACTATAAAAAACTATTTCAAGTTTAAGGAAGTTCTTTGAATTATTTTAGCCTCAAAAGTCCCAAGAAATCTACTAACCATCTAAATTTGGTTTATTAAAATACGTTTTTTAAAAAAAAATTGTATCAGCGTTATCTTGCAAGACTTTATATAACAATTTCATATTTTTAACGATGCATTATTCTGTATTCTTAGATCATTTTATGTAATCTCCCATTTTTAGGTGATTATTATTATCATTATTATAAAAAATATATGTGCTTTAACGAATTTTGTTAGATTCAAATATCTGTATAAATTAACTAAGCATGAATTATAGGCTATACTATACTCGTGTTAATTAAGAACTGCAAAGTAATAAATAATTACACCCAATTTCTATATATTTCGATAACTTAATAAATTTATCAAATTTCTTTTTAATTTCTCTAAAGAACGGAATTTTAAAGTGCAGAAACTCAAAAGATAAATTTTTGTAAACTTTTATTCCTTAAAATTATAGTTTCTTTTTTAATCGTTGTATTTATTTAAAAATCATAATATTTTTCAATATCGGCAAGTATATTTTGATTTTCTTAAGTCTTATTATTCTTCATTCACATTAAAATGTAAATTTTGTTCGGTTAAATTTTCCCATTTTTTTTTTTACTAGATGTTCCTTTAGAATTACTAAATTAGTAGCATATTTTTTTCGTTAAAATACTCGAATTGACTTGAGGCTCTATATAATTTTTAAAAAGGATCTATATTCCAATATTTTATCCTTTCTTTTACAAGGGCTTCCAATGGTATACAGTTACTTATCTTTCTTTATCGTTTTTCTATTTTCATCCACATATAAAATTAAATAAACAGACTGTATCATTCTGATCGCCATTTTTTCTCTGTAAAATTTCTAATAGAAAATGAGTGCACACCTTTAAGCATATTTTAAGCATATCGGAACCAAATATATAAAGTTCTATGATTAAAAAAAAAAATTATAACCAAAATTTGGGATTTCTACCTAGAAATTCATAAATTAAGGTAGGACAAAATCGGCTGGACACTGGTCTTAAATGTTTGAGATTCTAATATTATTTCAGGATCTAAAAACAGAAAGTCTAAGCATAGAATTATCTAGCCATTAAATCTCCAAAGATTAGGCATATTATGCAAGTCAGCATTTGAAATATTAGAATTGACTCCTTTCCTTATACCTATATTCTCCCCATTTTTATCAAGAAAAAGCCCATATCAAGGTTCCTTATTTTTTTTTCATTTAAAGTGCCATTGTTTGTCAATCTGCTCATTTCAAAAATTTAAAAAAAATCATACCGGAAATGTGTTCCAGCATGTTTAGGATTACTTATCATATCCTACGAATTTCAGAATATTATTTTATATTGCCTTTACACATCAGTCACCCGAAGAAAAACCTTTAAAATTTTTACGTTCCTTACCAGGATTGAACCTGGGATCTTCTGTTCCAAGCATGCCTCACTAACCCACTAGGCCACTTCGGCGATACAAATTTCAGAATGTATTCACAGATAAAATTTGTAGTCATTTTAAAATTGATATAAAATAAAATAAAATATATGGGAGAAAACTACATTAAGGTTCAGAGCGAAATTTTTTAAAAAAAAACATCAGAGTGGGGGCGTGGAATTTTTTATATGCTAGAATATATTTGCAAAATTATAAAGTAGTTCGATTAGAAAACCAATGACCGATGAGACATATTGAAATATTAGGCGGTAGTCTCAGACACCTTGTAATTCATTTGGACCACAAGCCCATAAATGTATTCAAAACAATTAGGGCAAAGGTTACGTTTGATCACGGTTGATCCAAACGGAAGGCTTCCACCTTCGACAAAGAATGTCAACCGAAATTTGTCTATCCAATTGCATAGCCGATTATACCTTACTAAAAAAAATTTAATTATATTTTTTTATATAGATTATAGATAATACAAGTATGTTAATTATAAATTTAATGTTTTCAAATGTCTTTTTTAACCTAATATATAACCATTAGGATACAGTTTAAAAAATTCATTTTAATTTAAATTTAAATTAACAATTTACATAGTATATAAAAGGCAAAAAAATAATAATACAAAAGCCAAAATTATATGTAATATGCCATAGAGATGATAATTAAATTATCAAAATGAAATTGAAAGATAAAGTTATATATAAATAATTAATGAAAAAATTTTTAATTTAATATAAAACCCCGCTATATCCGTCATCTATTTGTATATAAAAGTTTAAAAAAATTAATATTAAAATCGTTTATGAATTTATAATAATAATATATTGTACTCATTAGAAGAAAAAAGACATGTTTTGAAAACCTACGCAAAAGTGTGTTTTTATGTATATAAGCAACAAAAATTAAAGAGAGAATATTGAATATATTCTATTAAAATTTTAAAAATTATTAAGTTTAGACGGGATATCCTCATAAAAAAATTATTAACACTTTTTACGTCGCGCAGAGTAAAAAAGTGAGCATAGAGAATATAGATGCTGGAGGATTGTAGCTGAAGAATCATAGAGGTCCACCATTTTCGTTATTATTTGGCTATTTTGAAGGAGTTTCTAAGAAATGATCTTGAGATATCCTAATCATCCGGGAAACGTTAAGAACGTTAATGACTTTGCCTTTTGGTTTCTTTGAATATGATTTTCATATTGTCAACGCAATTTCATTATATACTCGATATTGGTAAAAGTTTATATGTATAAGAGTTAAAATATTTATTTCGAATCAACGGTAAGAAGGTTTGAACGTATTTATTGATATAATTTTAACCTATTTAGTAATACTATTTAGAAATGGATACACTGATTATTGACTTTAATTCGTATAATCCTATATCATATCTAACATGTAACTTTTATGGTTATCAAGTAATAGATTCCATTACTTAACATTTCCTAAGCTAATTTTTTTAAACTTTAATCTATTATATTTTAATTATTACTTTTATTTAACATTGAATTAGAATTTAAGAATTGAGATGACGACTCCTACACTGTGTTCAAATGGGAATCAAAGATCCAATGCCAGAAAAACTTTAAATAGCGGGAAATTTCCTAGAACCCATTTAGTATTTAAAACTTTACTTTTAACTACGCTCTTGGTGATGCACATGTGTCAACATGTCAATAGTCAAGTACTGTTTTCTAGAAATTGGTCTGGAGGCGGAGGCAAAAGAGCATATGTAGCGGATAGGGATACTTTTGATTACAATAAAGTGGCTGCTCAGCTAAATATGCCGGACTTGTTAAGCGACGATATAAATGGGTGCATTGCCGATTCTAATTCAAGAATTAAGACCGAGATCTCCTTACTAATAGAAGTATATAATTTTCTTAGACTTTCTAATGAACATATAAGAGTTCCCTGTACAATGATTATCTTTCCATTATTTATGTAATATGTTTTTTTTGATCACAACTCATAAACCTATATGAATGATGTAGAAAAATGTTGAGAAGGATTAATGATATGTGTCCTTTTTCTTTCTTTCTTTCTTTCTTTCTAAATCGTATATTTTACAAAAAAATTTTTGTATAGAAAGAAAAAGAAAGATTGAAGGAATGCCAAAATGTGATGACTAACAGGATACAGGATATTTTACAAAAGACAGGAAAATGACATCAAATAAATTTTTCGTTACCAAATTTCTTCTTTCATCTTTTAATCTCTTCACCTTCAATCATTTAAAAATAAAATTTTCACCTCCTTTTCATTTCGATATTTCAAAATCATATAAATTTATATGTAGAATCTCATTATTTAGTTCATAATAATAATAAATAAATAAACGAATTCTGATGTATCTATTAATGAGTTGAAAGTGGTGTTGTTTAAACGACTTTAACAAAATTTTGGCCAGAAAAATATGCCTCTAAGCCCCATGATTTCACCTAATAGATGCTGTGACTTTTATGCCATCTCCGAACAAAATTCTTCAGGAACTTGAGTAATATTGTACTTGAGTAAATATCGAGGTTGGCCGTTTTTAAAAATCGGACTCTAATCCAGCTGTTTAACAAAGGGTTGAAAGGTTAAAATCCATGGCCATGATAATATTATATTGGCCAAGAGATCTGGAGAATAGAGGTTCCAAACCTTTCCGTTTACCTATGAGCCCAAAATATTCAGTGCCAACCTAAAATTATTATAGTCTAAAATTTTAAACCGTTTAACGACACACGACACTCACTAATGAAACACCAATCGAATATATTTTAAAATGGTTGTAAATCCGTTTTAAAAAATAAATTTTTATAAAATATCAGAAGAAAAGACACACTTTTTAATATCAAAAAAAATTTTTTTTTTTTTAAAAAAAAATCGTATTTATTCTTCACAATTTATCTTGTCCTCAAAACATGATAAGCAAATTTTTGAAGTTATTGGCTTAGCAGTGGTGTTTTGCCCTAAAAATTTGGCGGGAGAAGGGGGAAGGAATTTTTTCGTTCCGCGGTAATTCATGCCATATTTTGATATATGGAATCCGGAATCCGCTCCGATATCGAAGGCGCGGAAAATTGTTAACTCTAGATTCGTTCGATTAACTTATCATCATTCATCGAATTCGTGAGATGAAAGCCTCCTCACACACGTCAGTATATACTGCAATATAAAGTATATATGATATATTCGACACAGTTAAGTATTTTTTTTTTAAATGTGAAAACTTTGTGTTGTTTAAAACGGCTTATTAAAATATTTAAGCAAACCTGAAGATTTTGATAATACCAAGGTTTTGTAGATCTATCAGAGAAATTCTCAAGGTTAAGGGCAACATATTTCTAAGCTAAAATATTTGGTTAGATGTATTTAAAAATCAGCTAAATCGACAATAAAAAGTGTAGTTGGTAGAAGGGCATCGAAGAAAACCTGGTAAATTCCTAATTTATTGATTTCTTCTTTAAGTAGAAAGGTTTAAACCCTAATTAACTAATACAATCTTCCTAAAAAGATTTTGTTTAAAATTGTAACTAATTTTACTCTGGTTACTATTAAGATTAGCTCATACATAACAGTAGCAAAGATACGCTAGGCTTTTGAGGCAGTTGATTATATTTTATCAATATTGAAGCTATCCTTTAAATGATTTAATACCTCAATCGAAACTATAGGATGATAGTTTTTTGCCTTAACTATTTAGACTTTTTAGGGTGAATGGACCTTATTGGATGAGTTAACAAAGCAGTAAAATTTATATGAGGAATTATAAAAAAATTTGATGTTTAAATTATTCATCGGGTCAAAATGATATCCAACTTCCACAGAATATTTCAATAATAGAAGTGAGTCTGAGGGAAATCAAAATATAAATTTTTTTAAAAAAACGTATATCATCATTGTCAATTTATTATCTTTCTTCCCCACCATGTATAGTCTTTGTTCTGGTTTTTAACAATTTTTTTGTATAAAATAAGATTAAAAATCAAAATATTTATTTTCAAATAAGCTGGCCCCAATCAACACTGTGTTCATCATTACCAATCGTTACCAATAAACCCTAGGGTTGTGTTCGGAAGTGAGGCCTTCAATTTCATTAAAACCATAGGATAAAAAAAATTAGATATGTAGATCTCAGGGGATCCCAATGAAGGACTTTACTTACGTCAGCAGGATTAAGCATTCACTTCTCTAGGGTGATTTTTAATCTTAGTTCTTTCTTACGTTTTTCTTCCTAGATTATTTATACTAATATATTTTTTTATAAATATATTTAATTTTTAATATATCCTTATTTGTTTTTATTTTAAAATCTATATTTTTTAATTTCAATAATAGTTATATATAAATGTTTATGTTTTAATTTTAAAAATAAAAGAAGATATATTATAATAATGCAAGGAAAAAAAAAATAAAATTAAAAATATGAAAAAGAAAAATATTTAAAAAGAAAAATATGAAAAAAAGAAAGAAAAAAAAAATGTATTTTTTGACTTTATAAAAATCAGAAAGAGAATCAAAATTTAATTGGCGGGTGAACTCAACCACTTTTCAAAATTTTGGGAGGGTAAAAATACAAAAAGAAGTTGAGGGGTCTGAGCTTAGCCATTTCTAGCCGCCGCGTTTTCGCCCCTTGAATTTATCAGCTGATTGTTAGATGGGGGATATTATGACGACAACCTTTTTATAACATTTTAAACATGGACATGGAGTAAAAGATTTGTAAAGTAATTGTTAACAATTGCTCTAGGTCTCCAAAGCCGATCTAGGAGTGGGGTTAGAATACTATGTTTTGATACGGGTCTCATTATTTTTAAAATGCCATTTAATTTTCTTTGAGGCCATCTAACGGTGAGAATCATGATAAGGAGGATGGTAGAGTGAAGATTGTATATTAAATAATCTAAGGTGAGAGAATTTACAATTCTCCAAGAAAAAAATCACGGAGTTTGAATCACACAAACATAAAGAAAGAGTTTATAAATAATGATATACAAGATAATCAACAATTAACAAAATTTTTTCTAAACCAATGATAAAAGTGGAGATCTAATGATTTATTTCCATAATTCTCTCCTTTTCCTTCTCGTATAAACAACTACAAATATATCTTATCCGATAAATTATTTCCAGAAAACAGAGAGAGGGGATGTCAAAATTTTAAAAGAATTAGAATTATAACTATTATATATGGAAATTATATCGATGTAAATAAATGGAAGGTATATAAAAAAACATGGTATTAATCTCCACGAAACATTATTTTTTATTTAAATATATATAAATTATCTGGATTCGTTTATAAAAAAAGCCGTAATTTTTAATTTGTTTAAAAAAATAAATTTTAATTTGTCAATTTTTGGTTTTCAAAGATTATCTTTCTACCAAAGCATTTTTTTTTTCTTGTAGAAGTTTTGGTTAAAATTACTTCTTTTCTTTATTAGGATATATAGAGCAGAATTAGGAATTTTTTTGGTATTTTCTATTATTTGAGAACATATACGCTATTAAAGAGAATGGATGAGTTTTCGTTTCAAATCCTCTAAAATATGACTCTTAGGATTAGTGTTGTTAAGCGACTCGTTTTGAGCCGATTCTTAAAAACGGCTAACTCCATATTTCATCCAGAAAAATATTAGGAAAACCTGAAGATTTTGCTAATAGAAGGAACAAAGGTCTAGATTTTATCGAAATCTCTAGACTTAGGCTATTTTTCTTGCTAAAAAATTGAATTAGCTATTTTTAAAAACGGTCTCTAAACGAGCCTTTTAACAACACTACTCTTAGTTGCGAAGCCTATGATATTTAAAAAAAATTATTTTGAGAACCTATGTTCTTCTTTTTAATTTTTTTTTTCTGGCTATTTTGTGAATCGAGGGAAGCAGAATTGGGAAATAAGTTTACACAATGCAATTTGTTAGATAAATAAGTAAGAAATTTTATCTTGTATTAGATCATTCATTGAATATACACTATTATTATTTTAAAAGTCCAATACTAAATACTAATGTAAAAATTATACTATTTATAATTTAAATACTAAATATTAATGTAAAAATTATATTGTTTACAATTACTGTTTCTTCAAAGTAAAATATTTACTTTACTTGATATATTTTCATTATTTTAAAAGTCCCATAGAAACGTACGACTGAATTTAAAAAAAATATAAAAAAACGCAATAATTATATATGTTAGCGGCAATGTGTTTTTACCTGCAATGTGTTATTTTTTCAACTTTAAAACAATATTTTAGAGCGTTTTTTTAAATTTAAAAATCTGATTTTACCGGAAATGAATTCCAGCATGTTTGGAATACCTATCTTATGAATTGTAGAGAAATTTACCTTTAAATTTTGAGTTAATTATAATTTATATGAAAAATCTATGGAAGAAATAATATAAAATATATTAGGTTTAAAAGCTCATGATAAAATTATCTGAATTTCTTAGGGTAGGTATTCCAAGCATGATTGAGTACATTTCCGGTAAAATCAGATTTTTAAATTTAAAAAAACGCGCTTAAAAATTGCTTTAAAGTTGAAAAAATAACACATTGCCGGCAAAAACACATTGTCGGAAAAAACACATTGCCGCTAACATATATACCTATTTAATTAATGCAGAATAAAAAACAAAAAATATTAATAATTTTTTCTAATTTTTAAAAAATAGCATTTTTTATATAATTTATCACAAGAATAAATGCGCAAAAAAAATCAAAAAAATATTAATCACAAAATAAAAATTGAAAGAATGAATGCGCACGCAACAAAAATCAAATAAAATATTAATCACAGAATTAACTGCTTAAAATGATTGTTTTTAATAAATAGTTCTAAATTTTTTTTAAAATGGATATCTATATATTTATGCCTTGTTGAATGTCTTTCACAACATGGCCTGCTCCAAGTCTTGTCTGGTCTGATATTAAAATATGTTTCGTATATTATACCTGTATTCCAATGTTTTTCCTCTCTAATCTATGAATTAGTGGAATTCTAAGGCATTTACACATTGCATCTAAAGTGAATGTACTTTTCTTTAATTCTCTGTAATCTACATATAATTTTAATTTAATGAAATTAAAAATGGAAAAGAAATATTGAAAAAATTTAACGAGTCAAAAATCATTGATTGTTTAAAACTGTATGTAATTTGTGCAGAATTGCTTAAAAACTTCTGATATCATTGCATGAAGATTGGAATATTAAATATAAAACAACTTATATAAGAATTATTTTCTTCTTCAGTATGAGAGATTTTTCATAACATTTCGATTTTAAAATATAAGATATTTAATTATTTTAGTAATTATTCTTTTCTAAAAAATTGAAAAGCATGAGCAAGATAAATTAAAAGTGGGTCTTAAATTTTTGGCTGGACTAATTTTACAGAATAATTTTTTATAATTTTCTAGAGACAACCTTTTTATGTATCATGATACTTATATATATATATATTATATAAAAGAAATCAAGAGAAAGTCTAAATTAATAGATGGCATGTCTGGCATAAATATGCAAAAAAAAAATTGAGAATTTTTTACGCTATAATCCAGAAGGACTGGCAACCCCTGGTTCATTAATCAATAATTTAATCTTATATTAAATTTATAAATTGAAATCGTTTTTTATGTATTATAAAATTATGAATTATTTAAGTAGATAAATTAATTTTTAAGTAATAAAAATTATAACGGCTCACATGACATAAACATATGTTCACAAGTTTTTTTAAAATTAAAATTTATTCAAAAAATATGCAGAACATAGGGCCTGCGCATTATCATCACTTGGATAACTAAATATCTTATTAAAAATTTATTTTGGTAATCTGGTTAATTTAAATTAAGAATTATAAGGCTAACAAATTTGAGCGTTTAGAGTTTTACCATACTACTCTTATATATATATATATATAACGCAACTAAATTTTATATACCCTTGTTATTGGTAGTATAAAAAATAGCCAAGTACGTTGGCTTTAATAGCTTTTGTAATTTGTTATTGTATTCTTTTGTAATAATAAAAGCCGAAAATTTTGAGCATAAATGTGAAACGATAGAATGGCGAAATAATATTGTATTTAAATATATAAGTAAATATAAAACAGAAAAGAAAACAACAATTGTTTAAACTGAGGTTGCCTCTTTAATATCATCTATTCAAAATTTTAACCAAGTTTTTTAAAAAAAAGATATTTAGCCAATTTTTTATACATCTAATGTATATACATATATTTATAATCTCCGTTTAATAGACATATAATGTATCAAAATTTAAGGAATCTATAAAAGGCCTAAATATTAATTTTTTTTCGACTCGACTAAATCCGAACCGGTGCTGCCGGTAGTAAGATCGAACCCGGATATTCCCAACTCATAATTAGTTTTTTTAAACATTTGTTCCTCAATTTTTTTAATATTATTTATTTGCTAATTGCGATGTGCTATACTCGCTAATTTTCACGTCTGAGGCGAAGATTTGGAGACTGCGCACTATACTAACTTACTAAATTTTGTACAATTTATATATATATGTTAGCGTCTATTCCGGCAATGAGTTATTTTTACAACTTTATGATTTTACTGAAAATATATTCTATCAAGTTTGGAATACTCATCTCATGAATTATGGACAATTTTGCTGTGTTAACCTTTGAATCATTTATAATTATATATAAAAAAATATATGGAAAATTTGAATATAAATAAAAGTTTTAAAAGTTCTAATATTGTAAAAGATTTGTAGGCATTAATTTCTCAAAACTTATATATTATTTCAATCATTTTAAATGAATTATATTAAAAAAAACTATTACTCTCAGTAGATGTCTTCAACAATAAAATCTGAATGTTGTCAAAACAACGAATTAAGACAAAAAGGCCGTCTTATATTATTTGAGGAGAAGGCAATTGTCTCAAACATTTTACATGCCATCTTTAATAGGTATTTTTGATCGATAAAATAAAAATTTAAATGGATAAACCCTAGACCTATCATCGATGACACTCATTTAACAGCTGAATTTTAGCCTATTTTTTTATAATTTATACAGAAGAATCCTTACACAAGCCTCATGATTTTATTCATAGGTGGCCCATAGGTTTGGATATCTATTGGCGAAATCCAGAGGCCCCATCTATGTATATTCTTCTAGTTAAAATATTGTATTTAGTCGTTTTTATAAATGGCCTCATAATCGAGCCCTTCAACAACACTATAAATAATTAAATCTCAATTTTAATTTTTCTGGTCATAGCAATTAAAATTTTTTTTAAACTTTTTGTTACCGACTCTCCACCAATATTACTTAGTAATAAAATAATTTTGAGCATTAATAAAATAGCCCTATAAGTAGAATTTTATGGGAGAATATGAGCCGTTTAAATCAGATACTAAAACTTAGTATTACAATCTAGAAAGAGATATATTTCTAGTCAGAGCGTCCAAGTAAACTTATTAACGCATTAGAATTGTTTCAGCAGCAATAAATCTAAAACTGTTAATAAAAAAATATTTTAATAACATGATATTGACCATCACTTCTATAACTACGTATACTAATGCGATCAATTCTAGAGTAGACTTATAGCTAAACTAGAACTAATGAGTTAGCTCTGTTACGTATATTCCATGCAGAGGAAGTCATAGAAGAAATAGCTAAAGGCATGTTTTAGTAAAATATTTAATCTATTCTTGTAGTACCTAGAGAAAACACTTTTATTATATTTTGTAATGAAATAGTTTAAAAACATTTTTTGAATATTAATCTAGATTAAAATAATTTTTTAATGACCAATTTATAGTGTTATTTTAATTAGAATTAACAAGATAATATTGCTAAGATGTAGAAAATAAATATGATCTTCAAGATAAAAACCCGAACTAAAAGGATCAACAGTCCATTAAGGCAGATCTGAGAAGGCAAAGCCTCCATTCCCTTATAGATTTGGACTCCCGTTCCCCCTCGGCCGTTCTCAGCCACTGTCTGCAAAAGTTACAAGTTATACCTCTATCAAATCGAGGACCAGTCTAGGATCACCCTGAATTCTTGTGGGGAAATTTGCTAGTCAACAGAAACACGTTTAATTAAAATTAAGAATTCTAGTAACTTTAAAAAAAATATAATGATTACATTTTTTGCTAAAAAATTCTAGAAAATTTATGATCAATTATTTATGTAAAACTACCATCTTTTTTACAGTCATCCAAATTATGGCGACAAACCTTATAGATTCTGGTGCCGATCTTGGTTCTTAAATGGATAAAAGTATTTATCAGTCAGAAAAACAAAATAAGTAAAGAAAATAAGATAAATATATATATGTTAGCCAATAATGTGTTTTTTTTAAACTCTCCCTATCAAATTACATTGTAATAGGATCTTTGTTATTAATCAAGATCAACTCCATCCTTAGTGAGTTAATCTATTATAGTGATATCTTAACTCAATGATAAGTGGAATTAATCACTCACGCTACAATATAAGAATGATATTAATATAACACAATTATATAACTAAAATAAATTTTAACTTATAAATCAATAAGTAAGGTAATTTAATTTATATTACGAAAATTGGAAATTTTATTATAACGTTACTATACTGCAAAGCATAATAACCCCCCATAATAATAATTTCAAAAAGCTTTTATTAGTGTAAGTAAAAAAAAAACCTTCCTTTTTATACATTTATCTAAGGAAAATTATTAAGAGATCAATAGATCGTTATCAATACTATGTAACTCCCGAGTGTATCGGTGAAGGGTATGGTTGCATAGTTGAAGACAATTGTTGTGACGGATGCCAGTGTATCGAAAGTATCTGTAGTTGGTATATTTTTTTCAAATTTTGAATGGTTCGCACACACACACAGGTTGATTTAAAATTGAATAATGGAGCTTTTATAATGGGAAGTGATTTAGTACACATATGTAGTGGATTCACTATAACTGGTTTATCTTTTTTATAAGAGGAATTATTATTAATAATTTAACGAGATAGTAGAAACAAGATGGGGACTTATAATTGTAATAATTGATACCTATCAAATTTTAATAACCAAATTTCGAAAGAGTTTTAAAAAATAAAACATTTTGTGGATATCAATATGATTTTTTTGAATTATTGGTTGGCACACAGGCCAAAGCTATTATTCTGTTGTGTGGAACTATAAATTAAAACGCATAATTATAAGACTCGTGAGTAGGTTTCTAAAATATTTTTCCTACTTATATAAGACAGTGGCCTACAAAGCAAGGCCCGACTGAGACTGTTTATTTTTTTTAATGAACAACGCATTCTTAATGTATAATTTTTTAAAATCTTATTTTTGGTCCTCTTATATCTCTACTTTAGAGCTATCTATTTCTGTAATAACCGTTTTATAGACCATTGAATTATTGGTATCTTTATCGATTTATAATTAAATTGCATTAAAAAAATACCTAGTTAACAGGTCTTTTGAATACAAAAAAGTAATGCATATAGTTAATTTTCAAATAATATTTTTTTTTCTTTCTTTCTTTCTTTCTTTATTCGCCTCAAAATTCAAAGAAAAAGATATAATAATTCTAATGCTAGGGTTGGCCCATACAAAGATTTACAAAATACAGATTTTGCTCTCTGGCTCGATTTGCTATATATGAATTGTCTGGCTCGAGACCCCTTATTTTTTTTTACATACAAATATCCCGACCTGGTCTGTTATACATTTTTTCATCCTGCATGCCCGGCTTTGCACATAATTTCTAATTACAAGATTAATATTTTCAATTGACTAATTACTATGTTTAGCGATTACAAAAAGTTAGAAGTGGTCAAATCGGCGACTAAGAAACATGGGAGGCAATGCGGAGGCCGTCATGGCAAATGCAAATAGGGGCCATGTATGTCGGGGTCTCTGCCAAAACTATTACGCGTGTCACATGAGGGAACAGAAATGAAGTAAATTACGTTTGGTATTTGGATGATTTATCTTATATTTGCATCATATTTTGGAATATAAGAATTTAACAAGCGGAAGTGATATGACCGGGTGGAATCTAAAAAAACGTCGCGTTGAATTAGCCGCGTCTAAAAATCTGCTCATTGGGCCACAATACTAAAAGTCAGAGACTACTATAGTTCTAACCATAATGAGAACACAACTTGCCTCCGATTTATGAAGGAGAAGACGGATCGAGCGATTTTTTTGCAACTTTTTCATAAAATGACAACTCTCCCATCAAATTTAAAATTTATTTTTCAGAATACAATTGTTGTAAATATCGATTTGTAATTGACATTTATGGACATTTGGCGATGGACTTGTATGATGGAACATATAATTTGAATAGGATCGTATGAAATTGCGTTTTGATAATAATGATACATTAGAATTATATAGAGATCCGGTTATAATGTGCGTTTTGTATTATTGTATTTTTGTTGTTTTTTATAATTTTAAATTGTTTATAAAGCTCTCATTATATATATATATACATATGTTTTTTTAAATTAATAATAGGATCAAACCAGATGACATTTTTCTATAATTTATATTTTTAAAAAAAATACATCAATAATCTTTTAATAAATGATAAACCTTACAATTAAGATACGAATTTTACTTAACTTAAAAATATTCGGCATAAAATCAAATTAGGTATTGGCAAAGATTGGCGAAGAAATGACAGCACGATAATTAAATGTAAACTTAGATTCAAAATTGGGAACGATTGTAATTTTTGCTATTTTTATTAAAAATTTTCAAGAATTCCAATCAGTCAAGCAGTTAATAGAAGAAAGTGCTATATTTATATTACCAATGTATTGACAAATCATTAGATACGTTTTTATGATTTGTTTTTCTGAAAAATTTTGCAATTTATAATCACTTTAAAAAATTAAATAAAATACATTCAAGCTACTAAGTGTTAAATAGTGCGAATAAATTTCATTATAAATAACGATGCTTTCTACACCTATTTCTCTCTCTTACTAGTTTTGAAAAGCCCTGTTAGGGTCGACACTTAAATAGCGGCCCGATTAAGATTATAACCGAAATAATATTGTGTAAGTCAATTTTGTTTATAGATGTTAGAGAGGTTTGGACTTCTACTCACCAAATCCGGTTAAAATCGGTTTTTTGACAACACTATCTTCCTACCCTAACTGGCTATGTAATGGTCCCTAGTTATACACTTTTAAGTGTGTGGCCATGCTATTTTTTCCTATGAGGGCCAAACTTGGGGAGGGGTTATAACGGGTTGGTTCACTTTTGGTTTGTATCTCAATAAAGTTTTGTAATCTGGATAAATAAAACAAGAGTTGACCAGTAGGTTAAATACGATCAAAATTCTGTTAATTGACCGGCTAAAATATTATTGGTTTATATCATTCTAATTTTAGGTTTACAATTTATATATACTTATATATCATAAAAATCATAGATTTTAATTATAATTATGTATTTAAAAATAAACAGAATTTTATATTTGAAATATTGCTTTGATTTGATTTGAAATATATAAACGAAATAAATATAAATAGTAATAAATTGTAATAGATTGCTACGATATTGTTTGAGAGAATTTACTCGCTTCATTTTAATTAATGAATATCGGATACCTGCAAGCACACACCCGGTTTTAAATATCCGAGCGAGTCCGAATATTTTAAAACGAAATTATTTATAATATATATCAACATATATAAAAACATTAAAATATCACTTATATATTCTATTTTCAAAAATA
This sequence comes from Gordionus sp. m RMFG-2023, assembly GCF_954871325.1. Taxonomy (NCBI): domain Eukaryota; kingdom Metazoa; phylum Nematomorpha; class Gordioida; order Chordodea; family Parachordodidae; genus Gordionus; species Gordionus sp. m RMFG-2023. The sequence goes on from NC_088777.1 coordinate 943,701, forward strand.
TCAATTTTTACACGTATTTTTTTTTCTTTAAATTTAAAAATATGTCCAATTTTTATATTTATTAGATTTTTTTGCTATAAAACCGAAAATGTTTTGAAAATAAATGTACCGGGTTATCAAATGATAATTTTTAATAGTAAGTGAATTGCAATGTGTCTAGTAGTGTTGTTAAACGACTCAATTTGACCCGATGTTTTAGAAAGTATAACACAAGCCCCGACAGTTCGCCGATAGATAAAATCTCTTGGCTTGCATAATATTTTTCTGGATAAAATATTGAAACACTGATGTCTATCTAGCATAAAGAAGATAAGTTCAGTAGGTTCAAAATGATTATTAACTGAAAATTGAACCGTTAAATGCGGTGTGTAGGAAAATTTCTGCGTGCATCTGAAGCAGAAATTTAAAAAAAATATCCGAGTCTAGCAAATGAGAGGTATGTTGTGCCGTCTCAAAAAAAAAATATTTACTCTAGTAAAACAAAATTATTTTAATTTTCATTCATTTTGCAATCACTCGCTAACAATTTGAAATTTAATTATTTGGGACTTGTCAGATTTGTGCAAAAATAATCTGATTAAAAGTATTATATTCATTTTTAAATATATATTACATATTCAAAACTTTATTAAAAAATCCATAAAGATTAATTAGCTACTTTTATATAATGTAAGCAAAATCTTTTTTTGGCAATTAAATTTTTGCGTATTAGGAATACAGGAGGATTATGGTCAAACCGAGGCTTGATGTTAAAGCGATATGTAGGCTTTTATCACGATACCCTATATTACCCATGGTTAATAGAATGATAAAACATTTATAAAACAAACCATAAAATTATTCATAATAAAAACGAATCATGAGACTTCAAATTTATTCATTAACAAAAATATAAACTAATACCTATCCATTAAAAAATAATATTAAGATTATAAATCATAATTAACCATCTTCATATATTCTTCATCCCAAAAGTCCATTCTTTACCAGCTGACATCTTCTCCAATTAATCCCAAATCTCCAACAAAGGACTTCTCTTTAACAATCAACCATGTGATTATTGTTTTTTTCTTCCTCCACCAGGAAAACTCTATTCCCATGTCAGAAAATAACTGACATTTTCTGTATTCAATTAAATTTGTTTCTTATTTTTTCAACAGCTACAACAATTTATATAAGCAGTTGTATACTTAGTGTTGTAAAACGGATCGATTTTAGGATTTTTAGAAACGGCCAACTCAATATTTTATCCAGAAAAAGATTATGCAAGCCTAAAGATTTAGCTCAAAGATGGCACAAAGGGTGGAACATCTAATGGCGAAATCTCGACGCTCAGGCAATATTTTCCTACCTATAATGTTGAATTAGCCGTTTTTAATAAAGTCGGCAGTTGTACTATGTGCATCCTGCTATATTTTAAGGATACAATTCTTTAAGATAAATAAAATCACACAAATATAATTTATAATACTTACAAGTTCTGATAAAGAATTGGGTAAAATTGCTCAAATTGACAACACTATTTTGCACTATTCATCTTAGGATAAGATAATTTTGCATCTTATATGATCGATCGACAAGTAAAAAACATTAAAATATAAATCTTAATATTGCATAACTGGCTTCATAGATAAAACAAATTCAAAAAAAAATAACAGAAGTGTCAATCAAATGTGTGTAAAAGGCAGTATTTGCAAGCAATTTCATGGCTAATATTTTAATATAGATTCCTATTTGCATTTCTTCGTCGGAAAAGAAATTTGTCGTTTTAGGGTATTATTCATATAAAAAACGGAAATAGATTGAAAATGAGAATAGAGAAATTGGTAAGAGTTTATCGATTCTAAGATTGATTAGATTAAGGTCAAACATGGTAAATTGACATATTAATTTTTATTCTTGTTAAAATAATTTAACTATCATAAACGATATTATTTTACACCAATTAAGATTTTATAATTTTTACCATCAAAATTACGTTGATTGGAATTTTAACGTTGTTTTTTGATATTCCTAATTCTGTATCTTATTTCTACAAATTTAAAAAAAAAAAATTAATAAATTTTAATATTACTTGAATTTATTTTGTCATTTTCATATAAAATTAAAGTAAAAATTGTCTCAAAAAAAACTTAGAGAAGCTATTTTAGATGGGTATAAAAATTATTATTTCGAATTCTTACATTAGAAGAAAGGAAAAAATAAAACATTTTCTACTATTATTATTATAGATCATATGTAATTTAAAACAAAAATTATTATAATTGTAAAATAAATACTTTTATTTAATTATATTTAATATTAAAAAAAAACATCTCAAATCTATAAGTCTAGAAGGGGCTATCTATCATTTACCTTTAATAAACAAGCCACATAGTTACTAAAAAAAGGCTTAAATCTTGTGTTTCCATTAAGTTTTCAAAGTTAATGTTTTTAATACAATTGTGTTGTGTCCCTAAAGTTAAGCTGTAATATAAAAAAAAATTTTTCTATTTTATAGTTATAACATTTTGAAAACTTATATTAATTAACAAAATCATATTTAGTATTATTTTTTAAAAATATTTACTTTTTGTAGGTTAAATAAATGAGGAAAATTACGTCTTCAAGTCAGAATTTTCTTATTCGTCACTAATAAAGATCATAAAAATATTTAATAAAAATAAAATTGAACCAATCAAAATTTAATTATTTAAAAAAATTTAGTAATTTTCGAAGAGCATCTATGGTCTAGTTGAATGAGTGCTTGTAACTCAATTCTGTAATTCTGGATTTAAGCAGCAAGAACCATGTTAAAGTAGGTTCCTTCATAATAAAGCACATCGCTATTTATGTTTTAATTTTTTTTTTTTTGTGAAATAAAGGAATTAAACGGTTTTTGGATGCTATTTATAAAAAACAAATAGAGTAAGGGGAAATATATTATAATTATTTTTATTTTATAAAAAATAAAGGATATTTGGTTCATTGTTATAAACTAATGAGCTTCAATAGGACATTCAAATTATAATATATAATAACAGTTAAGGCATTCATGCAAGGCATGCGGTAATTAATTTATTTATTTGACCTTCTCTTAGGGGGCTAGAATACCAAACATCCTGGAGCCTAATACTTTATTATCAGATGATGCTCTAGGTCCAGATGGTTTAACTTCCGTTACTTTGGTCTTTAGGGTAAAATTTTAATTTGGGAATTTCACATGCCTCTTTTCCGTAAAATGTAAATTCCAATCTAGTTTGATAAAGTCTAGACGAAAAAAATCAAATATTATTCGAAATTAACAAATTATATTATTTTTACCCATCGTTATCTCCCTTGGACATATGTCAATCGGAACTTAGAAGAGCCCTTGCATCAGAAACCTAAAAAGTTTTTTCTTAAACAAAATATCCAAATTATCTGTTTAAAATATTATTATTCATGTTTTTTGGGGAACTTAAAGTCCCAAACCTAATTTTTTTTTTATAGATTGAGTTTTTTAAAATAATTTTATTATATTAAGATATTAAGATATTTGTATTTGTTTAAATGTATATGATTATTGGTTTTATGGAAGTTATTATAAGTTACAACAACGAATTATTTAATCTGTTGAGAAAAAAATTTGATTTTACAGGACAATAATATACATTTAATTATTATATCATGCGGTTGTAATATCATTGCGAATTTAAATTATCTTAAAGCCGGTTTTACTAAGTTGTAAAATTTCTAAATAAACTTCAAATGCCTAAGTAAAACTCTAAATAACTAGATGAAGTGCAAATGGTATGAGGTAAAAAATTTTTATTATATCTTTTAATCAAATTCTTATATTTTTTTACATATATTATAAACCTAAATAAAGAAAATGAACAATAATTTTTTTAGCTATCCTGGCAAAATTAAAAATTATTATTTATCCTTATACTTTATCTATTAAATATTATAAATTTTTGTATTAAATTTTAATTATTTTTATAACCAAAAATTATTAAATAAGATTAATTAACTTGTAACGTTTTTTGAACCTGCAATGAAAGTGTAAAATAAATAAATTAATTAATTAACTAAGTTCTGACCTTAACCACGAAGTCTTGATCAAATTAATAAAAAAAATATATGCTATAGTAAATGTATTTTGTTTAATATGTTTATACTTGATAAATAATAATATTTATATATATTTAATCAAATTTATATTAAAAATATATAGTAATTGTTTAAAGAAAAAATAAATTTGCAATTTTATTTTTGAGAATTTTTTCTAAAAAATAATCAATTTTTAAATAATGAATAAATATTTTGCATTTCTATCCGTTTTAATCTTAATATTTGAGGATGTTAAAAGTAAAACATAGCTCTTTCATGTATAAAATTTATCCCAAAAAATGCTTTTATGTTTTTTTTATAATAGTCATGCAAGCAGAACCAAGTATTAAAATTTAAATAACTTCTTTATTTAAATTAATTATTATGTTAAACTTTTATAAAAAAATATATAAATATATTTCATATATTTATGGCATTTAACATAAAAAAAAATACTTTAAAGAATCAAATGGAAAAGGAAGATCAG